>NC_048277.1:8091012-8428512 GCF_009762535.1 Notolabrus celidotus
CAATTATTATATCTCTTTGAGCTAACCCTTGTTATTTCTGGCCTAAAAGTGTATTGTTTAGTGAAATTAAAACAACTAATATCATTGTGACAGAGCAATAACTGCAGCAATTCTCACACAGAGACACTCAGTGGCACACAAACACACATACTCTAAAGTTTTCCCTCTCTGCCAGCGTCTTGAATCTCCCAGTAAATGCCGCCATCATTCCTCTCCCTCTCTGTTTCATAAAATGTAACCATGGGTGCACAGTCATGAGCTCTATTTTTACCTTAAACATACATTTACATTTGCTGAAGGCACACTACATGCATGTTCTGACATATCCCACTCCCACACTTTCTGCATAGTAATTACCTGAATATGACGGGGGAAAGTGGCCACATGGCTCTAGACATTCGGCTGAAAATATGTGATGTGTTCTGTGGTTTAAAATGAAATGCCAGCTAAAAATGTTTCAATATTATTGTAAAAGGTGTTAAGGTTCGAAAGTTTAAATTGTGAGAGCAAGTATGTTTTCCAAAAGTAATGTAATCATTGACGTCCAGAGGGAGGGGCTGTTTAGGGCTCTCCAGTCAGTCTAGATCCGGTTGCGCTGAAGGTAGCTGCTGAAACTGATTTTGCGTCAGTTATTTTTTCCTTCTGGAGTATTTTTGAGTTACTATTTAACTTTTGCCTTGTTGGTTATCTTTTTTTAAATTTTGCAAGTAATATTCTGACCTTTTTGCACCTATCTTTGTAAATATTTATGCATTGCATCCTGGGAGGCCAGCTGCAAATACATTCTACCATCACTGCATTTTTTTGAGTACGCCTACATTTTCCACTCCTCCACTGAGTTTGAGAAAAGAAGCCTGCATTGTTATTATTAAACTACTTTTCACTTTGGCAGACAGAAAAATTTAATGATACGACACGATACTATACACTCTTCTGTCCCCTTGTCTTGGATTGGGATTCAGATTTAGCCTACTTTATTTTTTATCCTCATTTGAAGCAGTCTACCAGATATTCACAGACAAACAACACGCAATCAGCCAAAGTCTGTCAAATAAATAAATAAACCAGTACATAGAGATGCACTCTGACACCTCCATGTGGCCCCATTAAAAATGACTCACACAGAAAGCCATGACAGGGACTAAAATACAGATGTGAGTTTTAAACTAGTCAGGTAGACTGCTCTGGGTCACGGACCTAGAAGAGCCCCTTGAGCAGAAGCATGCTGCACACACTCAACTGCCTCCACCATGGCATCAATAAATAAAACCATTAAAAACAAACATTAACCCGCATGTAAACAGAGAAACACAATGAAAACTAAAAAACAAAACATATATTTCACATTACTCGTACTGCGCAAGATCTGGAGAAAACAACATAAAAAGAAAAGATGGGAACAACGTGACGCTACTACACAATCCATACGACTTCCAGGAATCATGATCGAGTTGATTCTTTGCGACTTTCTGGGAAATAAACTGGAGCATTTTGAGCTCCTGTGAGGAGAGTTAGAGGCGGTAATGAAATAAAAACATTGCTGCTGACGCCTCCATCACAGTCATTCAAACATTTGCAAAACCTACAATTGCTAGCCAGGAGGAGAAGACTGACCCTTTCTTTTACCGTCTGATTTACAACGACTAATATTGACTTTTAAAAAAGAGCAGGAGGACTTTTCATTACTTCTACAACTACAAATGCACAAAGCAGGATTAGTTAAGTAATAAGTGGTGGCACTTAGTTCAGAGTGGACAACGAGATCTCATAAAATCCCTTACAATAGCTTTACCAAATGACGAGCAAGTTATTTCTCTCTTTGTTGGGCGAGACGTGTGATAAAAGGACGACATATGCACACACGTTACTCATGTCGCCTTGGAAGGAAATCCCATGTTCATGTTTTATTCACAGCTTTTGTCCAGGTAGCTGTAATGTGCTTTTGCAGGTTTAAGTTGAGACACTTCTCGGTGAGGAGTTAATCTTTGTCCCTGTATTCTTTGTGGATGAGACCAGGGTAAGACATGAATGTATAGTTTCTTGTTCTGCAGGAGGAATACATCTCTGTTCTGCTTTCATTTGTTCCCCCTGTCTCCCGCTTATTCCTGCGTTTCCACCAGTTTAATCCTGCTTAAGAGGCACTGCTCTTTCTCCTTAATGGAAATTTCTTTAGTCTCCCTCAGCCCTCCAGGCTCGCCTTCAGGTATGGCTTATGCGTAGGAACCCCCTCTATCCCTCCACAGCCCAATGGTATTAAGCTCTCTGATTAAATGCCATGTAGAAACTGGAGTATAATAAAGGCTGGCCCTGCAGTTAGCAACCAGCTGACTCCAGCAGATGGCTGGGCTACAAACCAGATTACAGCCATCCGTCTTTAACGCTGTGACCTCATTGTGCCTCCGTCGCCCCAACACGCCGAGCCGAACACCAGCAAAGGTTTATTAGCTCGGAACGAGGAGGCAGAACCTGGCAAGCAGAGGAAGGAAAGAGTGTGTGCTGTGAAGTGGGGAGAAAGGTAGGAAAATGTAGAAAAGTGGAAGTCAAATGAACACAGGTGAGAGAACAAGGGAGGTGAGATATCTGAGGCAGACTGTGAAGAAAGATAAATGTGTCAGGGAGGAAAGTTGTTAGAGGAGAGAGGGAGCAGCACATAAAAATAGTCTAAAGGGAGGATCAAAAGGAGACAAATGTGACAAGGGGGAAGCTGTGAAGTTTGAAAAAGAGAGCCAGGACAAAGGGAACGATGCCATGGAGGATGAAGGAAGGTTAGTCGCTTAAAGATAGTTAACAGGGCAGGAAGGGTCATGCCTGAAGCCTGATTCATTTCACTAACAACCCAACAAAACCAGCCGACAAATCAAGTCACGTGTTGCATTTCTGAACTGGCAGAAAGAATGTTCAACCCCTGGCTGGTTTTACTATTTTCAGGCCAATTACCGAGAAGGGGTGGGGGTCTTCCCCTGGCTCTGTTGAGTGTCCTGGCCTCAGGCTACCCGGCACAGGCTAGTAGAGCAACTGAGGGAATTATGTATCCTGTTTAATGATGTGCTGTTGGGGACCTCTTGCTGCGATGCTGCTCCTCTCCACATCATTTATTTCACTTTGAGGGCAGTTAGCGAAGACACTTATCCAGAGCAGTGCAATGAGAGCAAAATATTGTAAGGCTCGGTTCTGAGGGTCTGCGAGAGTCAAAGGATGTGAAAATTGGAGCCGGTGTGCCCTGACAGAAAATAAAGGACCTCAGAAGGAATGTGGGACAGAATATAAAACTAGCAAAAACTTTCAAAGAGATTCCTCAGACTGACTGCGACAAATTAGTCTTGAAAAAGGAAAAGTCTTTTGGTTGTCAGGAGGTTATCCTTGAAAAGTGTTCAGCAGTGACACAAAAGGATGTGACTCTTTTGTGTTTTGTTGTGAGGTTACATGCTTTCAATACAGTTTTACAGCTGACTGGAGATAAGCCAACCCCGTCTCTGTGATCTGACAATATACAAATCACTTGCTTTCTTTCACTTGAAGAAGCAGTGAAATTTGTGACAGTTTTTCTAAACCGCGTAGCTGTTAAAGTCTTCAGAATGAGTGGTGTTTAAAGACAGAAGATGAGACAAGAAGGGGAGATGAAGCGAGAGTGAACAGGGAATTGAAATTGGAAGAATAGTACCAAAAAGTAGCAATCAAGTCTGTCTGAAGTTAATTTGTTTTCAGTTCACTTTTACTGCTGACATGTTTCTTAAAAGGGCCTCAATGGAAAAGTATTAATTATATGAAACATCAATAAGCACTATACACGAAACATTTGATACAACCCATATTAGATTGAAAATAGTGCAAAGTCAAATGCAAACTAAAGAAGTTATTGTTTAATGAAAAATATAAGCTCATTTTGAATTTGAAGCCTTCAGCACATTTCTAAGAAGTCAGGACATAGACAACAAAACACTGAATAAGTAAAGTGATGCTGAAAACACAACTGCAGGACCATCTCTTAACTAAGATTAATGATCAACAGGTTAGTCACATGGGTAAAAAACAGAGGCTGAGTCTCTCAGAGGAAAGATGGCAAGAGGTTCACCACTCTGTGAGAGACTATTTGAGCAAATAGTTCAACCGTTTGAGAATAATGTTCCAACATCTACATTACATATATCATTAAAAGATTCAGATAATCTGGAGACATCTCTGTACAAAAGGGACAAGGACTAAAACCAAGACTGGATAGACCTGATCCTCAGGTTCCCAGACTGCACTGCATTAAAAACAGACATGACTCTGTAATGGAAATCACTGCATGGGCTCAAAAATACTTACAAAAACAATTGTCCATTGACGTTAAACAGTGTTTTGTTGTCCCTGGCTCGTTTTTTTTACTTTTTATTGCCATACATTTAAAATGAGCAATTTATTTTTAAAACAATAAAACATTTTGGTCTCAACATTTGATATGTTGACTTTGCAGTATTTTCAACTATATTTAGGGTTTAAATGATTTGCAACGTATTAAATACTTTTAGTTTTTGCATTTCACAAAACCTCCCCAATTTTCTTGTCATTGGGGTTCTAAAAATATATAATAATAATAATAATAATAATAATAATAATAATAATAATAATAATAATAATAATAATAGTAGTAATAATAATAATAATAATAATAATAATAATAATAATAATAGTAGTAATAATAATAATAATAATAATAATAATAATAATAGTAATAATAATAATAATAATAGTAATAATAATAACACTAGTAATAATAATAATAATAATAGTAATAATAATAGTAATAATAATAATGATAATAATAATAATAATAATAATAATAATAATAATAATAATAATAATAATAACTTTTCTTATGAATTATTGTTATGTAAAAGCTTTAGCTTTGGAATAGGTGAATCATCCTTTTTTATCCAAAACACAAGCTTACATTTTGATTGCACAGTTTTTCTATAGAACAAGCAATTCATTTATCTTGTAGAAAAAAATATGTATTAAATGCAGGTGTTTTAAGCGGGTAAACATGTGTCAGAGGCAGATGTCTAAAGGGACTACATTCATTTTTTATGTACAGTTATTCTTAAATGGACATGACTTGCATAAAAAGAGGTGTGGCTGAGCTGACTGACAGATGGATCATTGTACTTGATTGCCAGGAGGCTTAATCCCGCCTGAACTCCACCTCATGACGTGGATTGATTGATAGTGACGTCATCCGTTGGCTTCATAACGCTGCTTAATCAAGCAATGTGGACGTCACAGAGACCACGTCCATGTTTTTTACAGCTGAACTGGAGATGCCATGTTGGTGTTGTGGTCACAGCTTGTGTCCAGGTCACTATCTTGTGTTTTTACAGGTTTAAGTTTGAAAATTGTTCCACTGAGGAGTTCATCTTTGTCCTTCTTCTTTAACCAGTGCCTTTACTCTCTTTCAATTCTGTGTCAGTCGGAGCTGCGTCCTCCTGTCAGTGAACAGTGAAGGTGGCAGACGACTAAAAATGTTTGTTTTTTATCCGGTTCCATTTTTACATACTGTATTTCCCATCCACTTATTTCACAGATGGGTTGTTTTCCCTCTTCAGTTGGCCTCTGCGTCACCTCTTTTTCACAGTGATAATATATTTGCCAAACCACCTGCATGTTGTTTTTTGTGAAATTGTACTGCAGAGACCGCGATTCATTTAGAAATGAACACTGTAACATCGTTTGAAGAGTGTAATCTCTCAAAGTGATAAATAGCAGGTGGGTAAAGTGAATAAAACTCCCACCAATGCACTAATTGCTCTTCTATACACCCAACATGCTGCCTCCTGAAAATAAGTAATACTTTACATGATTTGTGAAGAACACACACTTCCCTGTGAGACATTGTGTGTTTTGTGTTGTCCTCTGAGTAAAACTAATGAGAGAGCATTCAGGAAAACAACCCTGAGGCAAAACTAACACAAAACATGTGCTCTTCAATGGCACAATCTTTCACCAACATTGCACAAATGTGACCTTTACTGAACTAATTATATTGACTTGCACGGCCAAAAATGAAACACAATGGGAAAGATCAGATCCTTTACAGTTTAGAAAATTGGAGCTGCCAGCTCAGTCATGGCTCAGTGTGCAGGTAATGAGTCAGCAACGTGTCTCCTTGTCTGCACCGAGACAAGTCCCATTGTATTCTGTCCCCAAGGTGTTCACATGTCACCAAATCTGGGGCTCACTTCTGACAGTAGAGGGTTGTTACTCTGGAATTATTAATGTCTCTGAGCTGGGAGCAGATACATTGGGAGAAATATTCTTGTAGGGTTCTGGTCGAATTGTAAATTCTTACAAAGCAGAAATGAAACAGAAGATAAAGAAATCTTTCACACCTTGCCTTTTGGTTCTGCCATTGCTGGCTGGATGTCGTGTTTTTTTTCCAGCATTTCAAGTGACAGACAGGTGTTCTGTTGACAATCCACCACCCACTCTGTGTTCTCTGCTTTGTGCACAGTGACAGAAAACACACACCAATTTGGATAGAAAGCCTGTTCCCTCCTCCGCCCTGTCAACATGTATATCTGCTCTTCTGCCTCCATTTCTCCCTGATCATGACTCTTTCCTGTGAGCTGTAGCCTTTAGGTCTCTGTGATGAATGAGCTGTCTTGTATTACTGAGTGAGGTGGACGGGGTGAGCCCAGAGGAAACTTGGAGTAAAAGTATGAGCCGTGTGTCGATATGCCACACTTGAGGTATTGCACTGGTGCCCTGCAGGAACTTTCAGAGATCGCAGCAGGAGTCAGCCGTTACCAAAGGACGGTGCTGGGCTGATTTTTGTGAGCATTTCCCACAAGCAGCCACATAAGCTTCAGTCAAGAAGTTAGTTTTCCTTATCAGGAGAAATTAGGCTAATGCAACAAAGATATGTGTGTGCTCCTTTTGCAATAAAAAAATGGGGCAGCAGAGCGTAGCATGATCAAATCCCTGTTTGTTCTGCACTCGTTTGTCTGCCTCTCGTTAGCGGTAAATCTAGATCATTAAGTTTCATCTCAGGCTGTAACAAAGACTTCCAAACATGAAATGGATGCTGTGCAGAGACTTATTGGAGACAGAGCAGAGGATTTTTATTGTAGGAAGGGGCCCCTGATCTCTGGTGACTGTGTTTGCAGGAGTGGGTAATGAGCGAGCAGCATCGCATGGAGCCGAGATGGAGAGGAGAAGATAGAGCAAAGAAACAAAGTGCGAGGCAGAGATTGATGATGCTTCTATTCATCTCATTTTGCTGCACAAGGCCAGACATGGAAGGGGCTGCAGCCTGAGGTGCAATGCACTGATCCGCTGCTCTGCATCAGCAAAGTTAGAGCAAGAAAAAGAATGCATTTGAAATGATGCTAATCCTATTTCAGAGCTTTAAGAGGATTTTTAAAATGGATTTTGCATGATTAATGATTACTTAGCGTTTTATTGCCCTAGAAACTTAAAATAATCGGGAAAATCCGTTTGACTTTAATATTTGATTCAGCAAATAGTTTTCTTATCCCTTGCAGCTAAAGAAACAATAGTTTGAGGGGAATTTGTTCTATCTTTACAAACTGCTGAGGCACTTAATTGAAAGCTTAGTGTCAGCGTCTGTACGATCAAAGGACGGTTTGGTGTGTTTATCATGTTCATAACAGTGTAATGCACAGAATTCGACTCTCTGCTGAGCTACACAGGTATTACATCAACTCACATTTAAACTGTTTTCTCTCTTTAAAAAAGAGGCTGACATCTAACAGACTGCTGCAATTTTCCTGACTCTATTATTTTTTGAACAGAGGGAATTACTGATCAGCCTCTGGAGCATGTTTAGCTTAACATCAGTTCTCCCTCTCTCTCTCTCTGAGGAAGGAAATTCGAGACTATGTAGCTGAAAGAAGCTTGTTTTGTCAGTCTGTGACAGACATGATGCCCCTCATTCTCTTTGAGTGCAGTTTTTATCGAGGCTCAGTCTGATGCCTTAAGCTTCAACTTTTAAAGGAAGCATGTTCCTTTGCTCGGGATATAACGCGTTCCGCCTGTGAAGGAGTGCGGCCTGGTTCTGGCAGTGCATGTCATTTACCCAGTAATAATTAGCCCTTATCAAAAGCGCCCCTCAATCTGTCCTGGCAGTTAGCGAATCCCCACGGGCAAAACCAACTGCAGGAGAAGTAGGCTCCAGTTTTGTATCTCATTAACACATCCAGTGAGATATTAATCTCCATCAGACATGGCACAACCCTGAGCATGTTGGGCTCAGTCAAGAGGAAAATGATTTGCTAGCTTTACCGAAGGGCACGTTCAGGTTGTGTGTTTGTGTAGAGTTAGGCAGCACATGATGCGTCAAATCTGCAGTTATCATGTAAAAGTTTACTGCAGCAGATTTTAATTTCAGATGAGAAAGAAACTTTTACCTGTGCTGCTCTCATCTATCTGTGCTTCAGCATCTTCTGCCTTTAAATTTTGACAGCTGTGCTCTTTTATCATCATCAGTCTGGAAATATCCACAAGAAATCTTATGCAACCCTCTAAACACTAAAAGCCTCTCTACATGCCTCAAACACTACAATTACTGTTTTCATCTGAAAGGAAAAGACATCAACAGATTGAAAAGAGCAAAATAATGTGAATGTATTCTCACAAATACTCAAAATGGAATTGCCTACTCCAAGAGAAGGACTGTAATTATTGTTTGAATTCGATTGACACTTCTTCTTCAAGCAAACCCTTTAAAAGAAAGTCTCTAACCAGGGCTGCTGTTTTCTTTTTTGTCCTCAGGTGAGTGAGAATGCAAAGCAGGATCTGAAGGACGGCCTCGCTCTCTACAACTCAGAGAACAACATCGGCCTGCGAAACGCCTGGAACATCATCCAGGCAGAGGTAGGCTGACCTCGCACCTCCAATTACTTCTTATAATAGAAACATTAGCATGAATCTGCAAACACAAGAGTGGAAGTGAGACAAAAATGCAAAGTCTGACGGAAATATTTCAGCTAATGTGTCGCCTGGCTCGGAACTGTGGCTTTAATGTATCATTGAAAGTCAGAACTGGCTTTTAAATTAAGCTCTACTCCTCTCAGGAAGTCTGCTACAGATTAAAAAAGAACAATACAATAAGACAACTGACAGAAATGATGATGCAGACAAGCAGGAGAGTGGAGATCATTTAAAGAAAAATCTTTAAAATGAAAAAAGGAGAGAATTTAATTAGAGAAAAAATAAGAAAGGCATATGTTGTTTATTATTTGCTTGTGTGTGCACGTAATTGAAGCTTGTCCTGAAGGCAGATATGTGTATTTGTGCAATATGATGTGGACTAGGAGTGATGGTGTTTTATGTGGAAAGAGCTGGAGAAAGCAAGAAATGAAAATACATAAATAAGAAGAAAAAGGAGCAGCTATGTTAAAGTAGGGAACATGATAATACCACAGTGACATGATACGGCTTCTGTAAACATACATACTAAAACATGCACATAGATGCACACATCTACACACATCCTCAGACATTATCATATATATGTAGTCAGACCATCAAAATATTATATATAATCATACAGTCTCTGATATATGAACATAGTGTAACTAATCTTGTGTCCTGCATGTGTGTGTGTTTGCATTCACAGTGGAAGTGCTGCGGTGTGATAGCATACACCGACTGGCACGAGGCCCTGAAGGAGACGGTGGTTCCTGACCGCTGCTGCCAGGAGCATTACCAGAACTGTGGGAGAAACTCCACCAACATGTTCTGGAACAGGGTGAGTTCATTAACTGTGACTTAATGGAAAACGTACTGTAGTTAGCTGTCGGAGAGACAAATTTACTTTGACATAGTGTTTTATGATCTGTCATTAGCTGTATTCACATGTGCACGAAACTCCTGAAAACTTAAAGAAACTTCCTGGGTGGGCTGCGTGTGTGAACACAAACATCCAATATCCTTCTTCTAACTTTAGGGCACTTGTTCCTGCCAGGTGAGCCAGTTTGAGAACATTGTAGGAGAATTCACCCCAAGTGAGTGGACGGGGATGATGATGTTTATGTCATGTGACTTGGAGAATGACATGTAACCGGATGAATAAAAACATCTGAGTTTGAAGACAGACATTTTTAGAACGAGGACAGAGAAGATGTCTGGACACCTATCTTTTCATACGCAACAATGATATAAATATAAAAACTGTCATCATAGCGAAGGTCTCTGTAGCTTTGTCCTTCATCATGTTGTAAAAATTACCCAGCGGCTTTCACAGCATACTTTATAAGTCCTGCCTCCCAAGACCCACTTCCTGCCCTTTAACCTCCCTCCATCACCCCCTCGCTGATAGGGAACACACTTCATGCAACATTTCAGGGTCAAAGCTCCTGAGAATTCTTAGAAATGTTCAAGGTTGCAAATGTGAGAGAGGCTCTTGTTCCACTAAAAAGATCAGCATTCAGATCCATATGGCCTTGTTGTTTCACACTGAGTTCTGTTTGAATATATGTGGTATTAAATAATGATTTTGTTGATCTACAACACCGACTGATATTAACACAGGCCTCACAGAGGACATAGAAATCATAAATCTTACATACAATCCCCAGTCCATCTGCTCAGTAGTTTCTTTTCCAGCCCTCAGTGTGCATTCAAAGTAGCTTCAAAGTTTCCTTTTTAATGCTGGATTCTTATCACGCTGGATTATTTCCATTATGCATGAGACAACAGCTCTTTTTTTTTTTTTATCCAAAGACCTTGCAGCACATTGTTCACCAATCTCTCCCCATTACAAGTATAATCTTCTATTGGTCTGGCATGTGGTTTGTTAGCAAGTCCAAAGTAGAGGATTAAAAGCTGTAATGTAATTGCCAAAATGAGAATAGGCAGACATTGAGCGGACCCATTGGGAGAGCATGGCGGTAAGAGCTTGTGTGTAATCCTGCCCAGAGGAGACGGCCACACACTATAGAGTCAGGTCTTACATGCTGCCTCAGCAACCACACTCAACAAGGGCCACCACTCTGCAGCTCCAACCATCATACAGTCCATCACCTCGCCACGCTGCTGCAGCGACCGCTGCATGAACCCAGGCTGGAATATATTTGAGTTAGTGCTCACGTCTGTCCTTATGGCCCATAAGTCTGCATATATAACCCAACACTCAGGGGTAATCCGCTCATTTTAACACCTCACCTGGTCACTCAGTCATGCTAGGGTCTATCTCATGTATAATGAATGTATGAATTATGAATTTAGACCCATATGCCCTTTGAAATCTAAATCTTTTCTCAATTAAAATTTAATTTGACCAGGATCTTATTCTGGAGGAAGTTAAGTGTCTCAAACAATAAAATTAAAAACACATAAAGCAACAAAAAAAAAAGTTGCAGCTCTCAAGAGTATAAAAAATGCACAAGAGGAAATGGATGTGTGAGGGAGGCACTTTAACAAATATTGAATTGAATCTGTGCAGAGTCTCAGTATAAAGAAAGCAGGCTTTAAGTGTTGTGTGTAGGCGTCTTGGAGATTGGCTCGACCAATGTGAGACAGTTGGCTCTTTTCTAATGTTCTAGCGCCAGTTTGGCACAGACTTTGATAGAGAAAACAGTCGCAAAGTGTTGACGTATCAGTGTGTATGGCGACTTTCTTTCAAACTATGCTCAGACGCTTCTCGCACAGTGTCTACATTCATCATGCAGGTATCAGCTGGCAGTTGTTTTGGAACAAAATTCAGGAGCTCAATGTTATCCCACAGCCTGCTGTAGCTGTAAACTTTGCCATATTACACAAACTATGTTATGCAGGGCTGTGTTTGGTCCAAAAACTGGAGATGTGGTACTTAAACGCATACTCCCTGTTTGTTGTTGAGTCTAACTCACACAACACACACAGCAGGAGCAGCAAGGACAGAGATCCATACACCTGCTGGATGAACAGTGTGCAGATGTTAACATGCTCAGCTTTATCAAAGTTTAGACAGGTGAAATAGAACGTTTCATTTAATTACAGAGTTAGTTTTGTGTTTGAGGGTGGGGTATCTGAGACAACATTCACGCTGAATGCAGAAGTGACCAAAATCAGATAGTTTTTGCTTAAATGTGACTTTTTTTTCTGACAGTTTGAACAGCACAAGTCACTTGTTTGTTTCAAACTTAAATTTCTAACCAAATCAGATCCAGTCAAGATCATTTGCAATGTGACTTCAGTCTGAACAGCCAGGTCGGGATGCATCCAACTTTGACATCACTCTTAATCAACACTTGTCACAGTTCGGCTCTGGCGGGGCAGGTGGGAGCTGGAGTCGCCAGCACTCAATGAAAACCAATAAAGACAGCTGTGATGGAGGTAGTTCCTCCTCTTCACTATCATCTGCTCACAGCCCAGCTTCCCCTGCACAACATCTCCCACATGGAATCATAAACCACACTTATTTCAGTGGCTGCCATGTTCAAGCCTGTAACACAGTGCTGCATGAAATGTTGTTCTTTTGCGGGTCATTTCAGGGCCGTGACCGGTTCACACAGGACTTTGATGCAGGATGTATTAAAAAAGTAAAGTGAACAGCGGGACAAAAAAAGATCTGAGCAGTGAGTTTGATCCGAGCATTAAAGCTTGAAGTGGACACATAGTCAGATACTGTTACTGAAAAGATGCAGCTTCATTACAGACTCAGACTCTGCATACTCAGATTATTAAGAGCAGATTGAAAGTAAAAGTAGATTTCAGGTTTATCTGACTACTTGTATTAACTAAAGGAGTTGTGGCAGTGTGTACAGAGTAAAGAAAATGGAGGATGTGATCTATTATTAAGATGCACTGTGATGCATTGTGCATTGTGCAACTGTATTTTTGAGATCCGTTGCACCCGACTTCAAACGCGTTACTACATATTGAAGTGCCTGGATCACCAGCTCATCTAACTGCAGACATGTCTGAGAGGGAGTCCTGGCTGCAGAGGCAGAATACATCATTTCTGGGTTGTCAAATCAGTGCAGACTTTGGGGGCTTGTTGGTAAAAAGATGTCATTAAAACACAAAGTAGATTACTACTAATGTGAGGTATACTCAGAGTTAAAAAAGATGCAGACTTAGAATAGTCGGTTGGACTGTGGCCTACAGTCTGCAGAAGGGAGTGAGAGCTGTGCAGCTTGTAACAAGCCTTAAAGTGCTGTGGTACACATAATCGAACAAAAAACAAGTATTGAGCAGATGTCTGCACGTACCAGAACAAATCAACAGACAGGCAAACAGAGGAATGTAGTTTGCTCACACAATCTATTATCGAGCAGTCGTTTCCTCACAGCTGGATCAAAAGTCTCTGAAACATCTGAAAGGAGAGCCGCTGAGTATTTTTTGTGATGCAGGGACTCAATTATATCCTTAACAACCGTTTAGGATGCAGTGATGTGACTGTGTTGTTTACTAAAGCCAGACTCATCCTGTGAAAAGATAACACTGGTGCGTAGGGACTTCTTCTATCACTAATCCTTCAAGACAGGATGGTTAGGTTTGAAACAGGCTTGTAATTGTTAGGTTGTTTTAAATCTTCAATTGTTTAAAATTTCACATTTTTTACGGAAGAAGAAAATGAGCAGATTTCAATATTTTGAGATTGCATTTGGAGTTGTATGTTCGGGTTTAAAAAGCCTAATTGGGTTTAAGCTGCAGAACCAGCTGCTGGTTCCAGATGATCTAGACCTGCCAGTTTTTGCTGCCAGCGCAAAAAGAGTTTAAGAAACCTCATCAGCACACTTTTATTTATTTTTTCTACGAGCATCAAAAGTTCAAAAGTACAACCAACAATCATGTTAACAGAAGAAAAGGCTTTTAAAGTCAGGGAACCAGAGGCAACTTACTTATCACCAGAAGATTGGAGCACAGCAGGTCATGCAGAACTGGATGACTGTCCTCAACAATACAAGAAGGCAGTTCACTGAGAATATCAGTGACTGAAATAGATTTGATAGCTTTCCATAATTTCCTGGGGTTATTCAAATAGTCTGTCGTTGCAGACTGATAATATTCAGACTTGGCTCGTCGGGTAAATGAAGGGAAATGATTGCCAAGAAATGGAGCTGACTGTGTGTCAGCCGTTAATGAGCGGATGAACAAGAACTTCCTGAAGCTAAATGAAGATAAGACTGAGATCCTGCTAGCTGGCCAAAAACATTTGAGGCATTCTGTTCTCACTAAACTTTGGCATCAAGCTTCACAGACACAACATCAGTGTCATTTTGCAGCCTGACCTCAGAATTTCAGTGTAATTTAATTAGTCAATTAAACTACTTTTCACCATTTGTGCAGCAAGTGTGGGACCTCCACATGGAGCCCGATGCTAAACACTTGTCCAAGCTTTTGTATAGTTTTCTTTACTATAACTTTTTTATACTTTTTCCTTCCAAAAGCTATCGTAACAAAACTACAGACCATACAGAATGCTGTTTCCAAGTGTGAAACATACTGTAACTAAAGTGAGATAATACAACCCCTGTTCTACAAACCCTTCACTGGCTCTGGTATCTTTATTTTTAAACATGTGCCATCAGACTTAAAGCTAGAAAGGTTTCCAAAATCCTCCGATGCTATAAAGGCCACTGCAAAAACCTTCTGGAGATTCTGCTTTTAGCTTATATGCCCCAAACTTATCAAACCATTTGCCCTTAAATGTGAGACTTGCTGACTTGGTGTGCTTGATTTCATTGCTTTCAGCTTTTCTTACTGTTTCTGTTTTTTGTATACAATTTTTATTTTGAAGCTCTTTGCAACTTTCTTTTTAAAGGCACTGTATCTCTCCTAGTCTATAAAGTTTTATAATATTACTATCATTTTTGGACAGGTTTAAATGACAACTCAAAGTTTATCTTTGGAATAAAGACCGCAAGCAGCAGACTGTTAAAATCCTCTTTAAAGGGAACCGTGTAAATGGTTTTTAGGATTATGTGTGCCTGTTTTCTCCTTTTTTCTTGTGTGTTTATGGTTGCTCTACCAGAAACACTTAAATCAAAGCGCAATCATTCTTCTGCCACTCTGAAAATACACTTTTCTTTGTTGTATCTTTATAAGCTTTTGTTCTTTTTCAGGGCTGCTTTGAGAAAGTGGAAGAATGGCTGGATGACAACAAGCACCTTCTTGGAACCATCGGCATGGTCATCTTGGTAGTGCAGGTAGGAGGCTCTGTGATAAATCGTTCTCCTTCTTTTCTTCTTTGCCCTAATGCTCTGTGTTGAGCTGCATTTATTGCATCTGCCTGTCTGGCAACATGTAAGAAAGCGTGCACACAGTGGCCTCTGTGCCACCTTTGTCTGCTGAGAAAGTTATGAGGCCGGTGGTCTGTGGGCGTTCTGGGCACCCACACATTGTGAAATATTGAAGCCACTGTTTTCTGAACCCTGATCCTGTCTGGAAGAATCAAAGTCTCCTGGCTCTGTGCCAGAAGCCTGTAGTCATGTAATAGGAACCATCAGAACACAGGAGAGCAGAGATACTGAATATAGATTTCCAGGTATAGAGTGGCAGATTAAAAGCACTGCAGGGAGGGGTGATGGATATTCCCCCTCAGAAGCCGTTTCTCATTTCGTCCTATATTCTCCGTTACATCTATCCCTCTTGTCTTTGCAGAAGTTTTTCCACTTACTTGGAGGTTGTGTCCTCAGGGTGTGTTCAGACTGAACAAAGCAAAGTTTATTTTTACCTTGCATTCGCACTAGTCTCACTCCTGGAGTGCTCTCAATTTTGTGTTCATTTTCTTGAGACAGCAGAGTGAGCAACTGTGCAGGTGATGTACCAGTGCATCAACACTTGTCACTGCTTTGTCTGTGTGGTAACTTGAACCCTGACATCAAGCATCACCACACCACCTTCAACTGTCTTGATGCTTACACTTGCCTCATGCTGTTTCAAACACCTTTGGCTTTGTTCAGCGAGGGATTGATTGGGGTTTTTTTGGATCAAACATTCAGACTTTTTATCTGCAGTCAAGCACTGGTAGTTATTTTGTCCTCAAAAAGACCATAAAAAGCATGTTTTTATTAATTATTCCAACATAAGTTGTATTGTGTATTCTTTTGACTTGATTATATTTTATAAGCCATTTATAAAAAGAATATCCAGTTAGATAGGATCAAGAATAGTACATTTTCAACGCTGATGTGAACTACTTTCTGACATAGTTGCACAAAAAAGAACAAATGAATTATCAAAGATCCACTCCAACTGATGTGGTGACTTTGAAAGCAATCTGCTATTTCAAAGCCTTTACGTCTTTTAATCTGACATTTTTCAGTTTTATTTTTTCTCTACTCAAAGTTATGTATCTGTAAATTAAGTTGTCCAGTCTAATTTGTATGTTTTTAAAATGAAGCAATTTTTCTTTCTATTTTTGCTAACCCTATGATAGTCTGTCAACCCATCTAGGTCCCCTTTGACTTGCAGTAATTCAATGGTCCTTCATAATGAAAATGTGTTTCTTTACCTATACTCTAGTCATCCTCCAGCTTAGTAACCCTGAGGATGGAAGCAAAATGCCTCTGCATTGTTTCTGTAGCTCACCCACTGGGTGCCCTGATAATGAGGTTAGAAACTTTGAGGCTGCAGATCCTCCACAGAAGCTGAATTTGTGATGCAATGAATTTTAAAATCTTGGTTAAAAGACAACAAGGACATGTTGTAAACAGCTTAAAATAAAAATGCTATATGGGGCATTACAACTTGGAGGTCCACCAACATCCAGTAGATGCAGGCAACCTTGGACAGATATCATTTTGGATGCATTTCCTTTTACATGCTCTAGCACTCTAAGAGACAGTTCTGTTGTCCCTGTAACTCTTACCTGAAGCCTTTCAGCCTTATATATATGTCCAAAGCAGCAAGTTTTCTATCCAAATATTGAACATTTTCCCCCATTTTCAGAGAATCTGCAAAAGAAAAACCTAATTACAGTGCATTACTGTCCACAGCTGTTGTGCATTTAGAAGAGGTTGGTGGCAAACAGATAAACAGCTGGTGGCTCCAATTCTCCAGTCGTGGGCCATTAACCCATTATAAAAGAATAAAACCTAAAGAGATATGGTTAAACTTTAAACAAATGAACAGGATGCAGGAATCATGATGAAGATATATAATTTAAGTTTGCTCAGATGTTGATAGCAGATTTTTTCGCCTTCCTGAGAGAGACAGTCGTCGAATGCTTTACTTGCATCATGGTCTCCGTTTTTTTTGTCGAAAATTTGCATGAAATTTGGGGGTAGAAATCACACTTAAAATTCCTGCTCAGACAGCGTATCATCCCATGTACTCTTCTTCTTCCTTTTGACTTTTTATGCTTTCAGCATCCCCTCATGCTCATGCAGGGCAAGTCTCTGGTTAGCTAATCGATGAATCCACGGTTCACTCAGAGCAAGGTGGCCTCCCCGTGAAATATCCAAACTGAATTTTGGAGGATCCTGCACATTTCGAGAGTCCTGAGGGGGAGAAGAGATGTTTGTGCTTTTGATGAGGTCCGCAGCATCACTGAGGGAGAGTCAGCATTAAATGTTAGCTACCTTGAGATCACTGTGTATTCATGACAAGATCACACTCTCCTTGTTATTCTAATTCAGAGACTTTTCTCTCCCTGTCTGACGCTGTCTTTTCTTGTCTGATTGTTCTTTTACACACACACACACACACACACACACACACACACACACACACACGCACGCACGCACACACACATGCACACATACATAAACACACACACAAAACAGTGGTAAATACACTCCCTGTTTGGAGACTGATAATGTCTTCATACTGTGTGAAACCATCCCCATCACCCACTCAGCTGACATTGATTTTAATGGTCTCTCTCCCTCTCTTTGCATACACACAGACACACACACAGACCCACACCCACACACACACACACACACACACACACACACACACACACACACTCACACACACACACACACACACACACACACACAGCGGACATAATGTGTATCTTAGGTGGGAAACTGGAGAAACAGACCTTGAGCTGTCAGATTAGGAGACTCGAGGGAAAGGTGTAGGACATGACAGGGATGAGTGTCATGAAAAGCATAAAGAGCTGCTTTATGAATGATTTAAAGTAGCAGCACATGTGACAGACTTTGGGAAAGCTAATATGTATAACTTCACCCTCAGTACTTTCCGATATCTCAGCTGTATTTCTGCATGGAGGCTGACTGAGCTTTGAAGAGTTAGAGGGGCGTCTTCATGCTGTCTCACTGAGACTGAACGAGGCGGACAGCAAAACCTTTGAGCCACATGTAAATAATTGGGCTGCTTTTGAAGATATAAGACCGTTTTTCATTGGTCCTGACTCGCTCTTAGCTTGATGTTTACCTCAAATGGCACTTTGTGTTTTGATTGACAGCGGTTTAAGGTAGCATTTCCTCTGAAGCAGCCTTACGAATTAGGTTTTGACAGAAACTAAAAGAAGAGAATCAGCAGCTTTCCCAGGCTAATCACATCCCTCAGGAATCCCCAGTGGAGGCTGTTTGCAGGAAGTCCACGTAGCATTTTTTTTTTTTTATAAAGACGATGCAGCAAACAGTACTTTTCTCAGTTTCTCTGCCATCCGAACTTTGCCAGATAATGGTTTTAGGATCAGCCTGTGACTGTGTTTGATGTGGAAGTATCAGGGGTAATGGAAACTTCAAAGAGATCGCTGGCTACTTTGATTCAGTGGCATCTCAATTTACGTCATTGACTTAATGCGTGTGCATGTTGTACATTTTTTTCCATCAGAAAAGATTCCTGAGCTCGTGTTTGAAGGCCGTCTGAGAAAATGTGCTTGTGCTTCACCACAGGATTTATTGTGCATCAGAAAACATAGCAGCCCAAGGCATCAACATCAAAACAGTCCACGGAGAGGCACACATATCATACATGAACACATGCCACACATGTAGACGTGAAATTCACCATTTCCTTTTTCGTTTTTCCTCCACAGCTCCTGGGCATGGCGTTCTCCATGACGCTGTTCCATCACATCCACAGAACGGGGAAGAAGTATGACGCTTAGCCCCGGGAGAGGATGCCCGATGGAGAGGAGCCCCACTGCCTGATGGGATAAGACTCTGAATGAAACATCCCTGCCCCCCTACTCACTTTACAATCTCTTTAGAGTCCCCTCTCTTTCCCCCAGACCTTCTGTACAGATCCAGCTGTGTCCCTGCTCTCTGTTCTGCTCTCACCCTTCATTTTGCCAAAGAGTTACACAACTGGAAGAGAAGGGACACTGACTTTTTGGCAAAGAAGAGAATCTCATTGGTTGTCACTCCTCTTGAGTACATTTCTATATTTTTTTGCTTGGACTAACAATTTGCCGGAATGGAAGAAGAGACTTTGGGAAGACTTTACTAATGCCCGTGCACATACTCTGAGGCAAAGAGAACATGAAACTGATGAGAGCCTCCCGCTCTTTTGGGTTTTTCTTTCCTCTTGTTTATCAAAGTCAAGCCCCCTTTTCACCTGTAAATGAAAGTTCCAACATGGCATGCTAGTTTTCTACCTTACTGATTTACCTTTGTCGTCGACATGTCAAACGTCTTTATTTGTCTTGTTTATTTTGTAAGTGTGTCATGGATGCTCCTGTGGAATGTAAGTGTTGGACAGATCAGTGCAATGGAGGGCTGAGATAAGCGGAGATGTGAAGATGCTGCGGAGGGAGACAGACACATCACAGAGGTGTTTAACACCTGTGATTCATGGTTTTTTATTTGGCTGCAAAGATTTGGAGACAGTGAGCATGATGGAGGCAAACGTGAGAAATCTGAAGTGCATTTTTATATCCAATTCTGCCATTCCCCCTGCATAATAAATTGCAATGCACATATACTGACATGGTGAGATCTGCAACACAGCAGCCGTGTTTCCATCCCCTGTGAGACAATACAAATGTTACAAAATGGTTGTTTATTAGGACTCCACCAGGACTGTCAAGTAAAGAGATGTGGGTGATGAAGTTTCCCCTTCGAGAATACACACTGAATTGTGTGAGCCGTGTGTGTGCATCTTTGTGGGTGTGTTTTATTGCGCTGTCCATGCTGCAGAGGAAAGAAAAAATACAGCGTATAGAAACACAAAGAATCAAGGGCAGAGGGGGCAAAAACAGAGCAGACATCTTGTCTCCCGGTTGCCATCAGTTGTGTTAGCGGAGGCGGCTGGAGACTTTCTCTTCTGTATTCTTGAGATCTCATCCGCTTGCTCTGCCCTCCTCATTCTTCTCCTCTCAGGCTGTCAACTCCCCCAGCTTCTTCACCCCAATTTTCTCTCCAAACGTCTGAAAGCTAAGAGCTTTATATGCTCCATACGTACACACAGCTCCTCTGCAGACATTCGAGTACATCACACAGCTACACCTCAGGTTTGCAACTTCACTGGTGTTATGTCTGCTGCCTCCACGGAGGAGGAGGAGGAGGGGATGGTACGAGTGAGGGACGATCAAAGCTGAGACAGATAGGTACGGCAACATGCCCTGAAGGACGCGTCTGTTTACAGGAGAGCACAGAGCACCAGAATGTCTCCTCAAGACAGAAAATACCCCACATCTGCAGTGGCGACTTAAAGGAGATACCCTCCAGTGTGTCTGCTCTGTATTCAACATCTCTGACAGTGTGTAGGAGACCAGCTGATTGTTCAGGGATTGTTCCAGCCCAGGCCAATACTTGATTACAATTGGTTTGGACATTTTACTCACCAAAGTAAATACTGAAGTCGGACAACATGGCGATTAGACAGGTTGTAAACAAGCTGACAGTTTAACCTACTTAGGAGCCTCTTCATTCAGAAAGCAAGAAATGAGTGCTCTCCAGGTGTCGGTAATAATCCCTTGTTGCCAAACAAAGCTGTGTCTTCACATCTACAGCAGATACAACAGAGACCTGTACTACCAAGAAGGATTTGTGGTCAGTGAGCTAACGTCAGGGGTAACTCCGGGTTTCCTGTGCTACAGAGGTGGACCTTCATTTTCTGTATGCCTAACACCTTTACCACTCTGGAGCAGGCTGGAGCAGGCTACGTTTAAGACGAGAAATCAGGGAGCAAAGAGATCAGGGAAGAGAGACTTGAATTTGTATTTCCAAAGACCATAAATGAAATCCTCCTGGGATGATGTCATCCTGCAGCAGACAGCCTTAGTTTATGTATTTATAAGGTATTAAAGTAGGCAGACTAACTGCTTTGAATTACGTGTCCATATTCATTTTTATTAGTTCCACAGCACTCTGATAACGTCTGGGCTGCAGCTGAAATATTACGTCTAATCTGTCATACAATGCTGCAAGAGTACATCTGAGCGATGAATTAAACTGACTGAACAGGTTTTATTAGTGTCACATCTATCATGCATTAATGAGTTATAAGAGTTATTATGAACTCTAATTTGTGCAACACACTCTTCATGCAAATTTATCTCGCTGCAGTTGTCAGCCGCAGCCATGTTGCTTTTTATAGTCTGGATGATGTGCTTAACAGATTTTAAATCATACAATGATCTGCTGAGTTCAGACTTGTTCATGTCTGTGATTGGTCATAAGCTGCAAAAATATCCTCTTTTATGTGACACATCATCATAGAAACTGAAGTTAATGACCATACTAAAGTAGTGTGATCTCATATGTCAGAGTAAGTCGAGATACTCGTGGTGTATTCGTAGTACAGGCCTCAGGTGAGCGCTGGACCAGAGAGTCACTCTTTAAACTGTGTCAGATGATTCATTCAGACAGTTTTATGACATGTCAGCTTTGTTTTCTCTTCTAAAAACATTCGGCTAATCTGAGGTGTTGTTTAAAACCCACACAACTGTCTGACTGCTCGATCGTCAGGCTTACAATCAGACTCAATTGGGCATGTTGCTTCATTTTAATGATTATAATGACATCGTGTTCGCTGTTTTCTGCAGAGGAGGGGTGTTCATTCTGCTTTCAGTCAGCCACGACTTATCTACCTGATGTAACAATGTCCTTTTCAGCGCGATTGTCGAGAAGGCGTTGGCGTCAGTCAAAGAAAATTGCTGATACAAAAGCCCTGCGTACCCACACAGGTGTTTTCAATTACTCTGCTTGATTAGATCCATTTATTGAGGGAATTTAGTCATGGCTGTGTGTGGTGCATAAATTAAACTGAGAATTCAGATTCTGGAAATTGGGGACACTAAAAATAATGTACTGTAGAGCAAAGGGGAGTGATTAGAGACGGCCTATTTCTCTCTCCACAACAGGAAGGCGTCTTTCTCCCTGATTGGCTTAGTTGTTTCTCCAACAACCAACAAGAGAAACTGCCAGGGAGAATGAAAGCAGATATTTAATTTGGTAAGCCAATCTGAGATGTGAGCAGCATCTCAAGCCGCTTGAAACTATACCAGACATCGTTAAAGAAAAGCAGCCACACTTCCAAAATTCAGTGAAGAACTTTTAAAGTTATAGGGGGGGCATTTTTGGGGAGTAGAGAGGGCTTGGAGTCAAACCAGTGACAACTGCGATGAGGAGTTTATCCTCTGTAAATGGGGCGTGCAGTGTAGAACTTTCAGCACAATTTGTGAATTATGGGTAAAAGTAGAAGAATAAAGCAGGTTGTACTGAAGCGGAAGAGATCATTTGTTTGCTACTATTGTAAGCAGAGCAGAGAAACCGTCAGGAGGAGACCAGGCTGTGTTATACATTGTATCTGAAGGAATCATTGACAGCAGAGTTTGTTTCTTTGGATAAACCTTTGGAGCTCAGTCACTGTGATATCAAATGACACAACAAGAGGACAAAAATGACCCGACAAAAGTCACCTCTTTGACATTTTAGCAGTCTGGCAGCCTGTGTGCCTCGGAGGATCTCCTGAAGTCATTCCTGACTGTATTCTTTCCATAATGAGATAATCTCAGAGTCACAGATTTAGGAAGAGGGGGCATCATGCATCAGAAAGCATCTGATTTGGTCCGTTATGTGCAGCGACCCTGCTAGCTGTGATTCACCGCCTGCCCCCATATGCTCAAGCTCCTCTTGCTGTGTCCACGGGGGGAACATGACAGCTGCTGATGTACAGCGTAGGCACGAGTGGTCACATCTCCCCTGCTCGGCTGCCTCCACAAACTCTCTACACATCCCTTATTTACTGCCTCGCTCAGTCTGCAGACACCCGGCACTACATTTACAGTAGCTGGCAGCACTGACACTGAAGAAATACAGCTGTGCTCTTTAGATGCCTTAAAGCAGCTGTGAGGTATGTTCTGCACCTCAGGAGGGGCTACAGCAGAAATATATATGACAATAGCGTAAATCAGACTGCATCGTTACTTACTGAGGCCCCACGAGCAGCCGAAACCCAAACAAATATTTTGTTGCGTTGCTTTGTGTTGCATGGAGTGGGAGAGTGTTTGAACAGGGCTGTCACAGAAAATAAAGCGAAGGGAGAAAATTGTAAAAATAAAACAAAAGCATCGTCTGTCTCCAAATCTGACGTCATACATCAGAGAGCCAGCCTGCACAATGCGTGACTCTTTGCCCCCCGACTGATCTGCCTGCGCTGACACTCTGAAATGTTCTGCTCCGAGTGAACTCTCTTTCAGCTCTGCCACTGTCACCTCGCTTTCACGGTTAAGTCAGAGAGAGATGCTCCTTCATGTTTTTAGAAAGCAGGGATGAATGCCATTTTAACAAAAGTTGTTTTAATGATGTTATTTTTGTACATTTGTTGTTGCCGTTTGTTTTTATACGATATACTGTTGTTGTTGTTTTTTTCTCGTAGGCTGTTTTATTTTTCAGAGGCTCTTTGGAACTCATTGTAAGAACATGACATTATTAAACATTTGTTTCCTAGGGGATTCGTCTTTGCAATGTTCCTCTACAAGGTGCATAAACGCCTTTCTGTCTTAACATTGCTACAGGCCGTTAAACCAATTAAGTCAGAAGTAAAAGAGCGGAAATTTGACGTAGAAGCTGTAGCATCAGTGAAGCCCTCGTAAGACAAACTGCACGCTTGTCGTAGTGCTTCTCTGTATTAGGACCTAGTTGAATTAAATGAGGGCGTGCTGGTTTAATCTGCAGTATTTCTTTTCTAACTGCCACTTTTGGAGGCTCTTTTTGTATCTGCAGAGCATGGTGGCATATTACCACGCTGCTCACACGTCACTACAGCGTTCTCAGCCAAGCCCTGGATGTAAATATGCTCATTTTACAGCTGTTAATTTTTTCTTATATTTCATATCCACATTTATGTTGACAGCTCGATTGCCATTTTCTAATTCTGCATCGCCTCACAGTCCAAACTCTCTCACAGACGTATCATCCACACAGTTTTATCAGTCTTCACAGGTTTTCTGCCTCTGGTTTTTTTTTTCGTTTACAGAACAGGAGAAATGTAAATTTGATGTAAATTTGTGTTTTGTCAGTATGGTTTATATTTTATTTGTCCACATTTGCATCCTGTAGTGAGACACGTTGTTCCTTGTGTTTATTTTTTTATTATTTTTATTTGGAAGGAGTATAAAGTCTCCCCACTCGTCCATGGAAGCTCTCCCAGTAAAGCACAGAAAGGCAAGATATTAAGTTTTCTCTGCTGTGAAGAATTTGAGACATAATTTTGGTCCCTCTCTTTTTTTTGCCACCTTCAACATATTATTTCTGTAATCTCCTAATCCCTCCCCTGTGCTAAAGCTGAATATCTGAGCAGTGGAAATGTATGCTCTTCAAATGGTGTGTTTGATGTTGTGTTCTGCTGGATGGCAATGTCTGATACCTGCCAGCCTTGTCCTGTGGAGTTTTTCTGCTACATGTGAAAGCACTCTGAATATCTATACTAGGTGGTGCACTACCTTCTCTTTATTCTCGAAATCAACTATTTTTTAAATAAAGGAAAGAGTGTCACAAAAATCCCACGACACCGTACGCTCATTGCCTTTCATGTTTAATGACTCAATGCTCCTGATGTATTCCCTTTTTATGTTGCTGTCATTTGTATTGGCAGCTTTTAAACAGTGTTTGATGCTGAATTTGGGGGGCTGGAAGGCAGGACTTGGCTTGAACATGAAGAAGAGCAGTGTCACAGCAGATCCCATGGCGTATTGTGTGAATGAAAGTGGCACTGCTGCCTTAAAATGGCCTGTGTTATTTAAAAAGAAAATATTAAAACCTGAGGGAGCGCTGTCCTAAAGACGCGAAGATGAGCTAATGGTAGTCAGAAAGCAAAGCTGAGGGGTTTTTTTTAAAGAACAAAAGGAAACTGATGAAAGTGGAAACAAATGCCAATTTGTCTGGTGGCTCAGCAGCATGGAGTGAGCAGCAGAGTCTTTTCCTATAGTGTTTTATCCCTTTTTAAACCTAATTGTTTTGAGGCTCTTGTGTGATAGTGAGTGGAGTTATTGTGCCATTCCATCCTGGCTTTTTGTTCTGCATCACTGTTCCTTCTATGCAAAAAATGACCTATTTTAGCCTTTGTAAAGACTATTTTGTATAAGTACCATGTCCTGAAATAAAATGAACACAAACAAGGATACTTTTTCTCCACTAATTGTTTTTGCAGCATTTAAATTTTGTCCCTCTCATCCTCAGCAGAACTCATCTCATCAACCTGAATTAGAGGCTTTTATTTGGATGAGTGTTCGGATTGTCCTCGCGCAGCATTACTCAGCTTGTAAAGCTGCAGTGGAGGTGACATGCAGGTTGTTTCTGCTGCTATCTGTTCCCAATCTGTCGTGTTTCCCCGTGTGAACTCGATATCTTTTATCTGCACGGCTGCAAGGATATTCGGATTTTGCAGTGCTGTGTTTGCACGGGAAGTCACATCTGAAGAGTAAAACCATAACTGCGGCAGGCTCACTGTACATCGTTTCGTTTATTCTTCTTCGTTCTTGCTTTTGAATCCGCCTGATGCACACTCAATTTTAGTTTTGGATTGTTTGTAAAAATGCGGATAAAGTAACTTCCACTCAGACTTTTACATTTCAGAGGAACGGTGTGACTTCTTCAGAGGAGCAGTTTGACATTTTGGGAAATATTAACTGAGTGTTCTTGAATAAACCTGTGAGGTATCATGAAGAGAGTTCGACATACCCAGCCTTTCTTTGAGGAAACCAGCTAAACACAGCTTGACTCCACACTTAGAGATAACAGGCATCATAAGGTTGTTCTAATCTTTATCTATGAACCCACGATATGACGTGTGTGATCGGGTTGTGTGAGTGTTTAACACAGCTTTGTAATAAGTAAAAGAACTGGGTAAAACCTCAACCCTCTTTATATTTTCTTGGCAGAAACAACAGTTGCGTCACTGTGCTCATCCAACTCTTGGCATACAACCAGAAATCCTTCAGTTGATGAAAACATGAGGTAAAGTTACACAAGTGTGGATAAAGTACAGACAAAATCTCTCTAATGAAGCTTCAGTGGGACCAAACACGGAGATGTCGCTTGTCTAAAAATGAGAACGATCAATCTCATTAAATCTTCATGTACCTGTGGCAAAACATCCAGTTACCTGAGGGACCTCTCATCCTGCTGTCACTCCACAGGAGACCCAGAGATACAGAGATAAATCCTATGATTAAGTATTCACATGCAGTGTTTCTCTGCCAAGGAGAGTTCAGGATACGTTTCTGATCCCTGAGCAGAGGAGAGCCGGTGGTGATTTTTCACATTAACTCAATAGTCTTGTGATCCTTTTTGACTGTACTCCATCCTCTGATAATCCCTCTGGTCAGTCTGACAGATGATCCACTTTGCCAGATGATTTATCAGTTCGGCTCTACATCTCAATCTCATTACAGGATAGGTGGCCTGACATGTTTTCGTTCTGATTCGTTTGAGTGATGCTGTGCTGAAATTCAGCAGATTCTCTCCTTTGGGCACAAACGAATAAAAAAGGGAAAGTACAGCAGAAAAACCAGAACAAAACTACATAATGTCCTTTAACTGCATTAGATGTTCCTCTTTACAAAGATTTCATTGTCCTGACTTTGTCTACTCGTATTCTCTGCACCAGAAAACAAGTCTTTCAGAAGTAATAAACTTTAAATCAATTTCCAGCTTGCTTGAAGGCCTGTGATACAAGATCAAGGAAGTTCAAGGCGACAGAGAAAAGTTAGTGAAACAAAGAGTGCATGGAGATGAAAGAAGGTCTGATAGTTCTCCAAAGCTCGTAGGCCATTCAGCTGCAGTCAGCCGGAGATATTTTCTGTGTAATCTGACCTGCATGTCTGCATGGACAGTTCTGGGCTCTCCCAGCACGGTGGGGCAACGTCACAACCTCATGACCCCTTTTTTAGGCAGCCTCACACCCTGCAAACGGCAAAGGACCCCCTCCCTTTAGCTTCACATGGCGTCTGCGGGTGGGGCTGGATTTACAAACTTCTTTTAGCTAGACAGGACTGTAAAAACAACAACAATGGACCGAAAACAGAATCTAAACCGTGCTGAGACGTTCTCCTTCGTCAACCCTTGGATCAGATATTTTCTCTTCTTCTTCAGCTTCTTATTTTGGGTGAGTAGTCGTTCTGTCTTCATGTAGCTCTGACAAGCACTGACAAAAACACAGCTGTTATGTTTTCCCTGAACACAGTATCTTAATATTTCTGAGCACACAAATCTCCAGCTATCATGGAGCTGTAGCTTTTCAAAAATAGTCAGAAGCTAAACTAAAAAAGAGCAAAAAAAGAGTTTATGAATAATATATGAAGGAATATAATTCAGAATGTATCCAGGAGCAGCAGGAGCACCCAGCCGTCCTGCCGCTACTATTTTAAGCTTACTACAGTTATATATGGACACTCAAGATTGCTCATATGTTTCTGTAGCAAATGTCGAGTGGTGCGGTCTTCTTATATCAATAGTGCACTGACTCATACTTAACTTTACAACTCCAGGCAGCTGTGTAAGCAGCATGGTAGTCTGTATCTGAACACTTGAAGATATTTTCAGTCGAGGGATGTGTAAAAGTTGAAAGCATCACAAGCTGCAATGCTTCACAACAGGGCTGCAGTGATTCCAAACAAGAGGTTCTTGTACTGTACATGTGGAAAAACTCTGGAATAGCTTTACTTTTCAAAAAATATATCAAACCACACATTGAGTCAGCTCATAGAAACTGGATGGGGAGGCTGTGAAAGTTTGAAAACTAAAAGATAAAATCAATGGTACATATCTTAAACACAAACCGAACAAACAGGCAAGAGTTTAGAAATAATGGACACATTACTGAAGCAGAAGCCTAAAAGTGAATGTACTTTGAGAAGTGTACTTAAGTGTAGTTTTGTCTCTATAAAATCTCTATTTTTGCTCTGAAGTTGGCTGATGAATTTTTTTTTAATTTACTAAAAACTTGATCCCAAAGACAATAGACTCTGTTCCTGTAGTTCTGCAAGTTGTTTGTCTCAGTGGTGTTTCCGTACATGTATGTGTAACATTGTCTCCATGGTTGAACGTAGAGCAAACAGAGCAGACGTCCTCGTCCTTTCATTTCCTGGTGATAATGATGGCTACA
Organism: Notolabrus celidotus; assembly: GCF_009762535.1. Lineage (NCBI taxonomy): Eukaryota > Metazoa > Chordata > Actinopteri > Labriformes > Labridae > Notolabrus > Notolabrus celidotus. The sequence goes on from NC_048277.1 coordinate 8,119,474, forward strand.
ACTATCCTCCTGCGCACTGTGGTCATATCTGCAGCTTATGTTTGAGCTTTTTGAAATGAAGAATGATTCATAGAATTTGAAATGTTTGCTCTGTTCACTGCTCTGCACACACTTTATAATGGCCTACATAAACTCAATCCAGCCTGAGAGAGCATGTGGAGGTCTGCAGCTGAACATGAGTTTGATTCAGATGAACATGTGAAACCAAGCTGTCTGTGCTTAGAGTAACTCAGCTGCTGTTTGTATTCTCTGTTTGGTCTTTCCTGTTATCGTTCTGAATATTTTGAATATCCTGTCCAGCAGAGATTTTTGGAAAGTAGCTTGAATACTGCAGTATTTTCAATTTTTAAGAGTACCCCAGTACTTTAACTCAAGTCATAATCTGACTGAGAAACTTTGACTTGTATTGGAGTAATATTTGACCTGGAAAATCTATACTTTTACTAAAGAAATTAAGCTGTGTTATTTATCCATCACTGCTCAGAGTTACTAAAAAAGCAATCTGAAAGGACGTCCTAAATATAATGGGGAAAAATCAAATGAAGTCAATCTTTATGGATAAAAAATAGTGTTCTAAAATATCGAACATATAATTCAGCAACCTAAAAGAACTGGATAAAGGCATGAAAAATTAAAGTATTTATTAAGTTTTTAGTCCATGTGTTGAGCTTATACATGAAACTAAACCAAAATAATAGATACATGTTGAAAAAGAAAGTAAGCTTATAGTAATAAAACAGTGAACCCAAAAGCTAGTCACCTTTGATTTAATGTACCAAACTAAAAAGATCAAGGATACTTATTATTTGCAAATTATTATCTAGATGTAACAGATAAATTGTTTGAAGCATTAACCTCACAAGTACAACCAACCTACCCATTTGGAGTTCAGGAGTTCGACTCTTTATTTTTTGAGGCAAATATCTTCCTTCATAACATTTTTAGATTCAATGGACTTTTGAAAGCGATTTCTAAAAATAATAGTTTCATGGTTAAAACAGATTGTGAAAGTAACTGATAAACAGTCATAAAATAGAACAAAAATATACTGAGGGGAAAATGAAATTGAGCAAAATATGGTACTGCTTGGGCTGTTTGTGCATTCTTAAAGGAGCCATTATGTATTCATTTGAGCCAAAAGTCTACCCTTTGTGTGCATCAAGTTTGTGCTAAGAGTTGAAGGTAATGCAGTAAGGGATGTTACACTCAAACTCATTATCGATCCTCAGAACAAGTCCAACTCTAGGTGACCTTAACTAATATCTGTAAATTGTGTCAGTTGATGTTACTTTTACTTATATTGGTATTAAAATCAGGGGTTAAAGCTCAGCTTCGACAAATAAAGGCACACTTTTCCGCATGCGTGGAGATCATCTGGAGGTGCTCAGCACGAATCTACTTCTGATTCAGATGGGCTGCTCTTACTGACTCGCTCCAGAGAGGAAGCAATGTTACAAACTGTGAAATCTGTGTTAAATACGTCATGAATTGACTCCACAGTTGGTAGAGTTGGTCGTCTTTCAATCAGAAAGTCGGCGGTTCGATCCCAGCTCCGGCAGTCACATGCCGAAGTGTACTTGAGGAAGACACTGAACCCCAAATTGCTCCCGCCGTTTGTTCAGCGGTGTGTGAATGTTTATGAATGAGATCAGCTAATACTGATGGTCACTTACCTTAGCAGCCTCTACCATCAGTGAGTGAATGGGTATGAATGGGTGAATGCGACGAGTAAGTAAAAGCGCTTTGAGTGGTCAGAAAGACTAGAAAAGCGCTATATAAGTCCATTTACCATTTACCACAGATGAATGGTAATAAATGTTTCTATCCAGCTCATCATCTGCATTATGCTAGGTTTGAGCTCCATGAGGACGAGAGCGCACAGAGCAGCTCTGTGCAGCAGGGAGTGGAGATGCTTGTTTTAGTAACTTGCTGCACAGTGCTCCACACTTACTTGAAAATGTGCGTGAAGGAGCTGAAACCTGAACGTATCCCCTGTCCACATCCAGCTCAATAAATACCAATTTTTGCTACACCCAGTTTTCTGCCACACGCAGGTCTGATTAATGAGGGACAATATGTCAAAGTAGAACTGAACATTTAACCTCATATACTGTACTGTCAAAGAAAGATAAACTCAAGATATGTTCAGGGTTTAATTTAAAGATAAAGTTTATAACTTTAAATGCCAGTTTTCTTGAACAAGATCAATTTCCAGACGAACCAAATCAGGCTCAAACAACAAGTGGATTAATTCTCCTTAGATATCCACAATTTGAATACTTAATGACTCCTTGAGGTTGTATTAAAATATTTATTTCACAATTAAAAACATTTTTTTTTTAACAATGCCTTTGTATAAATGTAAAACTTGAATCAGGAACATTTTAAAGCAACATCAATGACTCTTTACATAACTCAACGTTCCTCTTGTCAAGGCTGCAGGGTAACAGGAACTTCTGCTCCCTTCTGGCTTTTCCACCAAGATAGTTTATTTTTATATAGCACATATAACCTCTAGGGATGAGTCCTTCATTGTTATCTTTGGAGGAGAACAAGGGCTTTTAATCCAAGTGCTCAACTTGCCACAGGACTTTTGGCTCAAACTATCCCATCTCAGCAAATTGAAGAAAGTTGTGTCATCAGATAGCAATATGCTAACTGCATAGCCTCATATAGTAACTTACTAAAGCACTGAAACATGTGTAAAAATGTGTCTGTAATTGTTCAGGCTCAAGAACTGCAACTCCTTGGACAAAGACTTTGAACAGTAGAAAAACACATTTTTAAATTTGCTTACCATTTTTTTTATGTGCCTCTCTCCATCACAGCCTTAGAGTTAAACTGTAGAAACATGGAGTGGCTCAACTTCCCCACAGGCTGGATGAATGGATGAAAGGTCAACATTTTAAATATTTATTTGATATTTCAAGCAAAAGTGTGCATAGCTGTTGGTATCAGATAGAAGTAATGGATATATGGTAGCCGACTAAAGCTTCTTCTTCAAATCAACTGTGATATACGCTAAAGTCATTATTTTTATCACAAGTTATCCTTTTTTTATACAATTTAACATCTTTCCTTTTAGAGTCAAACAGAAAAAGACGTCAGTAAAACAACAGGAGGTGAAAATAAAGGTTTATCTGACAGAACTGTGGAGGGTACAAAGTCTTTTTATGCGCGCTTCAAGAGATAACTGTGCTGTTAGAGAAATAAGAGGTGCAGGAGACATGATGCTGTTAATAACCATCCCACACACACACACACACACACACACACACACACACACACACACACACACACACACACAGAGTCAGGAAAGTCTCCCATCACTACTTTAAACACGGGGATCACATCTGTAGATCTACAGAGTCACTACACCTCTGTGAGATCCCTGTTTATCCCATTCTACACAAACACAGCAGGGGGCAAACACTGTACCGCGCTCTCACTGTGTTCAGGGCCAATCAGCAATAACTGCAGCCCGGCAGCCCGGCCTGTGTTGACTTTGTTTATCAGACGTGAGCTCAGAAGTGAACACTGCAGCCCTAATCCATCAGGCCTTTGTCCCCACGTCCCCACGGCTCAGTTCAGCTGGCTTTCACCTCAACGCACAATCCTCCGGGAGAAGCCTGATTCATCCCTTTGAAAAGCCTGAAAACAGAGCTGGGATATATTCACCACGTTTGTGTGAGCTTGAGTTTGTGTGTGCCTCCTGCTGCAGATGCACACTGTCACTCTAGAACACACACACACAGCACACAGCACACTGGCAAACTAACAAATGGAGCTGCAGGTAAACACACTCCTACACAACAGACGAGATCCTGACAAAAAATAAAAAACCTAACAGCTTTGGAAAATCTTTTAAAACTGCTCTCTCAAAGAAAGTCTCTGCATCACCGGCGTCTTGTGTTTTGTCAGCTTTTGTCTTGTCAACGGGGGTTATTGATTCCAAAAATGAGAGGTAGATAAAGCATACAATTTACTTCTCCTGAGCACACACAACAATCTGGTTAGATTTTATGGCTGCTGAGCAAAACTTACACCTCTTTCATTACATATAATGCTGCAGAATATGTATCCTCTCGACCTCCAGCGATCCAAAACAGAAACAAATACATGTTTATGTGAAGAGAACAAAATACATTCAGTCCACAGGCAGACTCTCACATTAGTAATCAGCAGACTATCTGTGAATCTAGAGGCTGCAAATGAAAGCCAGGCCATGCAGATTGTTATTCAAGGTGAGAAAAACAATCAAGGAAAGCAGGGAAATTAGTGTTGACAATGCAATCAACAGGAAGCTCTAATTCCACCTATTTGCCGCCCTCCTGGCTGCTGTATTATGTAGCTTCTGTCAGGCTGAACACCCATCATCCTCAGTAACTTTACAACACGTCCTCCAGCAGCACCATCACTTAAGCTCTCTCTCACACACACACTCTGAGGTTTCTGTGGCTGAGTGTCGTCACTGTTTGGATAGATTATTAAATGAGGAATTCTCGTCTTCATCCTCTGCATGCACAGCGTGGGCTGCCAACGTCTCTTTTGTGTTTCGATATTTTACACATTAGGAGTTTCTCTTTTTATGCCACTCTGATGTTTTGGTGTTTTTTTATTAGAGCTGGGAGGTAGTCTAAGATGGATCAACACCCAAAACACCACACACTTTATCTCTCAGCTTCTCTCCCTGTATCGTCTCTCCCCTGTGTCTGATTTCTCCTCTTCGTCCCTGCCATTATAAAGGCTGGCTGGATAATTAACATACTTTTTTTTAAAGTAATTTTTTGAAGCTTTTATGGTTTTAGGAGAGAAAGGATATGTGGGGAAAAGAGAGTTAGGGGAGACATGCAGCAGCAGGGACTACAGCCTCTGTGCATTGAACACAGGTTGTTTGAGCCCAGGGCCGGCCCTTGGCATAGGCAGAATCGGCAAATGATATGGGTGCCGACTGTCCCTACAAGGCGCCGCTTGCACCCTAAATGAGTGAAGAAGAAAATTTGAAGATAATAGGAAAAATACTTTTTTTTTATCTAACAAAATTTTAGGTTAAATTGAGGACTGATGCCAGTATACATTTAAACGCTTGTGATTCATTTTTGGTTTTTAAAAAATGGTTTCCAAGGCAGTTTTGAAGTCTATAAGTGTTCATGATTTACCTGTTTTTGTTTTGTTGTTGGTTTTTTTACACTTTGGAGGCTGGTAGCTTAATTAGGTAGAAAATATAGGCTAGGCTTTAATAGACATGTTGCTTCTGGCTTTTCAGTCATCACTTAATACATTACTGTTGCTTTGTTGAAAGTGTCTGCACTGTGAAAATTATTGTGTTATATAATGACTGAATAAATTCTACTAATATTAAATGATGTATTTTTGAATTGTATTATTTCTTCCTGCTAAATATCAGTGTTGTTGCCGATTTATTAATGTTCTTTTAAAATAAGAAAATGTGTAAAACATAAAGCTGTATGTCAGTTTTCTTTAAGTGTATATGATCCTTAGTGGAGTTGGTTACAATACAAGGGGCACCCGCTGAAATCTTGCCGAGGGCACCAAGTCATTTAAGGCCTGCTCTGAGTTAGCCTCTGGGCCAATCAGGTGTCCCGTAACCACACTCTTTAAATCAAACTCAACTTTCACCCACCCAATGTATGCAGCTTTGAATTCTGAGGTTTGTCTTTGAAAGCACAGGTGGACATATTTCATGTGAAAAAAGCAAAATCCCAGTATTATCACCCTCAAAATTTGTATGATTAAAGCTGAGGTCCATGTGTTAGGGTTTGTTTCCATCGGTCAGTCTGTTGTTCAAAACATCAACTGGCTCCGTTGCCATGGCTACAAGCTCTGCACATACTCAGCACCTAAAGAAAGGCTCACCATCACTAATCTCATCACGCCTGTCCTTTCTGAGAGTGAAAATAAAGTCTGTTTGAACACAGCCAACATACTGCAGGAGACATACTTTCTCTGCGGTGAGTTTTCACATATACGCACGAAGACTTAACGCAGAATTATGAACCAGTTACTGCTGCAATATGAAGGTTTGCATCAGAGAGGTAACATGTAGAGGTCAGCAGCTGGTGTTATATCTTAAATAAACAGCTGTCTCAAAAAGTGTAAGATGTTAAATCTAGCTTCCATTGAATTGAAAACAGATAATAGTCATTATTATCCAAATCAATCTGCCGAAATTAGTCCATCACATCCCCCGTCTGCCTGTTGACACTGTGGTAAAAAAACCTTAGTGTGGTCTCAGGCTGGTTTTGAGAGTGGGGAAATAATGAGAGTTAGCGGGCACAGATGTGAGAGCAGCCTGAGGAGCTACTGGACCTCAACCATCTCTGAGAGGTAAAAGTGAAGCAACATCCTGTCCTGCAATCCAGGCAACGAGAGAGCATCTCTGAGCTGCTGATCTCTTACATGATAAATACCTGAAATCCTTTCTCATGTGCAACCAAATGAATCGACAACTTCAAAGCTGAGTTTGTGTTGCACCTCTGACAGAGGATACTGAAAATAAGCTGATATTCATTAAAAGATTGTTCCTATTGATCCTGAAATCTAATCCACCTTTAAAGAATCAGTTATAAATATTGAAAATAACGCTCACTCCTACATGGAGTTACAGACTGATCCACCTTCATGTCTTGCACACAAAATCTGAAGTTAAAACCAGCAAATTATTGGCTTAAAGAGGATTTGAAATCTTAGCAGATGGGTGTAGCTATTTCATCAGATTTTAATCAAAAAAAGAGAGGAAAAAAAAAACACATCAAAATGATTTAAATACTGAGATTAAAAGGTGAACAGAAGCTTTTTTTCTTTCACTTTCAGGCTAAACCGGCCTAACCTTTTTCTATTTGTGCTATCCTGAGTTAAACCTCAGCTTAATGCACAAATACAGTATGTCTTATCGACTGTATGGATGAATAAGTGTTTGTAGTGTACATGGTTATGATATTTTGTTAGAACATTAATTTTATTATTATCAGTATTTTGTCCTCTGCATTTTTATCCATTACGTGATTACTTGACTGCTCACTCATGACGACCCTGATCATGACGATGTCCTAACACATTTTATTCACTACTGTAAATCCTCTCTTTTGTGTCTCAAACTGAAGAGAGAGCTGTGGCTTTAAGAGAGAAACCCACAGTCATCACTCCAGTGGGACTCTTTAAAAATGAGATGCTGCATATCAAGGGTCTGTCCTTTAATTAATTCAAGTCACGGATGATTGATGGACATGCAGGGGAGACTGTGCATCAGTGCGGATACCTTTGCCCTGATGTTGATGACAAGCTGACTTTTGAGCCTCATGTTTCTGCTGCCTGTCAGGACGCTCATCAAAGACTGTGTTTTCATGGAATATTTGTAACTTTAATGCTCAAAAGGTTTCTTTGAAAATGTTTAATGCTTGTGTTATTGAGTCTCTTGCATTGATCTGCTTTAATGAATCACTTCCTTTTGAAAACTGAAAGAAGTTGCAGGGCTTTGACAAAATGTACTGAAAAATTGCAGAGACTACTTTAAGGTAAGGTTTATGATTAGGGATTAGGATTAGGGTTAGGGTTATGATTAGGGTAAGGGTTTGTATTAGGGTTAGGGTTATGATTAGGGTTAGGGTTTGGATTAGGGTTAGGGTTATGATCAGGGTTTGGATTAGGGTTAGGGTTATGATTAGGGTTATGATTATGATCAGGGTTTGGATTAGGGTTAGGATTATGATTAGGGTTGTGATAAGAGTTAGGGTTTGGATTAGGGTTAGGGTTATGATTAGGGTTAGGGTTAGGGTTATGATTAGGGTTAGGGTTATGATTAGGGTTAGGGTTATGATAAGGGTTAGGGTTATGATCAGGGTTAGGGTTATGATCAGGGTTAGGGTTATGATCAGGGTTAGGGTTTGGATTAGGTTTAGGGTTATGATTAGGGTCAAGGTTATGATCAGGGTTAGGGTTTGGAATAAGGTTAGGGTTATGATTAGGTTTAGGGTTTTGGTTAGGGTTATGATTAGGGTTAGGATCAGGGTTAGGATTATCATTAGGGTTATGATTAGGGTTAGGGTTATGATTAGGGTTGGGGTTATGATTTGGATTAGGGTTTGGATTTGGGTTAGGATTAGGGTTAAGATTAGGGTTAAGATTAGGGTTAGGGTTTGGGTTAGGGTTAGGGTTATGATTAGGGTTATTATTAGGGTTATGATTAGGGTTTGGATTAGGGTTAGGGTTATGATTAGTGCTACGGTAATGATTAGGGTTTGGATTAGGGTTAGGGTTTGGATTAGGGTTAGGGTTATGATTAGGGTTAGGGTTATGATTAGGGTTAGGGTTATGATTAGGGTTATGATTATGATCAGGGTTTGGATTAGGGTTAGGATTATGATTAGGGTTGTGATAAGAGTTAGGGTTTGGATTAGGGTTAGGGTTATGATTAGGGTTAGGGTTAGGGTTATGATTAGGGTTAGGGTTATGATTAGGGTTAGGGTTATGATAAGGGTTAGGGTTATGATCAGGGTTAGGGTTATGATCAGGGTTAGGGTTATGATCAGGGTTAGGGTTTGGATTAGGTTTAGGGTTATGATTAGGGTCAAGGTTATGATCAGGGTTAGGGTTTGGAATAAGGTTAGGGTTATGATTAGGTTTAGGGTTTCGATTGGAATTAGGGTTAGGGTTATGATTAGTTTAGGATTTTGGTTAGGGTTATGATTAGGGTTAGGATCAGGGTTAGGATTATCATTAGGGTTATGATTAGGGTTAGGGTTATGATTAGGGTTGGGGTTATGATTTGGATTAGGGTTTGGATTTGGGTTAGGATTAGGGTTAAGATTAGGGTTAGGGTTTGGGTTAGGGTTAGGGTTATGATTAGGGTTATTATTAGGGTTATGATTAGGGTTTGGATTAGGGTTAGGGTTATGATTAGTGCTACGGTAATGATTAGGGTTTGGATTAGGGTTAGGGTTTGGATTAGGGTTAGGGTTATGATTAGGGTTAGGGTTATGATTAGGGTTAGGGTTATGATTAGGGTTATGATTATGATCAGGGTTTGTATTAGGGTTAGGATTATGATTAGGGTTGTGATAAGAGTTAGGGTTTGGATTAGGGTTAGGGTTAGGGTTAGGGTTAGGGTTATGATTAGGGTTAGGGTTATGATTAGGGTTAGGGTTATGATAAGGGTTAGGGTTATGATCAGGGTTAGGGTTATGATCAGGGTTAGGGTTATGATCAGGGTTAGGGTTTGGATTAGGTTTAGGGTTATGATTAGGGTCAAGGTTATGATCAGGGTTAGGGTTTGGAATAAGGTTAGGGTTATGATTAGGTTTAGGGTTTCGATTGGAATTAGGGTTAGGGTTATGATTAGTTTAGGATTTTGGTTAGGGTTATGATTAGGGTTAGGATCAGGGTTAGGATTATCATTAGGGTTATGATTAGGGTTAGGGTTATGATTAGGGTTGGGGTTATGATTTGGATTAGGGTTTGGATTTGGGTTAGGATTAGGGTTAAGATTAGGGTTAAGATTAGGGTTAGGGTTTGGGTTAGGGTTAGGGGTTATGATTAGGGTTATTATTAGGGTTATGATTAGGGTTTGGATTAGGGTTAGGGTTATGATTAGTGCTACGGTAATGATTAGGGTTTGGATTAGGGTTAGGGTTTGGATTAGGGTTAGGGTTTTGATTAGGTTTAGGGTTGTGATTAGGGTCAAGGTTATGATTAGGGTTAGGGTTTGGATTAGGGTTAGGGTTTTGATTAGGTTTAGGGTTATGATTAGGGTCAAGGTTATGATCAGGGTTAGGGTTTGGATTAAGGTTAAGGTTATGATTAGGTTTAGGGTTTGGATTGGGATTAGGGTTAGGGTTATGATTAGTTTAGGATTTTGGTTAGGGTTATGATTAGGGTTAGGATCAGCGTTAGGATTATCATTAGGGTTATGATTAGGTTTAGGGTTAGGATTTGGGTTAGGGTTAGGATTTGGGTTAGGGCTGTGATTAGGCTTAGGGTTATGAATAGGGTTATGTATAGGGTTATGATTAGCATTTGGGTGGGGATTAGGGTTAGGGTTTGGATTAGGATTAAATGATGTGATCGAGGTAGTCAAACTCAGAACTCTTTAACAGTCTCTGTCAATCTTAAGTGATCTGCTGTTTGAAGATTTCATGTTGCTTCTGTCTGCCTGCAGATTCAACCTCTACATGCAGGATGAACAGACAGCTCAATGTCTTTTTTATTTTTATTTTTTTTCTTAATTATGATATTTATGTTATTGTCATTTCCTGTATTCCTCTCTGTTGTCTGTGTGATGGTCTTGTGGTACCACTGGCTTTAAACAAATTGCCCCTCGGGTAATAAAGATACCCTTGATCTTTAGTTTGAGTTGTTGTAAAATACAAATCCATCAAATATTATCTTAACTTCCTTATCTTACCTTATCTTACTTTATCCTATCCTATGAAACAACATTTCTGGGGGTTGTGATTAATCATAAATTGACATGGATACAACATATTGATCAAGGGAAAAATGTCAATCAATAGCAACCCTGTATAAATATAGACACATATTAAATTATAAGGCCTTACATATTATATATTGCTCAATGATTGTTCCTTACATGTCTTATTGTGTAGATAAGGATCCACCATTTTGAATTATAGTGGTGCTACAAAAACAAGCCATACGGGTTAACAACAAGGCTGATTATTATGCTCACACTGACCCACTATTTCTAAACTCTCATGTTCTGAAATTCAAGGACTTATTTTTTTACAAAATAATGCAAATAATGTTCAAAGCAAAATCAAACTCACTTCCACACACTGTACAAAAGTTCTTTCCCCACTCTCTGCTCCCCATATTTCCCATCTCTCTCCAGCTTTCCTATTTTATAAAGGTAAAAATGCCTAAAAACATAACAAGAAAAGTGTCAGACAATTTATTTAACCATGCCAACCCGTCACTAAAGCACATTTGATTTTCCATTGTCCTAAAAAGTGAGCAAATCTGGGACTATCAGGTGTGAAAATGTCTTTGCAAAATGTAATTTGTTTTGTTTTTTGATGTTTAGCTTTTACAATTTTCCTCTTTTCCAGGTTTTCTCTTTGTTGATTGTTGCAATCGGGGTGTATGCCAAAGTCCAGAAAGCTACAGGTACGGAGGATGCATGAAACTGTTTCCACACTCCCTAACACGCTTAAAGTCACACCTCTCAGACCATTAATGTCTGTTAACCTCTAGACCAACAGTAAAGAAAACACTTTTACCACATAAAATCCACTCAACTCCTGTTTTTGCTGCTCTCTCTCTCTCTCTCTCTCTCTCTCTCTCTCTCTCTCTCTCTCTCTCTCTCTCGCTGTGGTTGTTTCAGAGTTGACCTCTTTTCATGGCACACCTGATTTGCTTGTCACGTTTTGTAGGTGGCCAACTTCTAGCTTTATCCCCACCTAACCCTGGTCATTATTTCAGGTTGGATTTGAAATATAGCGTGGATAGACTACAAAAAAGGATTAACCTGGACTCATCCCACTGATTACGTTTCTGTGTCCTGTCTGATCCGCAACAGGTCACTGATATTTAGGAGAATAAAGGCAGATAGATGGAGAGGAACAAAAGCAGGCTGAGAGAGAGAGAGAATGGGTTTGAATAAAGGTTAGAAAGGAGGAGAGCAAAGTAATGAAAATAATAACAGGGAGGAAATGAGATAAAGGTAGAATAGAGGAGGACAGATGTCTAAACAGGCTGTTGTGTTCCTGTTTCTGTGCCAGACACGGTGCGGGACACGTTCCTGATCGACCCGGCTGTCATCCTAATTGTGGTGGGGGTGGTCATGTTCTTCATCACGTTCTGCGGCTGCATCGGCGCTCTTCGAGAGAACATTCGCCTCCTCAAAACAGTAATACACACAACATAGTGATACTGACGCTGTGTTTGCTTACGATGCAGCAGCTCAAAATACTTTAGATCCAAAGCCAAGTCTTACATCTTGTGTGTGACAACAAATCTGACACTTATGATTCTGTCTTAGTCAGACTGTATTTGTTAATATTCTGATCTTCTCTCGCTCTAGTTCTCCTTCAGCCTGACATTGGTCTTCCTCACTCAGCTAGCCATAGCAATTCTGGGCTTCTTCTACTCTGAACAGGTACTTTTTTTCTGTACTAACCACTCTGCTCATTGGCTGATTCATCATTCAATAGTATGTCACTGTAAAGGTCAGGCTTCCTCCAAAGTGACACAGACTTCGACCATGCATGCCCCCTGAGCTCTACTGATGCATTGTATTTCTCTCAGCTTTTGGACAGTCTGGGCATTTGTTAAAGACTGTAAAAGAGTTAATAAGGCATTGGATCCACAGCAGGGCCCTCTGAGCTCACAGGGGCGATGTACTGTCATTGTCTGAGCACAAACTGAAAAAATCCTATACCCAGCAGTACAGGGTTTGTGTCGCTGCCTGTTAGCCATTAAAATGTCTCAAGAAAGGAAAAGAAAACATTTCTCCAAAGACCGTGAAGACTTAAATGGATGGGTTGGGTTTTTTGAAGGGTTGGAGATGTAGAGTGGGGCTGGTGATCTCTGGAATGTGAAATGTTGTACTTGTTTTAACTTTAATGCTTGCAAAATGTTCAAAACAAATTGGGACAGGGGCATGTTAACCATTGTGTTACATCACCTCTTCTTTTCACAACACTCTTTCAATGTTTGGGAACTGAGGAGAAAGTGAAATGTCCCATTCTTGACTGATACAGAATTTCAGCTGCTCAACAGTTCAGGGTCTTCGTTTTCATATTTTTCATTTTCCAAATGTTTTCAACATGTGACAAGTCAGGACTACATACAGGCCAGTTTAGGACCCAGACTCTTCTACTGTTGCAAAACCCTGCAGAATGTCTTCCTGAAAAAGACATTGTCAGGATGGTATCATTAATGGAGCCCATGCTAAGCAGATGTATCTGCATGGGCACTTATGCACCCCTATACATCACCATTTGAAAACTTGTGCTGAAAACCTGAAACCTCTCCTCTTCAGAATGAAGGACGGGGTGTCCATGATTTCCAAAAGAATGCCAGATTTTGATTCTTCAGAACACAGGACAGTTTTCCACTTCCCCTTGGTCCATCTTAATTGGTCTCAGGTCCAGAGAAGTCTCTGGTGTTTCTGGATCATGTTTACATATGGTTTCCTCTTTGCATGGTTCAGTTTAAACCTGCATCTGTGGATGAAGTGATGAACTGTGTTCATACACAATGGTTTTTGGAAGTGATTTTAGCCCATGCAGTGATCTCCACTACAGAGTCATATATGTGGTTAATGCAGTGCTGCCTGAGGGCGCAAAAATCAGGTCCATCCAGTCTTGGTTTATGTCCTTGTCCCTTTTGTACAGAGGTGTCTCCAGATTGAATCTTTTAATGATATTATGTACTGTAGATGATGAAATCCACTCATTCTTTGTCATGTTACTCTGGGGAACATTATTCTGAAACTGTTGAGCTATATGCTCACGCAGTCTCTCAAAGAGTGGACTCAGCCTCTCTGGAGTGTTCTTTTTATTGCCAGTCACGTGACTAACCTGTTGATCATTAACCTCATTAGTTGGGAGATGTTCCTCCAGGTGTGTTTTTTTAAGCATTTCACAACTTTTTCACTGTTTTGTTGTCCCTGTCACAACTTGTTTCTCGCATCAAATTAATCATTTAGTTGTCATTAAACAAAAACTTTTAGTTGTTGTGTTTTCTTTGCACAACTTTCATTTAATATTGGCTTTAAATGATGTACAGCCCATCAAAATGTGTTTTAATCAACATTTTATACAGCTTCCTAGTTGTTTCGATTTGGGGTTGTACAAACAAGCTGCACTGACCACCTACCATCGACTGTAGGTTACAAACTCAGCACAGATAAGACCTTGAAATGCTCAAAGGAAAACTCCAGTCTTTCCACAGCTTGGCTTTATTTTCACTGCTTTGGCCATCATTCCTTTTTTATAATGAAAAAAAATCCTTTTAGAGACGTCAAGAATTTCAAACACTCAGACGATCGGTATTGGTCTGTTTTCAAACCAACCTCAAGTTCACAGAGTCAGAGTCTGACTGAGAAGCTGAAGGTGGATATAAAAAAATCCAACACTCTTTTGGTCCAGCTTTGACGTACTGTACTTGAGTTCACACATAGATTTCCTCTGATCTTGCTTTACCTTTTAATCACACAATGATTTTATGAGCCAAGGCTGTGTTAATAATATTCAAGTTATTATGAACCACAGGGGGTGTGCTTGGTAATAATACGAGGCTTTAACACAGCTATGACAGAATGTATGTATACTCCAATCTGAATTTATAACAGAGTACTAATTCCAGGTAATGGCAGCTAATGGTATCAGGGAATAAAAGTGCCAGAATCTCTATGCCAACAGGTAAGTCCTCAGTGAGAACATGAATGCACATGCATCTGAGTTCGGTTTATGACCCTAGTGAGTGATTTGGAGGGTACAGTAAAGGGAACAATTCCCCCTCCAGCCTCCACTTATCTCCTACAGTAACATCCCATTAGGACTCCGCCGGGAATAAAAGCACAACAGCCAGCCTCAGTGTGTCTGGTGGCGAGGTGCCTGGTGTCTGATGATACCTCTCCTCTCCCTTGTGTTCTCTGTCAGTGCTCGGACTGCCTGCTGCTAAACAGAGCAGTTTAACAACCCTCCCAGCATCCTTCCTCGCTAAATGATTCAAATGCTCCGGCACTTCAAAGTGGAACCAAATGTTCCATTTCAACAGATCCCTTGAAGGAGACTCTGCCGCTAATGACATGGGGAGGTGTGACGGTGGGCTGTGAGGCCCACAAGCACACTGTACCACGTGGGAAGGCAGAAGCAGATAGAGGGTTGGGGGTGGTACTGTAAATACCCTAACACAGTTTAGTAAAAGTACTCCAGGATAGAGCACTCTGGCTATTTGATGCAGCTTGTGGTATTTATCAATATCACCTGCTCTAACACGGGCTGTAACAAAAACAATCCTGACAGCCTTCAGCAAGGATCTTACAGAAGTTCATCTGAAGCTGAATGAAAATTCAAAGTTCAGCAGCTCATTAACACTCAGTGCTCTTATTAACATAAATTACATCTGAACTCAGTCTTGGTAACCAAGGCCCTCCTTGTTTTTAAGGATGAGGATTTGCATTAAATACATTTTCAAACACTGGTTATATAAGAGAATAGAAAAACTAAATATTAACAATGCCAGACCTCATTTAGACACAGGATGGGTGTATATCATATCAGACAAAGAGAGCTGCTAAAAAACTGTAGCACACAATTTTAATATCTGAATCAACCTCATTAAGTTTGAAATCCTCATTATAGATTATTCAAACAAATCAATATAATCCATTTACATTTCATCTGGGTTTTGTTTACTCAGCTGTAATGCAGCTGATAATGATTACCACATTAGAATAACAAATGGCTAAGTTGACGCTATTATCTGCTGAAGCTGAAATGGCATAAAAGCTGTGTGTGCTCTACGTTTGGCATGCATCGTGTGCATTGATCTCAGAGGCAGGAATGTTTTTTATTATCATTATTATTGTTAGGCTGCACCCCTGCAGCCATCACACTGCAGCAGCATGGCCTGCTTTGCAGCTGCCTTGTTGAGATACGTCCTGCAGGATGCTCATACAAAGAAAACAAAAGGATTTCATATGTCCTCCTGATGTCTGCTATTATTTATGTTTATATGGACAGATGCATAGAATATTCAATGTGGAGACTAATGCTGCCTAGGAAAGTGTCTATCGTCTAAAAAGCTAAAATATGACTCTAGATGGCTTTTTAATAATAAAAAAATACATTTGCAGTGCAGTGCAAAAATATGCTCATAAATAGTGTTTATGCAAATCAAAATAAAAAGTGTTATAAAAGTAGAAGAAAGCCCTGTGATGGATCATGAAAATGTGTGAACACAAATGGTCTCGTCCTGTCATTTTTCATAATCCTGAGTGTGTTCAGTGTGTTGTGTAAGTATTACTACAGTGTTTGTCTTAAGGTTGTTTCACAGAAAGGGAAAGGAATTTTTCCCTACATGTATCTTGAGTAATTAATTGAGCTGCACATACTGAGAGGGCTCACCACGTCACTGAGCTCCTCAGGAGCCTGTTACAGAGGCATTTATAGATAAGTTCACCTCCGGCAGCTTTAATTAAGCTATTAATATTTAATAGACCTAATTTCTTTAGAACATGGCTGTGTTAATATAAAAGCTATTATTCCTTGGATAACCTCCCCTGTGTCTCTTCTGTTAGACTCGGGATGCTTTGGGAAAGTTTGTGAAGAAAGCCATCACACACTACAGGGACGACCTGGATCTGCAGAACCTGATGGATTACATCCAGAAAGAGGTGCTGTGGTCAATTACACTCAGCTAGAGTGGCTGTGTTTGTGTATTTAGCGTTTCCATATCACACAACTCTTAAAATTGATCACAGATTGTGGTTTATGGAATACGTCGAAGCACTAAACAGAGAAACCACAACCAGAGACCACAGAGCTGTGCATTCTCTCTGTTATTTTGGCCTTGGTGTGGGTTTTCCACATGAGAGGTTACATGTAGCACACACTTCCTGTGCTCTGTGGCTCTCCTCAGGTGACATCCCTCTTCCATCTGCACACACTGGCACACTCGAGAGCAGGGTTTTCCCATGGGAGAAGCCCAGACTGTCAGGATGTACAGCACAGAGCAGGAGCCTGTTTCTAAATTTACACTTGTGCTCTCCTCTCTCTCCCTTTCTCTCAGTTCAAGTGCTGTGGGTGGAACAACTACACAGACTGGTCTTGGAACCTGTACTTTAATTGTACTCATGAGAACCCCAGCTCCGAGCGCTGTGGTGTGCCCTACTCCTGCTGCACTCCTGTTCCCGGAGAGGTGAGTGCTTCTTCCAGTGAAGGACTGCATTAAAATAAAGGCTCTTCTAGTCTTCCATCCACTTAAACTACCCAACAGTTCATAATACCTAACACACACACACACGCACACACACACACACACACACACACACACACACACACACACACACACACACACACACACACACACACACACACACACACACACACACACACACACACACACAAAGTCACACTCTGATGACGGAAGCTTTGTTCGACATCCTGTACAGGATCTATTTTCTATTATTCTCTAGAAGTCATTCACATACTGCTCATTCACCGGTTGCAAAGAGCTCAGGAACAAACTGGGGTTGAGTGTCTTGTACAAGGACACTATTACATGTGCAGAGATTAGTCAGGGATCAAACCTCTGATCTACTGAATACCAGTCCACCCACTTATAACCTTTACCAAGTGGACAAACTGAAGCCCCTTTCAAACATGAACAGGATCATCTCAGGACATTGATTTTCTTATCACATCCTGTATAAAACATGAATGCGGTCTCTGTGATTTTACCCGTTGGTTTCTGAATAGAAATGATTTAGCTCCAAGAAGGCTGTTGCTATACTGGAAATGCTAACTCCAATGAACTTCCTACTTCTCTACAAACCAGCGAAGAGGTGCAGTTGAAGCCCGTAAGCTCTGTTTATTATGGACGCACAATATTAATCATCTGAGCTGATACCAATAACTGATCATTTCTCCTGATGGCAGATACCCATATGATTACCTGAATTTTTTCACACTCCTGTATTCTAGAAAGTCCATAATGTTCAGTTTATGCTCACCTGAGGGTAGGGAAGGAGTAGAAGTAGTTAGCAAAAATATATATACATATATTTTAAGCTTATAAACTGAGGCCCCTATTGTGCAGGCAAAAAAACCGAACTCCTCGAACTCTTGAACTTTTTTTAAATCTGTAAAGTGTGTTCCTACAGCCCAAGCTTTTAGCACTACACTCTTCCATAGCCCCGGCCATATTGTGTCTACACTGTCCATAAGCACAACATGCACCCTCTGCTTTGCAATGTGCCTGCATGGTTCCAAAGGCAACATTGATCGATGTTGCTGTGTGTGTAATGTCTTTTTCATGTTAAAGTCGAAAGTCAGGCCGTCAAACTCAGCATACTCACCAGACTAACATCAGAAGCCCATCTGTCCGTTGTCGATCAGGCTGTGAATGTGTGTAGAGATCACAACAAACAGGGCAGGCAGATATACGTCTGCGGTGACTCAGTAGAGTATGCAGGGGATCCCAATGCGCTATTTACCTGTATGTCCTTGTTCTTCTTGCATGGAGAAAGGTTGATTAACAAGTGCAATAAATTCAGTGATTGTCTCTTTAATTGCTTTTGCCTTTGGACTCTCTCTGGAAAACTCTCTGCAGTTTTCAAAAGCCTCTTGTGCAGTCACGACGGCACTTGTCTTTTTCCTGGTGCTTACGTTTTTCTGTTGAAACGTAGACCTTTTTATCCTCTGGTTATAAGTTTGATTTGTTTATTAGTATGTTATTGTTTGAATGATATAGTTAGTTAGTGCAACTAATCAGTAAATAAATATTTATTTATATAGCTCCAAATCCCAACAAATGCTATCTCGAGACGCTTTAAAAACAGAGCAGGTCTAGAAAGTACTTTATGTTCTATCATTAACAAAGACCCAACATCAAGACAGGATCAGATCCAGTCCCATCTTACAGACAGGACTCAGTCTGATCTCATCTTAATCTACCATGAGCAGAGCACTTTGCAGCATTTAGAATGTTACAGTGACATGGACAAACTTCCTTTAACAGGCAGAAACCTCCAGCAGGACCAGACTCATGTTAGATACACATCTGCTAAGACCCTTTTGGGGTTGAAAAAGAGGGAGATGCTGATTGAGGGATATATTTCTGTTAGTCATGTTTCCAAGAGTGGACAGTTGAAGTCAATTAACAAGCGGCGTCGGAACAACAATGTTGCTTGACTGTTGTACAATGGTTACCAAGCGGACTCTAAGCGTAGGACATCATCATGTTGTTCTTTCAGTGTGGTTGAGAGTTTTTAACTGAGTCTTGAATAACATGACTCTAACACTGATGCCTCCTTAAGATCTACAGATTAAAGTGAGACTATCAGTGACAAAATTGGTCATTTCTTTATACTGAATTTTCGTTTTTGTGTTCAGGTCAGATTTACTGTTAAAAAGCCAAGTCCATATTCAGTAAAGTTTGGCAGTGAGAAGTTTCAAGCAGGAGTTGTTATTCTTGAGATAATTTTCTTTTGGCGTAATGTTTTGTCCTCATGGCTGATACTGAAGCAGGATTAGCAAAGTATTGTTTTAGACGGTGAAACCAGAGCACTTCTAATATCGTCCAAAAGAGTTACCAGAATTAATACAACATTTAAACTCCTCACAGTGTCTTTAAACAAAGACTGCAGAAAGAAAAGAGCAATAAAGAAAACTAAGACGCCCTGCAAACAGATACCATTCACCCACCTGTCAGTAAATTATTCACGCCCCTATAAATGGGTAATTATGCATAACTCTTAGTCTTAATATTCTCAAAACCGGTCATCTTTGATTGGTAAGGATCTACAGTTTTTTTTGCCCCGGCACTGGCTTCATTGCTCAGCACAGGAGGTTGCACAGGAGGTCCTGGATTTCAAACATATCCCTCACTGCAGGAGATTATCAGTTGTTTGGGGTGAATGCTCCAGAATATTACCTTCTACACTCACAGATCTGCTCACCCTGACTTCATTGCAGACCAGAGGGCTTGCATGAGAGTCTGCATAAAGTAGGGTTTACAGATTTGGTCGCCCTCGTTCACACATGCACCCCACCTGGGCAAATGTTAGTAAATGTTCAGGGCTGATATGTGTGACAGGTGAAGCTTGACGGAAAACTGCAGCAGATGAGGCGTGAAGTAGCTTCAATAAAGACGTGCAGCTCAGAATGCCAGTAAGCAACTTTTGTTTGCTATGAAAAGACGTTTTAATAAAATGCCTCGGCAAAGGTTTCAAAGAACACAAATATGTGAGTCTGAAGGATCAGAGCAGAAACCTGAATGAGTCAATCAACAAGGACGAACTTGGTATTTTAGTCTGAGATTGAGGGCATGGAGTTTAACTGAAGAGTTCAACTTTTGCTGCTTACAGACAAGACAAATAAACAACTGCATCTAGCAATTCTCAGTAACAAGAGTTATCTTATAAAGTTGAATAAATGCTACAAAATAATGAATAACCTAAACCCAGAGAGGTGAAGTGCTGTGATTCACACAGGTCTGCTTTACCCCAATGGAGACACTAGCGACCAATTAAAGGATTAAAACCACGTCATCATCTTAAAACCATAGACTGTATAAATAATGGATGTAGTATCTGTGACGTCACCCATCTGTTCCCAGGGCTCTGAAGTCTCACATGCATTTCAACCTGTTCACACGCTCACATGCCACACTTTGTATTTCTCATGCAAAATAATTACTAGGACAACGACCACCAAGTTGCGCCGCTTTTCCTTCAGAAGGAGCCTGTCACGCATCAGCTAATCAAAAAGAAAGACAGAAATATAGCTACCCAACAGCCAATCAAAAAATAGCATCACTGTATCTGGGTAAAACAGCACAACAACGTTACCTTCCATGCTCAAGAGGTCTGTCTGCAACTCAACTAAACTTAAGGCTGATTTATATTTCTGCGTCAAATCAACGGCGTAACTCCTGTACCTATGCAGAGGCCTGTGCACGTAGCTGACGCCCACCTCCTCCAAAATGTAACTACCTGTAGAATCGTCACGGACCGCGTCAGCAGCATTTTATTTCCCGCATTTACAGCACTTCCGAATCCCCGCTCTTGGGCCGCACATTGACCATATATTTTATCTCCACCTATCTATTCTTCCCTGTAATCATGTCTGTAAGATAAACAGCAACACGCAACAGCTGTAGATTAACATAACACGCTCTGAATCTCTGTGGAAAAGTAAACAGAGATCGTAGTGGGGCCGGAAGCAGGCGACCGGCTATCAGAGAGACCACACTGCCTTCAAGCGTGTTGGCTGAGGATTTCTGCGCGACACAGACACATCGACACACAAGTATGTGGTGCTCATGTCCGTGTCAGCTCATATCAGCCCCTGATGCGTAGGGGCAACGCAGGAGTATAAATCAGCCTTTAGTGTAAGGTAAAGAGGCGGGTTTTGAGCCTCCTAGCCAACAGCTACAGTGTTCCCGCCTTCGAAAAAAAATTAAAACCCTGTACTGTTTGTGCTGATAGAGAATTTAGCTACGTAGACCCAAGCCGTTTTTTGAACCAGGCTGTAAACATGTTTATTTCTGCTGCAAAGATTGTTTTTTTGAATTGGTGTGTATGTGGTTTCCAGTGTTACTGCAGCCAGCCTCAAGCGGATGCTCAATGAATTGTAGTTTATAATATATATATATATATATATATATATATAACACTTACCCATGGACTTCATATTTTGAGACCGGATGTTGCCGCTTGCTTAAAACACAGCACACCATCTATGTGCATGTAAAAAGGAAGCAGATTCATGGTGAAGTGCTGATAAGATAAAAGCAGTAATTCAAGATTTGTAAGATGAATTACATTCACAACATGCTTATCAAAAAGATTATTTGACTATGGCTAAAAATAAGAACTACTCCCTTCAATCAACCCTGCACCACAGCCTGGAATAAGTATGCTTAGAGGACAAGGCCCTATTGATTGGTGAAGAGGAAGAACAAGAGAAAGAACTTTGTTAATCCTTGAGGGGATTTTCAGTTTTATTTAATTCTGTTATTCATCATGCTACCCACACACATCACACACACACACACATGCATAAACAGATCTCTATGAACATGCACCAATGAAGCAATGTCAGAGTGAGGGGGCTGCACATAGACGAGCGCCATGAGCAGTTCAGGGTGCTCACAGTGCACCAGAGGTGACCTGGCACCTCTGCAGTAGCCAGTCCAACCCCCATACCTTAGCCTCACAGGGACTTGAACCAGCCACTTCCCGGTTCTGAAGTCAAGTTAAACTATAGACTGAGATACTCTCGCCCATAATAAACAACATAAACTGCTCTAACATCTACTTTTTTATCAAGTTGAATGAATTACGTGAAAGGAAAGGCATGTTCCTGATATTAGGACATTATGGTTGTTTGTTGCACACAAAATATATATTCTTTGGGCGTTTAAATAGAAGATTATCTGTGCAACATGCCCGACCATTAATAATCAAAGGATGCTGTTATGATGCCAGAGTTCCTCGACAGTGACAAACTGTATTTGCCTCATTTTGACATTGAATAAGTACACAACTGTGTCAAAACTGCAGCAGCTATTTTTATCTTTGCCTGGAGGCAGCATCAACATGTCTGCATCTGCAGGTATAAAGTGCTGCTGGTATTACTTTCCTCTCCCTGGGGCAAAGCAGGTTGTTGTGTGCAGACAGGACTGATAATGACCAACCACTTTCTCCCTTTAGGAGAAGATACAGCTTACATACGGCTGTTGTGAGGCCATCTCCGTGAGGTGATTTGCATCTAAAAAAAGCTCAGAATTATATAATGATCAAGGGGAAAGGCTCTAAAATTAAGCCAGCCAAACTGTACCCAAGTTTACGCTAACCATTTGGGATTTAATGATCATATTAAAGTCAAAGTGCTGATATGCAGTCCCACACGCAGCCAACAGTAACATTAACCAACCTTTGGAACAGTGCTAGCAGAGAGGATTTACCTGTTCCAAATTTAAGCCACTTTTCATGAAGGTTTTATGATATTTTGTTTACACAGAATCAACCCCCACAGCCGCCTGCACATAAATAACAAATAAAATATATGCAAATAAGAATGCATGCGAGAACCCAAACAGTATATATGCAAATACTGTCCCCATGCATGAATATTACAGTTGCACTCCCGCACAGACTCTAACAAAATGCTTGTCTAGCCTCTTTGCAGAGACAGCAGAGAAGCTCACAGGCCACCAAAGACTATTCCATCTAGTTTGTGTGAAGACAGAAAACTAAAGAGTTCATGTACATTCATCACACTAATATTGATTAAACATCATGCTACACGGAAAACAGATCACAGCAACCTTTCTTCATGGCTGGAAAATCAATTAATTAAACAGCAGTAGAGCTAATGCAGTGCTGCACCCTGCTGTTTGGAGCCTGTACCTGCATGACTGCTTCAGGGACCGCACAGGCTTTCTTGTTAGATCAAATGCTCGCTGTTGTCTCACCAGCTTGCAGTTTGCTTTTCTCTTTTCCTCCAAGTTTCTGCAGTCAACAGGCTTCTTCAGCTGTCATAATAACTTATATATCTGTCATGCAAAGCAGCATGACAGATGATGTGTAACAGTCTGTTACACATCTTTTGAAAGCTGTTGGCAGTGATTCAGATTTAATAGACAAGACTAGATTAAAGGTTATCTATCTCCCTGTTGCGCAGGCAGTGATTAACACCATGTGTGGTTTCGGGATTCAAGCGCAAAACTTCCTGGAGGCAAACAAGTTGATCTACCCTGTGGGATGTGCAGACAAAGCAGTGATGTGGATCGAGTCTCATCTGTTGCTGGTGGGAGCCCTAGCCCTGGGCCTGGCCTTACCTCAGGTAACCCAACACATGCACCCACTTAATGCCAGCTTTGTTGACAAGCTACCTCAGATAACTCCTGGGTAAAATGACTCAAGTCTTATCTTAAATAAGCTCTCCCACACAAAACAAGAGTCGATACTTGCATCAACTGGAGGCTGACCAGACTTAGCGAGTAGCAATCAACATATTGACGGGGGCCTGCTCCCTCGCATTCAGATCCACGTGGCGCATTCGGACCAGACCGCGAAATAGTCTGAGTGACATTTCATCAATCAGGGCCCTGCACCTATCCTGGGGTAACACACATCCAAACATCAATCTCAGGGCTTCCAACAACTTCCCTGCACTGGAGCAGATTATCTCAGGCAGAAACTCTGTACGAAAGAAAAATCTAATAAAGTGTTATTTTAAGAGAAACCACAGCGAGCAGGGTTAATGTGAGACTGCTGAGATAGAACTGATTTAAAATAGAGAGTTACACCAAGACAGCAATAACTAGGCACACAGGGACAATGAAATTTTAACTGCCCATTATTAATTTATTACACTGATCTAGTCCGAGAGTGTGGGTTAATGCTAAACTGAGATGGAGGTCTGTGAGTGTGTAAGACTATGAGCCAGAGAAAGAGGATACTGATAATATCCTCCTCCTCAGTGAACACGGCTGCACAACACACCTTAAATCCCACAGCTTTAAGTGCTGGTAATAACCCAAGTCAATATGTTAGATAGCCCATGAAATCAAATTAGCACTCTTGAAAAGTTGCCTCCAAATAATTAGTGTGCGCACTTATCAAAATGAGACAGGTACCGTCACAGTGCTCTCTCACAGCATGCAGTGTTACGATTGGATCTGTAGCCTCGTCTTCTCTGGCTCTCCTATCTGCCTGATTGGGTCCCCAAAGATTCAGCTAAAGGGGTAAGCATGTAAATTACCCATGAGTCCTGTCAGCACGCTTGGCATTCGTATTCCAGTTGCTTTGATGTGAAGTAAATCCGATGATGATGCTTCTTCTTTGTCTCACATCCTAAATGAACACTTTGACTAGATTTGCCAGCTTAAAGCTCCTGTGGGGAGATTTTTAGCTTTGAATGAAACAGATTGAAATTAATACCGATGCCTCTTTGTGACCTGAAAGAGCAAATCAAACCATCAAAAAGGAGACTGATTATTTCCACAGTTATTTTTAATGTCTGTCACCCCTCTCACGGGGCAGGTGTCAGATGAGTTGATACACAGCATGTTGTTAAAATAGTCTGTGTTCAATCTATCAATGCCAAAGATTCTTTGCGAGTTACACTTTGGACATTTATAACGTTTATTTATCTTTTGAGCTATCTTTTCCTTTGTTGATAGGACAGCAGATGATAGACAGGAAGGGGCTTTCTCAAACTGACCCCCTTACTGAGTAAACTTCATTTAAAAGCAAACCCCCAGCTGAATCTGGCTCCTTTCATCAATGTGGAGCGATCAGACACAGCGTCAAGCTTTCGGACAAACTCCCCTCATGTCAGCAAAAACAGAAGCTTGATGTGACAATGAGAATACATCACACAAATAATAAGTTGTCTACATAAACAACTATTGCAGACTCACTAAAGTTACTCCACAGTGTTGGAAATAAATCCCCATCCTCTTTGAAAGCATTTGTTTTTTGTTGACATCTTAATATTTCCAATCTGATCTTAATAATCTGCTTATTTCTTCACTCCCTGTTAATATCTAACACTTGATAATCATACAAATCGGGAAGGGGGCAATTAGATCCTGAATAAAACATTAACCTTCAGATTTTTACATCTTTATGATCGTCTTGTTTTCATCTTTATAAAAGCAGTTTATGCCTGTGGGGGATGCAACACAGATTATTAATTAATTGAGCGTCTGTTATGACGAACGTTAACTCCGCTTTAAACCTTGTCGGTAAATCAGCACCAATGCAGACTCGTCGTTGGAGGGACTAACGACCCACTCCCACTCCACACTCATGAGGTTTTAAACAGCACACCATATGGCTGACCCTCACTATCAAAGTTATCAATACCCATCAGCCATGACATTATGACCAATGACGAGCCAAACTTAAAGATGTGAGCAACTTTGAAAAGGACCAAACTGTGAAAGCTTAATAACTGAGTTAGAGCAGCTCTAACAGTGCCGCTCTTGTTGGATGCTCCTGGTCTTCAGTTGGTACCCAAAGAAGGAAAACTGGTGAACCGGTGAAAGGCTGATCGGAGTGAAGGCTACTGCAGCTCAAATTTCAAATAAGTCAACATTGGTTTTGATAGAAAGGTGTCAGAACACAGTGCATTGCAGTTTGTTGCACAGTATACCTACACAATATCAGACAGGTGGTCATGATGTCCTTGCTGTGCATTTTGTTCGTTTTTTAACAATGAGAAACACTTGATAAAACTTCACCAAGTGTTATTCACACAAAGTATGAGTGTAAAAGTATCTACTGGACACAATCCAGGCTCATCTTATTTAAAATTACTTCCTCTCTTTGCCAAATGAGCATTACAACACCCTTCTGGGGACCTTGAGATATTGAGCACAGGCTGTATTGTTCCACAGAGTCTGCTATGTAATGTAAAGTGGCTGCTGCTCTTCTCTAGATTGCAGGCATTGTGCTGTCCCAGATCCTGATCTCTCAGATCCAAGATGAGATTACCTCGGTGTTGTGAGAGTGGGCCGATGAGGGAAGAGGAGGAAGAAAAAGAACTCACAGTACTTGGCTCCTCTGACGTGTGCAAGGACATCTGTTTCTCTGCTACTGCAATGTTTCTACACATTTCTTATTCCTATTGTGCTGTTGCCTGCAGGCATAAAAGTGTGGTGCACTTTATTGTGTTACTTCAACAGACATCACACACATTGTGCAAAGTGTATATTTATCAGTTTCCGACATGCTTTTACTATTGATCTTGACATGAAGATTTTATTTCTGAAAGTGTTTATTTTTAAATGTGACGTTTACTAATAAAATTCAGTCAAAGAAAGACATGCTGCTGTGTATTGATTGACAGTTTGTCAGCTGAAAGAATCAACTCATATAAAGAACGTGCTATGAAGCATGCAATCTTTTAAAGTAGCATGAATACTTTGCCAAAGCCTGGAGGAATGTTCACATATGTTAACTTGCTAAGCTTCACATGTCAGGAATACAAAGGCCACTGAGATCTACTTTTTAAAAAGTGTCATGCAGAAATCTTGACAGTGATAAGCTCCTTTCTTTTTGTAAAATAATCTCTCAAAGCCAAACCCTGCCATATCAGATTATGGTGTTCCCTCATTTTTCTTGCATGGGAACTTCTGGCACACCTTGCTATCGGTCTAGTGCAGAGCCAGAGCTCTCTGCATGAGACGACTCGTCATAGGGGATCCCGGCCTCATGGCATCACGCTCCAGCAGAAGACATCTGCAGGAATTCAGCACAACACAAGACAGTACAAAGAGATGAACACAGATTGAGAGAGACAAGCTGAGAGGCTGACCTGATCAATAATGAAAGCCTAACATGCTGCTCAGACAGAGGATGCCTGTTACGTAACGGGGGCACACACTCTATATGCATGCTGAATATATCAGCAGCTGAAGAGCTGGAGTGGACAGCAGCCCCAAAAACAACCATATCATGATGCAATCTGCAGCTTCAAATAGTGCAACATCTCTCCTGTTTCTTCTTTAATCTCTCAGCAGATTTTCACATTAAACATGGATGGAAGCTTTGTGTTTGGTCTGAAATCCCTGTTGTGCATTACCTTCCCAGTTTCTGTTGGTGCTTATCCTCTGATTTCACGGCTGCATGGATGAGAAGTTGATTGAAGACATCTCTCTGTAAACAACAGAGGACAGAGCCATTAGTAAACATAAATCTGCTCCAAGCACTGCATAGAGACTTTATAACCTTTTGTGATAGACTTTATGTACACGTCTGCACCTTGGGGAACAGTTTTCTGAACACAAAGAACAGAGAATGCATGAAGTCCATCAGCATCCATCATATGTTTCATTATTCATACGTTGGTGCTCGTGGCTCCACATTCTTGCATGTTCATGGACTGAGAGGCTTTTTCTCTTAAGCAGACAGTTCTTCACCTCTGGCCTATTTTACAACAACAGGGATTTTTGTTTCACTCAGGAACAAAGTTTGATCAATGACTTCAAAAAAAGAAAAGCCTCAAGGTCATTCTCAATTCCGCTGTGAATAAGAGAACCACTGTTTGGTTTGGGCCTGAGTTTGTTTAATTTTTCTTGTTTACTATGAGTTTACTCTGAGCTTACCATTTCTGTGGACTAATCTCTATGTAGAGGTGCAACATAGCCATGTCTAATCTGCAGGTGTGGGTTCTAGTATGGGGAGTGTTTAACTCCCATTCGTAGCATGTTCAAGTAGTCCAAGTAGTTCTGACTATTCAGGTATCAGCAGGCTTGAGTGTCTGCAGTCTGTATGGAGAGCAAAAGCAGGAGAAACACAATCCAGCCTGAGACATCCCTGCTCCCATGGTTGGTAATCTGAGGAGGATTTCTTTCTCTCTATAAACAGACATCTGCATGAAAAGCAGCTAACAATCTGTTCTAGATCAAACATTTACACTGAGACACAAATCTACTTGATGCTGTGTCACTAAAGACAATCAGCGTTTAGATTTCCTGACTTCCTGGAATGCATCATAAAAGATGCATCCCCCCTCCATTCAACAAACACACATCTGAAAAATAGTTTTCTTCTCCTAATGCGGACAGACCTTACAAAGCTTGACTTTTGACTAATCTGCATCATGATATTGTTATTTAAGCTAACTTAAGACCTGGTAATTGTCGCGGAATTTTCATAGTCTTATATATGTGTATGTAAGAATGTTTAACTATTGTATTCTTTCAGTCTAAATGTCATGTTTAGAGTAACTTGTTTCCTATGTCGTCTGTTACGGGCGAGATAGTGTCAGGGTAGTAGTCAAGGTCTCTCCCCCTGCTCCTGTCTTTATCTGTGTGTTATGGCCGACTTACTGTCTCCAGAACTAGAGCACAGGTCTTCTTCCCACTTGTTGTGTTCCTATTTTCCAAACATGGTTATCTAACTTTAGTGTCGTCTTCGGGGGGGAATAAATACCATGCCAAGGGTTTTGTCTGTCAGAACTGACTTGGCATTGCACTGCACTCTCCTGCCTGTGTACTGTTATGTTATTTCTCCTTGGCCAAGTTCTACATAAACTATTTCAACGTAAGCCGTCAGAGTCTCCTGAGTCTTCTGTGTCCAGTGTCCAGTTTGTTGCTGAATTCCATCACAGTAATTACAAGAAAATCATGAAAAAAAATCTGTTTCTTTTTCAGGTTCATACTGCTGAAGTAAGCCAGACTGAAATTTTTATAGAACTTACTGTTTACAGTGAAACTGAGACTCACAAGAAAGATTTAAACAGGCACTACTATGGTGAATGCAATGGGATAAGAAATGATGGTAGTAATGTCATATACTGAGCCAGTATTACTTCACTTTTGATATGAACACATGGTAATTTCTCCAGTTGCTAATAATATATAAAATAAACAATGCAGTGCATGGGAAAGGAAGTCTTGGTTTAAGTTATTTAAACATGAATAAATGATCATTCATCATTAATTATTCATCACTGTCATTAGACGATAGACAGTTGATAGGGTTTGCTGTGGGCCCTACCTGTGCATCGCTGCCTCCCATATTGACGATGCTGTAGCGCAAAGGGTACAGTAGGTCCACAGCCTGGCTGTAGTTGCCTTGGTCGTACTCCATCATGGCCTGACACATTGAAACACCGATGGTTCCAGCCAGCTTATGTTGGTAGTTGTCTCCAGGCTTTCTGTGTCAAAAGAAGACATCAAGTGGTACAACTAGAAGACTTAAAAGCTAGAGTGGAGGGGAAATGTTTTTGAGCTCAATGTCTTTTTAGCATAATACAACAGAACACAATGCTTGTACTGTCAGTGCACATTGTACAATGCTCTGAAACAAATAAACAACATAAAGCAAAGACCCACATGAAATCAGCCTGACACACACCCACACACACGTACGCGCACAAACACACACCACACACTGTGCCAGTAATAAGAGAAACAAAGATGAAAAAATATTGAGAATAAGCGCATCCAGTGAAGTCTTTAATATCTCTTTCTATATTTATTGAACATTAAAAGGATATTACTTCAAATTAAATGTTATTGCATCATGTTGCATTTGAAAAGTGATTGCACATAGTTCCCATTTTGCATTGTACTATATAAAGGAACTGCAACAAAGACTGTATACTCTGCATGTTTTTTCAATTTCAGCGACAATCAATTAGTGATGGTTTTACAAACAAGAGGAAAAGGGATTTTGCATATTTCACAAAATTCAGAGAGAAACACTCCAGAGAGGCTGAGTCTCTCAGAAGGAAAGCTGGGAAGAGATTCACCACTCTGTGAGGGACTGTGTGAGCAAATAGTTCAACAGTTTCAGAATGATGTTCTTCAGAGTAACATGACAAAGAATGAGTGGATTTCATCATCTACATTACATAACATTATTAAAAGATTCAGAGCATCTGGAGACATCTCTGTACAAAAGGACAAGGACCAAGACTGGCTGGACCTGATCTTCAGGCCCTCAGGCAGCACTGCATTAACCACATATATGACTCTGTAGTGGAAATCACTCTATGGGGTCAAAATCACTTCCAAAATCAATTGTCTGTGAACGCAGTTCATCACGGCATCCACAAATGCAGGTTAAAACTGTACCATGCAAAGAAGAAACCATACATCAACATGATCCAGAAACACTGACAACTTCTCTGGACCTGAGACCGTTTAAGATGGACTGAGGGGAAGTGGAAAACTGTCCTGTGGTCTCACAAATAAGCACATATTTCAAAAGCCAACATCTGCTGCCATCCAGACAATGCCTTTTTCAGGGAAGACCTTACATACACGATATGGACAAATGTATTTGGATGTCTGACCATTCCATCAACAGGGACTGTCATGACATTGTATTCAAATCCATGTACTATATTATGGAATTGTCCTCCTTTTGCAGCTATAACAGCTTCCACTTGGTTTGGATATTTTGTTACTGTGTGAACTTGCACCCATTCATTCCTTAGAGCATTTATGAGGTCAGACACTGATGTTGGACGAGAGGGCCTAGCTAGCAATCTTAGTTACAGTTCATCCAAAAGAGGCTCGTGGGGTGGAGGTCAGGGCTCTGTGCGGGCCAGTCAAGTTCTTTCACACCAAACTCATCAAACCATGTCTTTATAGTCCTTGCTTTGTGCACTGGGGCACAGTCATGTTGGAATAGAAAAGGGCTTTACCCAAACTGTTGCCACAAAGTTGGAAGCCAAGCATTGTCCAAAATGTCTTGGTATGCTGAGGCTTTAAGATTGCCCTTCACTGGAGATAAGGGGCTGATTAAAACACACAAGTTGAATATTAACAGACAATGACAAACCACATTTTGCACATATTACAGCAGCATGGATCTGTAGTAGAGGAGTTCAGGTACTAAAATGTCCAGCCTGTAATCCTGACTTGTCACCCATTGAGAACATTTGAAGCATCATGAAACTGAAAATTCGACAAAGGAGACCCTGAACCATTGAGCATCTGCAAACCTCTATCAGGAAAGAATGTGAGCTTTCACTTTAAAGGTGACATATCATGCAAAATTGACTTTTTAATGGTTCTCTACCTGAAATATGTGTCCCTGGCATGTCTACAAACCCCCCGAGAATGAAAAAAATCCATTCTGCCCCTGTTTTGATTTCTCCACCTTTCTGTAAATGTGTGTGAAACGAGCCGTTTCAGACTCCCGTGTTTTTGTTACGTAACAACAATATCCGGTCTGTCACGGAGTCAGAGCTCGGAGCTTGTTCAGCCCATAGCCTGTATAAACTAATACTGAATCCCCCCTCCGTTTTTCATTACCTGCACAAATGTGTGCTAACAAGGAGCTTAGGAGGGAGGCATGCTAGTTGTAGGCTGTCTTAATAAACACAAAGGTCGGTTTTACTCCCCAAGTCTGCAGATTTGAAGATCTAATGGATGATTTTTATTTATCATGGATAAGTGCTAGCGCTAGTTAGCATAGCCACATAGCTACATGTTCGTAGCTGTAGCTGTGTACCAAGACACACGTCAACATACTGACAAATAAAACAACAAGAAACACAGAATCTGTGACCAATCCTTCAGAAAAGGTCCTGCTGCCTTTCTGTCAGAGGTCGGTTTTACCCCCCACGTCTGCAGATTTGAAGATCTAGTGGATGATTTTTATTTATCATGGATAAGTGCTAGCGCTAGTTAGCATAGCCACATAGCTACATGTTCGTAGCTGTGTACCAAGACACACGTCTACATACTGATAAATAAAACAACAAGAAACACTAAATCTGTGACCAATTGTTCAGAAAGGTCCTGCTACAGGCGCCTCTCCGTCAGGATCAGATTCTGGATCAGATTCAGAGGGTTGAAGTAACGTGAACTCTGAGCAGCCGTGTACATTCAGCCAACATGTAAACATTAGATCAACGTGCTGGAGAGCCGAGGCACATCCACTTCCTGAGGGGGCGTGGTCAGAGGGAAAACAGAGTGTTCTGAGGAGGACTGAAGAAGAGGGCTTTTCAGGCATGCCAAAATCTGATTTCCAAGTGTTTTTTTGAGCATAAACTTTAAAGACATGTTTTGGGGACCTCTTAGATCAATATATATTGATGAAAAAAGCGTGATATGTCACCTTTAAACTCCAGAAACTGGTCTCCTTGGTTCACAAACATTCACAGTGTTGTAAAAGAGCTGATGTAACACAACAGTAAACATGCCCCTGTCCAATTTGTTATGAAATCCTGTTGCCAGCATCAAAGTTCAAATGAGCGAATATTTTTGATAAACAGTCAGTTTCAACATTTAAGTTTTTGTGCTATTTTCAACTAATATATATATATATATATATATATATATATATATATATATATATATATATATATATATATATATATATATATATATATATATATATTTATATATATATATATATAATATTAATTTTAAATATAAATATATACATATATATCATATCAAATGAATTTACAAACAATCAAATTCTGTTTCTATTAACATTTTACACAGCGTCCCAACCATTTTTCTGAATTGGGGTTGTATTTGGAGAAGGAATTTTAATGTTCAATGACATCAGTGATGCTAATATGCAATCTCAACCACTAAACATCATTACTACAAAGAAAAGTAAATGAAAAACAGCTCCAAGCAATTTCCACACACTGACGTAGGCGCTGCATCATCATCCAGGCTGGAATGTGAAAAGCATCAGTGTCTGAGAAGGATTCACTTTGCTGAAGGCCACAGATCTGTTCTGTTTGGAGGCTTTTTTGGATTAGCTTATACTTAGAGCTTCTTCCTCTGGCTGCAGGAGGTAGTAGAAAGAAGATGTCGTGAAAGTATGGATTATGTAAAAACCGGTTCAATCCTTCCAAAGCAAAGACAACAAATGTGGCGCTGTGTCACGTATTTCAGTGGTAGAGCTGAATAAATGCAAAGCTGTAAAATGTCCACATGGCTTGCCTGATGTTTTAAAGAAGAGCAGTGTTGAATTTAAAGTGGTGGTTTTAAATGGCAGCTTAAATGGAGAGCACAGGCTGTCTGTGGTTGGATACCGCAGAGCTCAAGAGAGGCTGCAGCTGCTGGTACATCTGCTGCAGTGGGAAGACCCCAGTGTCTGCGATGGACTGCAGCCCTGAGTTCTGAATCCCCTCTCTATCTGGCCTTCCCACGCTCAGCCCTGTTTCTGTCTCAATTTTTACATAAGGCCTGTGAGGCACTTATGTAACGCTGTAAGAGTGTCGAGGTGTGCACTGAAGAGGAGAAATTGTGTGGAACTTACTTGGCCAATTCCTGCAGGCCCTCGAGCAGACGCTGAGAAGTCGCGCTCTGTTTGGCTCCGAGGGACGCCATGAGAAAGTGGACGTCGTTAAACAGGGTCACATGATCATCAGTGTGAGGTTCAGTAACCTGGAGCACCTCTCGCCAACGGTCCTTCACACACACACCTGGCATATGGACCAGCACAAACACATAAATATTGCTTGAGAAAAGACGGTTTTAGAATAATAAAACAACCTGCGTTTGAGTGTAAGCATATCTTTAGCCTGTCACAGTTGGACAGAAGAGAACAGTCGAGATAGGCGGATAATACTCAAGCTCAAAGCTTGTTTTACTTGACTGAGGCAGACTGTTTTCATAAAATGTGTCAGAGCTTGGATCTCTGATTGATCAAAAATTCACAGGCGCTTCGGAAAGTGCTTCATTCAGCTTGACAGTTCAGAAAACTTTACAACTCAACTGTGATCTACACATTTGCGTGGTAAAAAGAGGGTGGTTAACTAAGAAAAAACTGACAGAAAAGAAGTTGGAACTTATTCCATTCAATTGAATAAAAGTAATCAGCGGTTTTACTGAACACAAGTCTTCACTAGACTTAAATAGGTCATATAACATCGATAAATAAACCATCAAATGACAGTCAGTCCTGGAGTTCACAGACTGGCGCCCTCTTCAGATGTGAAAAATAGGTTTCGTGTTTCGCATCTGCAAATAAAGAGTTAAAATATCCTCCATGTTTTTCATCAGAAATGCTTTTGCCACAGTGTCAACAGGAAGAGGTGAAATTATACACTTCGCAAAAGTGCTAGACTCCTTCCCTTGGTTTTTATTTAATGTGACATGTGTGATCAGGCTGTTCCTGGTGTATCGTAATTAATTACAGTTATTAGGGGATATTGACCAATCAGTATCAAGCATTTAAGACAGCTGGGTGATTGGTAAGAAATATGGGTAATAATGCCCAGTAGTAGCTACATTTAATGCAGTGCATCTGTGCAAAATTTGAAGGATACTCTTATTTCCTGATGGACAGGCTTGTTAGAGTTTTACTTCTTTCACTTGTTTTTAAAGCATTGCTTTGAAGCTTAGTGCGACTACATGTCATTGCGTTTTTGTCGAGTTTGAAGCTCCAAAGCTTAAAATCTTTTTCTTTATCAGTAGAAAGAAAGCCCAAGACCCTCGTGTGAGTCCACCCACCCTTTACTCATTAAGAGAGATTACACTGGTTTCAATATCACCTTTTAGATTAAAAGGTGTAATAACAACTTGGATTGCCTCAGCTCATTATCACACACACTTAAAACGAAACTGTCCATTTTCAACTTGAAGTGTTAGTCACCTTCAGTCTATAAACATCACAGCCATGAACTGCTGCAGCACCTTCATCATGTTAATTAGCATCATTTTGAGAAGTTTAAACTCCTGTATTCCCTCACAGATACTTCACAGTCAGCTGTTCCATCACTTAAAGATCATGAATTCTCCTTTAATTCTCCAGCTTACCCTCCATTTCCAGCCTGTAGAGCATTGAGCTGGCGTCGACCATGTCCAACATGGATCCTGATGCTTTACAGCGTTTGATTATCTTTAGAGAAAGAGACAAACTGTGACTGCTGAATGCTGCAGGATGTTCATGTCACGCCTGCACACAGAGACATTTTTCAGAGAAGGACAGCACTATGTGGGCTTGATTCCTTTGACATGAGATCTTAAAAATTCATGGAATTCAGATAACTTCATGGAAGAATATCTGTTGTGTTCAAACTTATAGCAGTGGCAAGAAGAACTATGAAATGTTGATGAGAGGTACAGCACATGAAAGGGCTTTCCTTTAAAACTGCCTCTCCTATTTTTAGAGAGGATTAAATAATAATCAACTCTGAAAGCTGACACTGAACCCTGTCTTGACGTGGATTTGACTTCCATTTGCACGCACTTGCCTTCTTGACTCAAACACAGCACAACATATTGCTTTTAGTCTGCGTCCCATGTGTATTGGTCCATGCATGGCTCTGTGTATGTATGTGCATAGACAGATAAACATGCAAGCTTTGACTCAAACCTCTTAACACTAACATACCTGGGAATCCAAAATCTCCAGAGCGGCTTCATACTCCCCCTGTGGGGGAAGAGGGGTGAGAGGGATGAATTTGAATAACTTCAGACTGAAGAAATAAAGGGGGGGTTGATAGATTGTGTTGCACAGATGCAAACACAAATTAATCTTGCAATATAATCAACTCCAGACTTTAAATTACCCAGGGGAAAGGATATCATAAATACAAATTCCACAACACTGCCTCTGCAAACTATTCGCCTGACTGAGAAAACTCATTACAATCCTTACCTTCTCAATGAAGTATAGAGCCCAGTGCCAATAGTTGTGACTGGCCAGCATGTCACATACCTGGAATTAAACAAGGCAAATTTGACATATTTTTCTTTGCACTATTCAAAATGTCAATTAACTCAGTGGACCCGGTGCAGCAGGGTACCGGATCATGAGGTGGAGTTTCTGCAGAAAACAAACAGTCAAAGGCTGTACCTTCCAGTCTTTCTCTCTGCTCTCCATGAACTTTAGGCCTTTATCCAGTTCCGCTCTCATTTCACACACATGTGCAACAGAGTGCACCGCCCAGGCGTCTCCAGGATTTAGAGCGAGACCCTGCAGAGAGAGTTTCACAGTTTCAAGTATTAAAAGCAGCACAGACGCAGGGAAAATTCTGCTCTCTCTACCAAAAAAAAAAAAAAAAAAATCACAAATCATAAATAATGGTATGCTCTACCCTCAGTAACTATCTGTCATTTCATCTCTGATGTGTTTTTTTTTTTCAAGTGACCCTCATCTCACAAACACTTTGTGAGCATTCAGCACAGAGGAGCGGTGCTGCTGAGCTTGGAGAGGGCCATTTGGTATTAGTGCTGGACTGCAAATTACTTGGAGAATTGAACTGACGCTATCAGCTCAGGCGCAGACAGTCTAGACCACCCACTTAAAATAATGACAACAACATGTGGCAAAGACTATAAACGTAGCAGTATAACTCACCTCCATGGCTTCTTTCTCAGCTTGGTCATAGAAACGAGTCTCAAGGAGACCAAAGGAGTACATTCCTTTCAGATAGCTGAGGGCACAAACACACATAAACAAAGCTCTTATCACAAAATACAGAGTGGAAATTAATTTTACTCATGAAATTAATTCATTCAGGATGATTAAAAGCAGACAGTACTGCTGTGCTTTCAGCAATAACAGCTACAGGCCATAAACAAGAGTGCTCTGAAGTGACCTCAACCGCTTCAAAAAGTCAAACCAATCATGACAATGGTGTAAACTTTTTATACCATCAACACCTTTAACAATGTTAACTGCCTTCACATTATAACTCTGAGGACATGTGGGCTTGTGTTGTCACTGCTGTAAGAGTACACTGAAGATCTGTGCATACAGACAAAGCTTGAAGAAAGACATGAAAGCCACCAGTAAATCTTAAATTATTAACTTAGTTTGGTCCGTCTCACCTACATACTGAGACTATGTGTTGCTGAAAAGAAGATGTGCAAGATAACACGATCATTTAGTGCCTTTTTTAGAATGCATGATTGCAGAGAGAAGCACGAAACACTGGCGGCAGGACTGTACTGTTATATCAGCTCAGATGACTTTAAACTATTAAACCACTCTCTAACAAAGACTACTTTCTTGAACCAGCAGCTTTTCAGACATGAAACTGCTGCGAACAGGGACATCTGTGTCTACTTTGGCATATCCCTGTGTGACTATTTGTGATTTGTATTTAAACTACAAACTCTCTTGCACTCTTTTTGTTTTTTTGTGCTTTTTTCTCAACTGAAAAAAAGGATCTGTGTGACATAAATGTCATGTTCTATTATAATGAATGCATATTTATTACCCGACTGTCAAAATCTTAAACAGCATCTACATCAGTAGGTCATTTTTAATAATGGCTTATATTCCCCTACATGTTGTGTTACGTCGAGTCAGATTTGTCAATGAGCCAGTGTGCCTGCAAGCAAGTAGCTTAGACACTACAAACACAAAGCCCCTAATGAGGGGTTAACTTCAGCTGCCATCTGCACTAAGGCTTCACGGAGTAACTTTAACAAGATGGAGAACCGGCATCAGTGATCGAAGGAAATGAAGATGAAGGTGAGACAAGAGAAGAGGACTGGTGTGAAAAAGAGCCAGAGGTGAAAATGAGTGAGAGCAAGAAATAACAAGAGAAAACCTGAAGAAAGGAGAGGAAGCAAGAAAGAGAAGGAGAGCTGATGAGGAGGTCGAGAATGTGGTGAAGATAGAAGATAAGAGGAGGAGAGAGGAGGCAAATGAGTCATGAGGAGCCAAGAAGAGAGGAGTGAGGAAATGGGGAAAAGCGGACGGAAGTGGAAATGTGAATATAAGGACTGAGAGTGAGGGAAAAGTGTAAGAGAAAGTGAGTGAAAAATTATGTAGAAAACAGAAAATGAAATATAAAACATGTGGAGAGAGCAGGTGTAGAGGAAGACGGACCAAAGAGGGAAATGTGTTCAGAAGAGCAGAGCAGTTAAGTAGAGCAGATGTGCCACGCGATGTAAGAGAATAAGAGATGCATTTACACTTTTATTCATCTTCTTATTCTATCTTTTGTCAGAAACGCAGAAAGCAATTTCCAAAGATAAATGAGTCAAGCTGGGTAAGAGAGAGGAGTCAAGAAAAGAAGAATATAAAAGAAAAAGGAGATCACATTAAAGGCACATGTTTATCCTTGTGTCCCTTTCTTTAAATCAATGATTCAAGTTTTGTCCTTTTGTAGATTTTTTTTTTATGAGTTAAGCATCAAAAAGGTCTGGCTCTGATTGGGATCATAGAGCAGCCGTTTCATGGACGTGTCAAACAAAAATGAATCCTTGAAACTCTACACTTCTCTACAGAAGAGTATCACAAAAAGATGTGACAGAAGAAGGTTGAAATCCTACCAAGAAGCAACCTAAAGGGGAAGAAAAATGAAGCCACTGCACAAGTGCCTAAAACTGCAGTTCCTCATACGGCCACTTGAGGCTGGCTCTACAAATTGGTAAATCCTTAATGTCCAGTTTGCTGTAGCTACGTTCTGGTGGAACTTCGGTTTTAGTCACCATAACTCATTCATAACCACTGTGTAGGGTTGCATTTGCTTTAAAGCCAACATTCACCCGGTTAGTCAGCTTGTAACTGTGCAGTAAGTCAACAGATCACACAGAACAAATATTTAATTTACACACAGACTAACTGTGAACTCATCAAGGTTGAATACACAGCTTCTGTTTGACAGAGTAGCTACAAGGTGTCATGTAGAAGGTCTCTGAGTGCTCATGTGGCTTTTAAATATTAAAAACTTCTTGTAATGCTGTCTTGCATACCTGTATAAAGGCATCTGCGGCTTCCAGTAGGGCAGCACTCTGGCCACAGAATCCCTCAGCTGGTTTTGGGCTCCGATGTAGAAGTACGAGTCGTGAGAGAACTTCAGAGCCAGCATATCAGTGGGGTGATCGAGCAGGATGTCCTCCCATATGATGTTGGCCTTGAGAAAATTTCTAGGAGACATGAGTCACTGTTATAGAAGAGAACAGATTTGTAAAGCAATAAAGCACATCAGACTGAGCGCACTGTTAGGATCACAAAGACCTCAGTATGCTTTGTTCTGAATGTGGGGAATTAGAGGCACTTGAAATTCCTGAGTATCTCTTAACACTGAATATGTCCCTTCAAGAATATGAGAGTATACGCCACCATACCACGGGGATAAACAAACTGAAGGTAAAATGGAAACATTAATTGCTAGACTGTGACTGCAATTTGCACAGGAGTCTTTTGCACATTTATTAACAGATGCACGGTGTGGATCAGAAGCACATGACTGCTTCACACTGGGAGAGACAAAATGAGGAGCTCAGGGTTGAGACAACATTGGCAGAAAGATAAAACACATTTTCGTAGTTTTCTGTTGTCTGAAAGAGCGTCATTGTTTCACAGAAAACCTATTTTCTGTCGCAGCAGTAAACAAAACTGATCTCTTGTCTATCGGGACGTAACGCTGCCTGACTGCTCTGGAGCTCTCGCTTCAAAACACGCTGCACTAAATCAGAGGACTCTCTCTCTTTTTGCCGGATATAGTTTGATATAAGTAACAAAGTGTTTTCATGAAACATCTTTATGAAAAACAGCCTTGCTCGAAAATAGGTAAATATGTTTACTTCACATTTAAATCACTTCAAGTTTCATTTGAATAACACTAAAGAGTCTAAAAATGTCACCTAATGTAATAATGATGTCAGCAAAAGCTGGCTATACTGATTATAGAAGTTGGTAAACATATCATCTTTAATCTTTGTTGCTGACTTTGTGTTTGATGCAGAATGAAAATGTGTATTTTCTCAGTTGTGAGCACACTTTAAGTCACACTGTGAGGAGTTTTTATGTTTTTATGGTTCCCCTTTGGGCGAAAAAAGGGTAGTGTGTTTTTCGGACTGCATTTCCCATGAGCACTATCAACTAATGACATAAAGATGTGGCTCTTTAGTTGTTGAAGTACTTTATTTGTTCAGACTCTTCTATCAGGATGCAGAGTGATGAAGTCATGTATTGATTTTTGGTTATGTCAAATTATTAACTGTAACGTAACAACGACTAAACTTTGTAAACTCTGATTTATTACCATTAGTTAGCTTACAAAAGGTGAGCAGACATCACGGTTTCACGTTACCCGTCACAGCCCTGGTGTCATGATGTGAGCTCAGGTGTTCTAATAATGTCTGAATAACGTTAACATGCACACAGCTCAACTCTTTATTCCTCAAAGTGCAGTGAAGCATTCACATGCCGGTATAAACATTGAAAGGCAACGTCTATTATACGGAAATACTTTTGATGAAGGTACAGCGGCAATGCGCAAAACTTGCAAAGTAAAAGCAGCTATGTTGCGGGGAAAAAATGCCAATTAATTTGTGCCAACACCTCAAACAGCAATAAGACAAGTATGAGGAATACAGGCAGGTGAAGGTCTAGGAATGTAAAGACAAAGAGAGAGATTAAGATTGTCATATCCAAATAAAACCCCAGGAGAGCATAATTAAAGAGACAGGGTTATTTTTCACCTGGTTTCAACACGCCTCCTGGGTGTCTTCAAAATTCAAAATACATTAACTCAATATTAGTAAGTTTTATATTGAGAAATACATATTTCTCAACACCATCAAAAATCTCTGCATGTTCCTTTATAACCAAACAAGTAGACTCATTATACCAATTAATGTTTTGCGTTCCAACTGCAATCTGTTCGAACATCATGTCACTACCTCCGACATACTCTCCACATTTCCTGTCTCTGTTCGGCCGTCCAATCAAATAAAGGCAAAAAATGCCCTCAAATAAAAAAGCTGTCATGGGAGCAGAGAGGGCAGATACTGACAGAAGGAGGCATGACTCCAGTCTGTCTGCTGCTCCACTCTGCTCCGGTGGTGACTGGCAGTGAAGTGGGCTGAACTAAATGGTGGAAACTTTCTGTTTCAGCGGGCTCCCCTACTATCCATGGTGATTGACTCTCCAGCTTACAGCGCTGCAGGAGTGACGCTCTGTGCTGTGTTGAGATTTTGTAGTTGCAAATGAGCAGGACACATACTTTCTTATACTGACTGTGGTGGGTTGAATCATAGTGCTTATTAAAACTTCTTGATTTCAACAGCCTTTGTCATTTATTTTGTCTTGCAGCTTGTTTTAATTAGCTTGCACCTACAGTACATGGTGTGCTTATAGCCACCATCTTTTTAACAAATCCAAAGACTTTACACCATAAAGTAAAAACTAAGGATTAAAACAAAAGTCAAGAGTGAAACAAAGTCATCATTCAGGCTGAAACAGGAGTTAAGTGTGTTGCTATTGAATAGAATGTGAACAATGGTCTGGGGCACAGTGTGGGGGGCTTTTAAAGGAAGGTACTTGTCCAAAGTAGTTCCCTACAGGGGATCCTGGCCAGCTTGACCCCTACCGCTTATTTCAAAGCCAGGGCCTAATAATTCTATCATCTAGGAACTGGCCCTAAGCCCGGAAAACTGGTTCCAGAGTAGCA
Organism: Notolabrus celidotus; assembly: GCF_009762535.1. Classification (NCBI taxonomy): domain Eukaryota; kingdom Metazoa; phylum Chordata; class Actinopteri; order Labriformes; family Labridae; genus Notolabrus; species Notolabrus celidotus. Next base: position 8,161,047 of record NC_048277.1, read on the forward strand.
CCAACTCCTTTCATTGGCTAGAAGAATGAACCTTTTACATCAGGGGTTGACGTGGCTCTCTTGTGGCCCATGCCTGTGGAAAAGCAAGCTGGTTCTTAGAAAGTTTGGAATATTGCACCAACTCTGAACTAGCAACATGGCCACTTTAGTGGAAAAGGGGTATTTGTTGCAAATCCAGCCAGAGAACAGGGCCAGAAGCTAGGCTATCAACCTCTGCAGACAGGCTCTGTAATTGAGCTCATTTAAAAACACTAATGTGTAAGTGGGCGATATTTAGAAATAATGCAGTGCTTTATTTTTTGCATGTATCAGTTTCCCGCCTGCAGAGCACTCTATAGAATTACTAAAAGGCTGTTTTTTGCAGGGTACTTTGACACTTACTCTGCTGCAGGATTGGCAGACATATTAAATAACTACATACAAATATTCAATCTTCCTGGAGTCTTGTTTGCTTTGAGAGGTCATATAGAAACATAAAGAGAGTAGAGGTTGCATCTATAGGGAAGAAGACCGCTCACCATTTTATAACAGAGCAGTGTAATTCACTTCAGATACTACAACTACAAAGAGCACTTTTTTGATAACCATGGGCTGTTGCATTACAAAAGTCCTATTCATCCTCTGACCCTTCCTCCAGTTTTGAGCTGGCTCTGGATCTTACCCTTGTGAGAAGAGCTCCATTGCCTGGACATGGAGCCTCTCTCTGGGACTGAGGCCCTGGCTGCTTGCCAGTTCCACTGTTCGCTTCACATCGCCAGCCAGACGCTGATCCAACCTGACGGAGACTCCAGTTGACACCAGATCCAGCCCCGTACTGATCACATGACCCATAACTACAGGTATAACAGATAACACAGGTCTTTTTAATGGACTTTGATATCAAAGTTGACATAAAAAATATCACATGGACTTATAAATTTTGTTCTTTGAAGTGCAGCCTGTCAGACAAAAGAGGGAAACATTAACTAACTACCTTTACTGCCAAAGCTAAGCTGGACATTTCTGTTCATATTTTAACAAAACATAAAGAGATTTTAAAAAGGGTTTCATCCCTACCGTGTGTCCTCAGGACAACATGAGGTGGAGTTTTATTCTCTTCACTAATTATACTTTCTGAATAAAAACACTTCTTCCTCTAAAAACTAGTTGAGAAATCTTTAATTTTTTTCCAAAGATTCAGTTTAAACAAGGACAAGGATGAATTCACTGTTTATGAGTCATGTTAAGAGCTTAATTCATCTGAAACCTTAATTTATTTCTTATATAAGCACGACATTAAAACATCTGAATGTGTTTCTAAGCAGTTAAAAATCAAAAGAAGCTTGCATGTTCAATGAAGCGTTATATATTTCTGAACCTGAGCAAAAGAAGCTTTAAAATTCAGACGTAATGAATAAAATGAACTGTGACTCAGTTCTTTCAACTGTAAGTCATTTCAGCAAATCAACTGATCCAGCATGCAACATAACCACACTGAACTGTTTCACCTTAATTCAATGCAGTCAGAACAGGTTTATCAATTACAGCTGTCCTTTATGTGAACCTATGTTTTATAATACTTTGAAATGTCTGGTGTTACACAGGTCGTAATGATACATGTATCTGTTTATGTGATATGCTCTCTTTTATTCTGTCCTTATTCTGCATGTTAAGTATTGTTTAATGAGTCCAAAGCAAGGCAGATAGAAAAACTTTTACTGTTGCTGCTCCCTGTATTTAAAATAGGATGTTACAAAATGAGGAACTGACCTCCTTTTTAAACTATGTGAGGGTAAAAGTCATTTTAAAGTAGGTTACTGTGCAGTGAATACATCTGGCAGTGCTACCCTCACTCCTTCATTTTTATTCTTGACTTTTATTTTAAAGTCTGATGTTGTCTATGATCCAGACCTACTTTGAAGTTTGACTTATTGTCTCCCTGGTTATTATTCACATATTTACATCGTCAATTCCAAAAAAGTCTATATGATAAATTTTGATAAAAACATATTTAGATGGTTTGTAAATTATCTAATATTTGATTAAATATAGAAACTGAAAATATCTATTTATGCTCATGTCAAATATTATGGCAGCAACATTTCAAAAACGTTTGGGCAGAGAAAACAAAACAGTGAAAATGTTGTGTAATGTTGTAAACACACCTGGAGGAACCTAAGGTTAATGATCAACAGGTTAGTCACATGACTGTGTTTAAAAAGGACACTCCAGAGAGGCTGAGTCTCTCAGGAGGAAAGATGGGAAGAGGTTCACCAGTCTGTTAGAGACTGCGTGAGCAAATAGTTCAACAGTTTCAGAATGATGTTCTTCAGAGTAAAATGACAAAGAATGAGTGGATTTCATCATCTACAGTACATAACATCATTAAAAGATTCAGAGCATCTGGAGACACCTCTGTACAAAAGGGACAAGGACCAAAACAAAGACTGGATGAACCTGATCTTCAGACCCTCAGGCAGCACTGCATTAGAAACAGACATGACTGTAATGGAAGTCACTGGATGGGCTCAGAATCACTTCCAAAATCCGGCACTGTGATATGAGCAAGTGTTAATGCGGGCTGCTGTCTGTAACTGATGTAGCTCAGTAACCTTACCATGATGGTTTTGATCACTTTAATACGTCACGTAATTAATATCAAACTTCCTCCTTGTGCAGCTCAGTCACTGTAAAAACCAATCACGGATGAATACTAATTAAAATTCGAGAAATGTTCTGGGGTGATGGACTAAGTCATCAGACACACTAACACAGTGTAGTAGAGGCGAACCGAGAGAGGTGATGCATGCTGATGGGAATGAATGAAGTGAGGAGGTATGTGTGTGTGGGAGGGACTCAAGGTGTTTAACTTATGTACTACAAGTTAAAGTTTTTTTATTTTAAGGAAACAAGGGTATAGCTGTACTAGCTAGTTGGTTTTTTTTTTATAATTGAAAACATGTAGTTAAAATATTTTCTTTATGTGACCCATAGTTTTTGATGTAATTCCCTGTAATCTAAGACTAAGTGATCGGCCTATTTTCAAATTACTGTTGTTAAATTAAAATAATGCTTTGTTATGCACTAATTTTGTTGGGTTACTGTAAAGGTAGTGTAGGCTATCTTGTGGGGTGGTTGTTTATTACCTTAGTGATATTTGTAATATTTCAGACGCCAGCCTGATGAGCAGGCTTGCTCAAACATAAGGCGATGAAGGAGCACCTTCCCTGCCCCACCTTATTTTTTTTAAACATGTTGCTGGCATCAAATGAAACTGAGCATACACTTTTGATATGTTGTCTTTATGCTATTTTAATTAAACTTAGGCTTTAAATGATTTATAAATAATCAAAAGTTGTTTTTCTTACATTTTTACAGTGTTCCAACATTTTGGGAAGTGGGATTGTACTTACCAAAGTTCGGGTCAGCAGCCTTGAGAGCAGAAATGCTTCTTTCTAATCCTCCCAGGGTTTCATCATTCTTCCATTTCACATACTAAGAGCAAAATTGAGTTAATAGTGACTTTATTTCTCCTGACATTAGTTTGCAGACAACACAGTGCATGAAAAAGATACCTGACTGAGAACAGCGTCATATAGTTTGCACGCCTCATTACTGCTGGTGGTCAGTGGGAGAGCCTCTGCCTTCCAAGCCTGAAAGAACAGAATTAAAAGCCTAACATGTGAACACTGTTTATCTTTTTGAAATATAGTGTTCATGCATACATACTTCTACAGATAATTCTTCAAATGCCACAGGTGTTAAGACTCTACATTTGACTTTCTGCAGTAAGTTACTCCCATTAAACTAAATAACATCTGTTTATTTTCCACACTGATCCAAGATTATATAACTGCAATATATTTGGACTCCCCATCCTGTTGCACAACAACACACCCCATTACGCACTTTATACAGAGTCTATGTTCACATTTTTAATTATATTTATATGATATTTAAAATCTGAGTGGTCAGATCTGAGTGGTCAGAGTTAAATAACTTTATACTTTTTTCATACTTTTACTTTATTAATATTGTTAGCCACAAATCAATCAATCAATCAGACTTTATTTCTCAACTGCTTTTTATACAATAACATTGTAACACAAAGTGCTGTACATAAAAATAACTTAAAATAGATTAAAAATATATTATTCCTAATCCCAAACCCACCCCACAGTTCTAAGGTTAAGAACACAATATATGCAAAAATAACAACAACGACAACGACAATAATAATAATAATAATAATAATAATAATAATAATAATAATAATAATAAATGAAAAATAAGTTGCTGAAGGAACTGAGGAAACGCTGTCATGATATATTAATGAGGAAACACTGGAGGTAAAATAAGACGTTAAAACTCAATACAGGAAATGAAACTCACCAAAATAAAAACAATTACTAAGGTAATAAAACACTACAATATTAAACTAGTAAAAGAAACTAAGATGCCGTGACTACAATTTGAACTAGATAATTAATTAATTAATTAATTAATTAATAAAGTAAGGTGAAAAAACAGTATTTTCCTTGTATGCAGTACAACTTTGGCTTGGTAATAAACCTGATTCTGATTCTACAGTCTGGTAAAAGTGCGTAAAACTTCTGCACACTTTATTTGGCTAGACTTAAATGTGTACACACCCCATTAAAACTGGTTCCAGTATTAGATAAGCTGTTTGACTCGATTACAGAACAGTTCAGATATCTTTCTGGGTTATCTTCGAAAGTTTTTAGGTTGCATAATCAGAGAAGCTGAATCTGTATTTTACTGCAGTTTGGGTGCAAACTCGGTGAATTCCTTACCATATAGTGCTAAACTATTTCGCGTGTTGTTTACACTCAGTTTCACCAAAACAAATCAGTACTTCTAAAAAACTACTTTCACACCGAATGCGGAAGTTTCATTTCTCGTGTCCCTCTTTGCCAAATGTTGCAAAATGTGATAAATCAGTTCTTTTAGAAACACTAACCTCGCAGTCTCTGTAACTTGCAGCATTCATGTTGGACTCGGTTGCACTTCTTCTGTCACCTCTGCAGATCTTCACTCAGCAGCTGCTTTATGGATCTGTCCAAGAAAAACCGGATGTCTACTTTATTGCTTTCAAAATAAGTGCATGACCAGAAAAACGTAAGCGTATCAAATTACTTTCAACACTGAACTATTTCATTGTAATATTTGTCAATGATGGTAAAGATAATGGATGCACATCGCTGCTTTCATTGTTTTGCTGCCCTATTACCAGTTACTTTTTTAATGTGCGAGTTAAAGGGTTATTCCACTGATTTTTAAACCATCAACTAGGTGAGAAAACGTGTCCCAAGGAATCAAGTTATCATCAGATTTTCAACTATTTTCATTTGAATTATGTCGGAAGTTGATAAATAGAGTTAAAAGTATTAAATGCACTGTTGTCTTTTACTATTCCAGCATAGAACATGGATATTTACATGGCAGGGAGGATCTGAGCACAGGCTGCTTTCACTGCATTATGTAAATGTAGAATTATAGCTTTCTGAGGAGTTTTTAGCAGGGTATGAAAAAGACTGATATAGTAGCAAAGGCAGAGACCATCTGCACAAATATATTTCTATATATCTATAACTCCTTAAAGGGAAAGTTACAAGTTTTACTTGACTGCAGGTGAAGTTCCTGCAGTCGAAAAACACCTGTAGATGTCATCCAAGTCAACTCGGCTCCTTTGTTGAGAAAGTGCCTATTGTCAGAGAGCCCTTCATTTTTGCACTATTCTTGGATGCCCCACATGCCTGTTCCTCACCTGCAGCACACTTATCAGCTGTTTGGGTCTCTGGGCTTTGAAAGAGACATAAATACAACCAAATTAAAAACTGAGTAATTCTGACAGTTACAATGACATGCTGTTTACTTTGGACACAGGAGAACATCTTTATGAACCGGAGTTTACAGAGGAAGAACGAGACTCAACGGACAGGAGAGGGAGAAACTGTCAGTCAACTGGAGATCAGAGAGATCAGAGTTACCTGTTGGTTCAGGTGTGTAAACTGTGAGCCCATGAACGCAGAGAGCTCCTGCTGTCAGGAGTGGGACTTGGTAACAACAGTACTTCAGGACCTTTCTGAATCAGAGGATACCAGCGGCTCACATACGGCTGCAGTCTGCATCACTCACCATCCAGAGTTCCTGCCTCACTGAACGCCGCTGTTTTACCCGCTTTCTTCAATTTTCAGGAGTTACATCAGAAAAGCTGAAAGGGAGTGCCTTCAGAAAGTTTTTATCTCTCAGTTTTTTTATTGTATGACACACCCCATGGTCCACACCCTGTGTTTACCTTATCAAAATACACTGTGTTAGCTGCTGAAGGAGAAGACTGAGCTGAGACAAACACTACAGCCATGATGACTGTGTCCACCAGATGAAGTTCAGCATCTATTGAAATGAACTTAAAGGTATTATAAGCTTAAAGAAACACAAGAATTAAAAGAACAACTGCATTGTTTTATTGCCGTTTCAGCATACATCCAACACCCCTATGCATTTCAGCTACATGAAGCATTTACATTACACGTCATGTGTGAACAGAACAGTTTAAAAATTAGGATTCATTTTCTTTACATATAATACAGTTTGCACACATGTTAATAAATATCAATACAATCATGTCAAACTTATCTCACACCAACTAAAACAACAACCCTTAAAATTATGTAACTTTTTATATTCACAGCTCATACCAAGTCAGAAGTATAACCTCTGGTGTCTGCGCTGGAAAACAGTGACCATTTGGATTCTACAGTCGTCCCAAAGGCTGTGAATCGACTCCCTGACAGATACATGATCTTGTTTGAGCACTTTGCATCCATTCAGTGCCTCATTTCAATTCGTCTGTCGTTTGTCAGGGGGCCGGCTGTATCGAAGTATTTGAAGAAAAAGAGTAAAAATCTCAGGTTCCAGTGGGACACACAGATATGACTACCTCAAAAACGACTCAGCTCAGAAAATGAACTATAACTTAAGAAACGAAAATGAAAAAGGCATCTTGTTCAAGGGTAAAGTGTTAACACTGCTGTTTACTGATAGAAGTGTTGTGTAGTGTGGAGGTCTCTGTGGTGCTTCCCTCTGATACTGCAGAATATCTACCAATAGAGACAGTCCTGTGGCACAGATGTGTCATGTGAGCTGCGCTGATTTCCCGATAAAACAGTGAAATCGGCTTTAATATCGTTAAATCCCATCTGTATTCAGAGACAGTTTACCTGGCTGCTGCTCTCCATGGTAAAAAACATGAATCTCAGTATTGTATATGGACAAATCTGTGTAAACTGTCAGTGTGATCGATGTACAGCGAATGGCATGTCAAGGAGAGCCCCCTCATTATCCATGTGAAATACTAAAGTGTTCATATATACTATCGTCTGCATTGGAAGTCTGAGCCATAAAAGACAAGGTTAAGCTTTTCTTTTTGCCTGCAGCCTTCATTCCTGACACACAATGGCTTGTGGGTGCATGGGAAACATGCACAAGTGCAAGACAATGATATTGTGGGCACTCTCCTGTGAATGCAAAACAAATCGAAAATCTGTTAAAAGCAAACAAAGATAATAAATACATAAAAAACATGGCCATCTTTATTGTATTCTTAGTGTTGACTCACTAAACACTGTGAGGGGAATAACGGAGACTTGTCTTTGCTGTTCATGAGGCTGCAGAAGTTAGCGCGTCACTGATAGAAAGGCAGCTTCAGCAGAGGATGTTCATCCTGCAGTCTGACTGAAAAGGAGATTGAGACATCGCTCCACTTCTTCAACACACCTCTGAAGCAGTCCTTTGCAGGGGGAAGAGAGAACCCTCGTCCTCTGAATATGTGACTTATTCTACACAACTATACACAAAAACACAATTCTTTACAATTCCTTTACATCAGCAGGACTGAACTGCATTCTTCCCTTTAGACAATCGAGAATGAAATATGTCTTTACACATTCTCCCAGGACCCTTGCCTCTCTCGTCTGAGAGGCTGGGATGATAAAGCTGTGAATGTACTTGCATCTCCGTCCTCGGAGAGAAAGAGCAAGAAAAACTGCAAAGTGATTAACTAGGACTGCCTTTGAGCAGAGGATATGTAAACGTTGAAGACTGTTTTAGTGTCAGATACAGTCGTAGTGTTCTTGTGTGTATGTGTGTGTGTGTGTTGGGGGAATCTTTACACATTCACTGCTGCAGGTGTTCAGCAGATTCTTCTGATCTATGTGACCATGAGTCAGTTCATTTCCCAGGACTTTGTAGCAAACGTGTCACTTTGCTTAAGCCCAGTTGAGGTCGAAGCCTTTAGAGAGCATGACAGACTCAAGGTCCTTATCCTCCTCCTTCTCCCGAAGTCTCTGCTCCTCCAAGAGAGCGACCAGGGCGTCCCGCTGCTCCACTACCTCCAACATCTCGTTCAAGATCTGCTTCTCCTGACCGAGCTCCTTCTCTGTCTTCAGGTTGTCTAAGAGGAAGAGGAAAACAGGAGTTAGAGAGAGAACAGGTTACAGAGATGTCAAGAAGTTAAAATAACCTGGCTGCAGAGTTGTTTTACTTGAGTCCAGGAATCAGACTTAAATTCAAAGGAGTCCTGATTTTCAGGACTCGTGACTTTACTAGGACTCCAGCACTGATCACTTGGACTTGAACTGTTTTACTGTTTTTTAAAAGCCTAAATGATTTTTTTCTGTCGCAAAGAAGTCCTATCACGTGTTCACTTGCACGTGTCTTTATGTGCCGTCTTCTTAACAACAGCTCCTGCAAGGGTGCTCAAAGAGTTGCCACACATCATGAGCTTAGCTTTCAAAGATTTAACAGCAAATGAAATCAAAGCAGTGCAACATGTTCAGAGTATGTAACAGAACCATCCAGGAGAACACAGGAACAACCTCAAACATAGTCAGTCCAGGTTCAGACAGTCAAGAGTTTGGAGTCCTCTTTGTGAATCCTCAGGTAACAGGGGACTGGGACACAATACAGCTGACAGTGGATAGTCCTGCACTCACCTTCCACAGCCATCCGCTCCCTGAGTTCCTGCTGCAGACGACTCTGTCGGTCCTCCAGCTCCAGCTCTCTGGCACTTTAAAGATAAAAAGATCAATGAGTGAACTTTGTTGCACTGATATATATTACATCATTATATTTCTTTAACAGTATCTTTATTATCATCTAAGCAGGATGAATCTCTAGTTATTACTGGCTCCCATTAAAGATAAATGCTTATTTAACTTGCTTTAGTGTCTGTTAATGAGAGAAAACTGGGTGGTTTAATGACTCATGAGACGTAAAGACTTATTCTCTAACAGCAGATACAAATGTGATCACATAATAAACCTCTAGACAATCATTACGGCCTTCATGAGGGCCAAAAACTTATTTCAACTCCTTAAATAAATTCTAATTATAAAACTGAGGAGTATTATTTGATCGTCTATTATCAGTAAGATTGTCTGGTACTTAAATTAATAAATATTATCTCATCATCAGGCAGTTTCTTGCAGATATTAAAGGTTTAACAACATTTTAAAGAGATAGGTGGGAGGACTTCATGTTTCTGTTTATTGATTTGAACAGTTCAGAGTGAAATATCTCATCAACTGTGGCAGATAATCAAGGTCCAAAGAATTGATCCTCATGACTTTATTGACCCTCGTCATGTCTCGTTAACGGGGGAACAGTTAATCACATTTCAGTCGCAAAGCAACACGAGTGTTCACACAAGAAACGTCTGTATTCACTGCAATAACTGAGAATAATCATTTCACCTAAAGAATCAACACTCTCAATCAGCGTGGGTACGTTTCACCTGCTGGGTGGAGGTCTGAGTATTCACGCCATGTTGATGCATTCATGTGATGCTAAGCTATCAGCTAGCCTCAGATTAATTAGTGCCAATTTAGTGGTTTTAAAAAAACTCGTTTTAGATTTACTTTGGATTCAGGAGGGACATGTTATATAACTTAGAAACATGAAGAACAGCACACACACATAGAAACTACTAAATCTAATTCCAGTTTGATCTCTGCACTTCGTATCATTATTGCAACAGGCTGTGCTTGTATCGTCCTAGTCTTCAGGACTCAAAGCGCTCTTATACTACTTGTCATATTTACACTGATGGCAGGGGCTGCTATGTAAAGTATTAACTACACTGCCAAAACTCAAAACTAAGCATGTTTTTTGTCTTATTTCCAGTAAAAGAATATCTCATTAGACTTATGAGCCATATTTGCTTGAAAAGTCCAGATGAACGTCTTCTTGCGAGATATTACATGCAAAAATTAGACATTATCCTTATTTCAAGAAATTTAAAAGCACAGATTTTTCTTGTATTTTTTTATAGTAATATTTAAAATAAGATGTTCATCCTGACTTGTAAGGTTTATATTAAGTCTAATTAAATATATTTTCACTAGAACTAAGACAAAAACATTTATATAACCGATATTTAAACTCCGGGCTGGCCCTCATTTACAATGATGTAGAGTAGGAAAAGAAAAGAAAACAGGTCATAAAATACAATGTAAAAATTCAAGATATAACAATCAGCTAAAACAGGTACAATCAGAGCTAGTGTGATACTTGGTCAAGGAATTGAAAATACCAATGGGTACCAAAGTGTTAATTTCTAAAGTGCTTTGTAAAGAGTTGCAAGAGGATGGAGCGTAATAACTGAAACTGATCTCCAAAGCTCGAGGAGGTAAGAGACGGTCATTGGACCGTGTTTGAAACGGTCTAGATGACCAGCGTATGAGAGATGATATGTAGACTGGCAGTTTCCCTGTGAGGGCCTTATAGATGGACATATACAAATGCTTGTTATGTCTCACAGTCATTTGCTAAGTTTTAAGTTATTGCAGTGTTTTTGCCGCAATTTAGGGAATAGTTTTTCACCCAGGGGCACCTGGGCAGGAGCAGGGATTGATCCGCCAACCTTCCAACTGAGAAACCACCAACCCTACCAGAGTCACAAATGACCTGTCCAACAGTATTTAACAGTGTAAACACATACCTTTAGCGCCCTCTGCAGTTTTACACTCGTTCAGGAGTTGAGGTCAAGACAGATACTGTATAAATAATCCACCAAACATCATCTAACTTCTGCTGTACTTTGAACTACATGCTAAAACATCATTATGAAGATGAAGCTACATTAACAAGATAACTTAATGTTATCTTGAGAAAGTACAGCCGAGGGTGACCGTACTGTACCAATGAAGGCTTTTCATGCCTTCATTGAGAGAAAGGTCAGTAGATAGAGTCGGAACAGGGAGCGACGTTGAGGAATGACATGCAGCAGAGAGCCAAGTGAGGAAATTGGACCCAGGGCCACTTCTTCGAGGACTGTAGCCTCTGCACAAAGGTTAAAAATCAACAACCCAGCTAAGCTATGTTTCTCTTACTGAACACTCTGTAAATGTACTTACAATATCATGAGTTCTGACTCGTAGCGGACCAGCGCATTTTTCTCCTGCACCAGCTTGAACCACTCTTGCATCAGCTTGGGATCGTCCTTCTTGCCCATGCCTGGAGGAGAGGAGGAAGCACAGAGAGGATGAGAGACAGGACAGCCGGGAGCCGACACTTGATGTCACACAGACAAGGACCGACACCGGCGATGCAATGAAAGCCAAGCCAGGATGTCCTCGCCGAGGGAGGGTGAGGTGGAAGAATGGACTCGACACCAACGAGGTAAGACACGCCATACTTCAAGATGACGTTCAGAAGAGGGCGTGGAGCTACGGGTTTCAACTTTGACATCTGCACACACGCACACAATCACACTTGACAGACACACACCCAGACCATAAGTGTTGTTTCAAAGTTGAGAGTTTGTTTACCCAGTTTGGACATTGTGTCGTAACTGCTCTTTGAAAGCAACTATGTCATTCTATCCTTGTTTCAGAGTGTGTGGGTAGTGAGACAAACACAAACAAACCAATCAGAAGCTTAAAGATTAAAGAGAAAGCCAAGAGCCTTCTGAAGTTCTTCATCCACCCTGCCCACATATTGACCCACCACCAGAAATTAAATCCTCTTAGATCCCATTCATGCTGAGCGGTGTAAGAGTAGAGAGGGATACATTCATTATTCTGCTGCCTTTACATATTCAATTATGAGCTCAGATGTTCATGGGATGATTTATCAATGAGACCAAAAGCAGAGCTGATACTCCTTGTTCAGTTTGCGCCAGGGTAAAGCATATTTGATGCAGTTGGAGTCATGCAGTGTAGTTTCTATCATCACAATGATCAGTCAGATTGAGCAGCTTCAAACTTCTCCTGCAGGACTCAGATAAGACCAGTCTGCATATGGCATGCTTAGAGAGGTCTGCTGCTAGGGCGAAGCATCCTTTATTTATCTGACTTCAGCAGGTGGAGCCAAGCGGTTTCAATGAAACGCCGGAAGGCAAACCTCGATGCAGCGTGACATACTTAGCTGGGGAAGAGGAGGCTCTTGCAAAACAAAAAGGAAAAACATTGTGCACACATATATCGCATGGTTGTGGTCTCGGGGGCCGGCTTTGGCTAATTAACAGAAAAGACACAGAGAGAGCAAAGCTGGAGAAGAGCTGCACACAGAGAGGGAGAGGAATACAACATGTGGAGACAAAGGAGGCATTATAAAAGCAAGCCTGAGTTTCCAAACCTATTCTACTGTTTCTTCTTTTGCTCGTAAACCATTACAACCTGCTCCACCATAACCTCCCACAGCCCAAGGCTCCAAACACAAAGGAGAAAGGATCGACCGGAACAAGGCAGAAACGGCAATAACAGAACTAGAAACCTAACTAGAAGCATGTTCCTTCACACATATTAGGAGCTCAGGCAACATTTCCACTGACAGGTGTTAGACGCTGGAACAAACCAGATGATCCATTAATGTTTTAAGACTTGTTTTGTGGAAGACCTGAATATTTATATACAAATCAGCACACCATGCAAGTTTCTCAATCCTTCAACCACAAACCTGCCTGCGAGCGAGCCACGACTCAGGTGCTCACCACCAGGTTTGATTATCATTTTACGATTACAAGACACTTCAAATTTATTAAAGCAAAAACAGGCTAAACTAGAAAAAAATGTAAAAGTGTGTGCTGCGACAGACTGTGCAGCTTCAGGATTAAATTTTTAAAAAACAGAGAACATGCTGTTAGAGTCACACTACAGCTCAATAGTTTCCCCTTTAAGTGAGAGCACTTTCGTTTCTCAATTTCCTGAGACAGTGCCGTCGTGTTTTAACAGGACTATTACAGCTAATAGCTACATCACTCATTAAAGCTGCTGTAAGAAACGTTTGGCTTGCTTTGATTCTGGCACCCCCTGTAGACAGAGCAGTTACTTTTATCTCTTTGCTGATGTTGTCCTGTACGTGAGTAGAAGTGTTTTCTGATTAAAAATCCCGACCTGCACCCTTGAAACAGACTCTGAATCTCTCCTTGAATTTAAAGCAAGGCTGTTTTGGTATAGTTCTGTTAGTTGCCTTGTTTGACACCGATTCTGTGGAAGTGTTTACAGACTTTTAAAACTACTATTTAGAAATGATCATTCTTGCTGCTGATGGTCTTGTTTGCTTTTGTGGGTCATATAAAGGCAGCATTATGGATATAAGTCAGTTCTTATTCTAGCTAAAAAAAAAACACAGGAGCTTTAAGAAGTGCTTTCAGGTTTAAATGGATGTTTTGTTAAAGCAGGTTGTTTATATGCTTATTATGTCGATGAAGGGGAATAAAAACAACAGCAAGAAAAAGAAGACGAGCCAGCACACTAATTCAGTGCCACAAAAGTTAAACCACTATGTTTCTTTGTCAGAAGATAGTTTACTATCACTATATCACTGTCACCTGACTAAGGCCATTGGTGACGAAGATCACTGAGTCGATGACGTAATCATTGAACAGTTTGTGGGATCAGTTTTTTGTCTCGTTGAAGTAGAGGTTTTGTCATGTGTAGCTCAGCTAAATAAATCCTGCAGTTATCGGCAAATCAGAGTTATAACAATGAAAACTGACAGCAGGAGCCAAATCGATGCTTGAACACCCCAACTTCATTAAAATTGGAACAATTATCCTAAAGATTATATTCTGGATTAGTTTCTGTGATCACAAAGCTATGACAGGTCGATAATTTGACAAGAAAATGAGTTTCAGCCTCAGTAGAGTTATCTGAAATGACATTCAGTTTTGATCATCTTCACCCATTAGTCGCTGCAGATATTTTTAAATGACCCGTTAAATGAGGTACAGCCCAGTCCTTTAACACTGCATGGCAGGCTCTTGAGGATACTTTGTGTTTCCTCTAATGTGCACCTGCATGCTCCAGCCAGAGCACTCATGTCAACGCACCAGGTGCTTTAAGATACGCCAAGATCCAGGCTCAGAACTAGAGGTGACAGAGCTTTCCGATGGCTGCTCCCACACTGTGGAACAGTCTGCCTCCAAATTTTAGAAATGCACAGACCACTGAGAGTTTAAATCTTTGCTAAAAACACACCTCTTTGCGTTGGCTTTCAACACCTGCTGAGCGAGACACCCCAACATTTTATTTTGCTTTTATTTACGGTGGCTTTTTTGTGTTGTGTTGCATTTTTAATATCTATTCTTTTTGACTAATATTTGTTTTTATTGATTGTGTGTTTAAGCTTGTACAGCACAAATCAAGCCATTAGTACTGATATATTACGCTATTTATCTAGTTTGAGTAATATTAACTTCTCTGTCAACCAAAATCACGAGCCAAAATAAGCCCAATCTTTAAAAGTTAACAAACTTTGTTTAAATTTCACAATAGTAGGATCATTTCTAACCATTTAGCACAAAATGCTGCAAATGCTCTCCAAAAACATGAGCATCTTCTGCATATAAAATGTCAGTATTTTGATACCCTCCATATGACTGTATTTAATGTTCAGAAAAATCAAATGCAAGCCAGTGTTGTGTCCTGAGGAACTCCTGGGGACTTTTATTCCATTTGAGGTCAAGTGACATGTCACAACCTGACATCGTTTTTTTAATTAAAGTTTTTTGTTGTAAACTTCAACAAAAATAAGTAAAAAACACTTGTTCCAGTCTGTAAAAATCTGCCCCGCTTGAGCTAAGGTATTGTAATATAAGGGTTTAAAATAAGGATCTGTCATGCTCCTTATTCAGCTTCAAAAAGAAGGTAATCTTGATGAAAAAAACGTAACCCATCAGGGTTACATTTGAAAAATAACACAACAAAGCCTATCTCAGGGTGCATTAAATTGAAATTAAAAGGCTTTTTTTTTCTTTTCTTGATGACTACCTAGATTCCTATGTTATGTTTGGGGAAATCTACTGAGCCTGATCACACCAAGCAGTGAGGACCAGTTTGAAAGACGATGGACAGGGACTGTTCCGGTTCTGGAGATCCTTACGTCTGCCAAGGTAACCTGCCACAACCGTCAGCGCAGGCGGCGAGGTTACGTTACCTTCAGGGGAACAGCAGGGGCAGAAGGAGAGGGGTCTTCGGCGAGGCATCCCCACAAAGGGCTCAACTTCCACAAGACAGAGGGAAAGAGCATGAGGGAGGAACGGAGGCAGGTGAGAGAAGGAGAAGGATGGAGGTGATGCAGGAGGAAGACCAGAGCCATTACATAGAGGGAAAGGGGTAGAGGAAGGAGAGTTCAGGTGAAGGGGTAGGAGAAGGAAGAGGTGGAGAAAGAAAAAAATGAGGGAGAAACAACACTGTGGAGAAAATCAAAGGAGGGCAGGAGCGCTGTGAAAGGGAGAAGACAAATCACCTGGAGAGAGGAGGTGGGAGAGATCAGCTGCGTGGTGTGAGGGATGAAAAAAAGGATAAAAATAGAAAACAGAAACAAGAGAAGACAGAAAACCCAAGCACAGAGAGGGAAAATATCCTCCAGGTCGTTCTTCAGATAATCTTAGTTCGGCTAAAGAAAACAGCTCCCAATAAAGGGGAGCAGCCGACACATACGGGCAGTGTTTATCAGAGCACACAAAATGATTTAATCCCATTATCAAAGTCATTACTGGTCACCAGGAGATCCATCTCCCTCACAGACACGGATAATTACCTCCACTTTAAAGATGTTTCAGCCTCTTCTTGCAAACACTACTTAAATATGTTTAGACCATCCATTTTCTTTCCACTGTGATGACTTTTGAAGTACAGTGACTATTGAAGTGCAAATCAGTTTTTTCTTAATATGCACCTACTTAACTTATTTTTTGAACCAAAGTAAGATCAGAGATAAAAGATGCTAGCTTAACAACCCCAGAGTTAAGACTTTAAAATAACTGAGCCAGGGAGGATGTCAAGATAACGAAGGGAGACATCGTACCATAGCAGCATATATATATATATATAGGAGCCATTAAATGACACAAATTGGAGGAGGACACGGTGAGCTTGGGCCAGCGTGAAAAGGAGGTGGGAGAGTGAAATGCCAGATAATTGCTACAAGGGACTATCACAGAGAAAGAGAGTAAAGTCCGGCAGGAAAACAGAGGGTTAAAGTTCTAATCAAACTTTTATGGCTCCATTTAATCATGGGGATATGGTTATGAAAGGCACTTTAAACTCAAATCAATAATAACCATGTAATCAGATGATTCTAAAAATGTCCTTTGTTTTTATGTCTTTATATTGAGGTTACTGCTCAATTTTTACTGAAAACAAAAGCTTCTCTCATGGGATGATCCATTACGAAAAAACAACTTGTTTTCTGAAGATCATGGGAAAACTACGGAGCTCTCATCCATTTGTGTTTCATTTGATCACACTTCGAATCAGCCTGCAGGGCTTCATCCTTGGCCTGACTGTGGAGAGGTTTTCATAACAGAGGAGTGTTTCAAGTCTGGATTCTTGATCAGTAATAGGTACTTGTCAATCTGAAATTCAGCTGATTCCTGTGAAACATAAGCCTGTAAGTAATAAAACTATTCAGCCACAAACTGAATCCTCTGAGAAGCACCACTGAACGCCACGGGAGGTCATTTCTACCTGTGGCTGTCAGACTGTCTCACTCCTCCTCGTTCTGAAGGAGGAAAAATGAAGCATGACTTTTCATTATCATGAGTGAAACTGTGCAGGTCACATATGTCTGACAATGTTTGATATTGAAAGAGGTGTTATTACTCTTTTTCATATTGCAAAAGCAGGTACCAAGCTAAAATATTGGATTGTCAATACATCCTGAAATGACTTGTTCAAAAAGTCACACCAGAATTTCATGCAAGGCACAGGAGATTTGGTCAATTTGTGACCTCACAGATTGACGAATAGGGAAGGGAACTTGAAAAATGTAATAGACGCCGAAAATATTATTTATTCTGCTTACTTATACAATTGAAAATAATCTTCCTTATCAATTCCCTCTGAAAACTCTATCAAGAATGCTTTTAAGTTCTCATCAACCAGGTATTTAATGTGTACATTTTTAAGTTATATATATATATATATATATATATAATCTAGGATGCATTTGCGAGTCCTATTTTTCCTGTTTCAACCAACAGCTGTTGTAACCAACAACCACTCATGCATTCATCTGAAAATCTCCAGACAACAGGGTCGCTTTGAACCAATACACCGGCGGCATAGAGTGTGAAACTCATGGCACTCCTGATATTTAAGGCTGTTCTGTGTCAACAAATGTTTCTGCATGTTGCTGGTGTTTCCACTCTTACTTTTAATCACACAGACATGCACGTTGCACTGCCTCTGGTCTGCCATGATTATGTCCATGACTCACTTGTTGTCGTTCGTGCTCCCTCTTGCAATGCATGACATCATTGCTTTCTTTAGCAAGGCATGCAGATTGATACAAGGCATGGATAATGGAATTGTTGTGCATGAAGGTGAACAATGCTGATGGCTCGAACCAGTTAGAACCGGTTGTTGTCTGGAACTGGTTCTGGATTCCCATCACACTGAGTGAATCTCCTTAGAAGAGCGTACCAAACGAAACACTTCCAGAACAGAAACGTCTTGCTCTGTTCTTTACAGCCTGGGATTTTGTTTATAGTTTCACAATTTGTCATTTAAATAAAGAAACACTGGTTAACTCATTGTAGGCGTCTTTGTAGCATGGCAACAGTGGAGGTAGCTTCCAGAGAGCTGGCCCATCGTACAAAAGTGGGCTCATAAAAAAGAGGGTTTCCAAAGACACCAACCTGAGATAAAGAGAGTTTGTGCTGTAAATTTGTTATCGACTGATACCGTTCTCTTAACAGCCGATGTTTATGGCAATAATTAGAGGGCAAGTTAGATAATGTTTGACCATGCACGTCAGGTTTTTATGTATCATCGGAATTTGATGCTCTGTAACTTATACTGTGGAAGCAAATTGGAACTAGATTTTCTTTCGTGATAAAAAAGTTCCTCCACATCTTAAAGCGTTATGTTACATTACCTTTTGTTGTCTTGCAATTGCAGCTTTATTTCCTTTTTCCCCTTTAACATAATAAAAAAAAATTCTCAAGGTAACACGATGAAAAACTCATGGTGGACATGCAATTGCATTAAAAATATTTGCACTGATTCGTTTTTTAAGGTTCTGTATAATTCATATTTCTGAGTCATCATGGTGGTGATGTCCTCTGCAGCAGTCATATACAGCTATTCTGAATATGCAAATGTGCACCTTTTAGCTTGTATCCAGTCTCTATTCCCCTTTCACACTGAACACAAGAAGAGGATAGAAAAAAATCATCTAGGCACAGAAGGATTTTCCTCGTTCAGCACCTCTGTTTAAAACACCCAGCACACTTGAACACATCTATCCACTCTCAAAGTTTTAAATCCAGCACCATTTAAATATTTCAGCAAGCATACACAATTTAATGAGTGCCCTAGATCAAATAAGAAAAATAGAGTATTAAGTTTTGAGCTGATTGTTTTTTTTCTTTTGTGAGTATTTCATTATCTTTATTCAAAGCTCCACGCGGCCTCCCGTCCGATTAGTGACAACAAAACCACACAGAAGCACCGGCCATGCCCAAATATGTGGAAATGCATTTTTCACTAAACTAAAAAACATTTCTCACAAAACCCAGCTGGACTGTCAGGAGGAGGAAAAGATGCATCACACTCATATTCAAACAAGGCCAGAAAACCAACAACGAAAACCACAAGATGTCTCACCCAGACACGGCGGACACGACTACTGTTGACCAGCAAAGTTAACACATAGCAGCTCAGGGTCAGTGGGTACCACACTGCCTACTAGCAGACACTACACACACAAACTCAGAGAGTTATGCAACTGAGCAGGTATGAGAAAGTCAGGGGAGCATTTACTAGGACTACAAGACAGAAAATGAGCAGCACAGAGCTCTGAGGAGAAGCTAACAGGGCCATGCTAGCAGTTTAGTATGAGTCAGAGCGGGGAGGGTTACACAATACTTTCACACGATGTACATGGGTAGGAGGGCAGTGGTGGTGGGAAGGGGTCCATGTTCTGTGTCTGTGTCTGTGTCGTATTTTGATGTGATTTTTGTCTCATATGAGAAAACTTTTAGAACAACAGATAAGTTTCCCTAAACACAATAATGACAAAATAAAGCTAAATGTTTGATCAAAGAATAACATGTACAGCTGTAGCTGAAATAATACGACAATACACAGTTAAAAATATCAAATAAAATGCCTTGATGAAACAGGTACATACATTAAATGATCCATGAGTTAAAAAAACACCTGTAGGCATTGTCATTACTCACTCTGTGAATCAGGCTATTGTTTTTAAGTTTTTTAATATAAAAAATTATATGAATACACACAGTATGTTTGTCTCCTAGACTTTTTAAACCTCTCTGACCTGTGTACAGAACTCAGTCTCCAGACCACTGACTAGTACTAAGGGATGTAACAGTACACTCAACTCTTGATAATGATGATGACAATACGATACAAACAGCGCGATACGATACGGAACGATACAATGTGATACAATATGGCACGAAACAATACGATACCATACGATACGAAACGGCACTATACGATACGGCACGGCACGGCACTACACGGTATGATATGATATGATACGATGGAATAGGGTATGCTCAGTTAGGTACCATACAGTCTGTCACATTACGTTACGTTACGTTACGTTACGTACAATATGGTACAATATGATGCAATAGGGTAAGGCTCAGCTAGGTACCATACATTTTGTTACATTACGTTATGTTACTATATTATATGATACAAAACAGCACAGCACGGTACAGTTTGATACGAAACAATACGACAAGACAAAATATGATACTATATGATGCAGTAAGGCACGTCACAGTGATACCCTACGACACAACGTATTTTGTTTCTGTGTCATGCACACCAAATGTCCAGCCCTCGTGGGATTACAAGACACCACAAATATAGTTACAGCGGTCTAACAATTCTTTACGGGTCAGTATAAAGTTAGATATTCCTTTGTGAATGTACATTTTCTCTTATGTTTCTTACTTACTTACTTAAGTACTTCTTACTTTTAATGAGTATTTTTAACTACAACTTTAATCTTGTCCCTTAAATTTGAAATCTAAAATAGAAAAAAACTCTTTGCATTCTGTTTCTGTTAAATAAATAAATCAAAAATAAATACTCTGAGTGAGAAATGCTGGCGGTGCATCCTCAACTGTGAAATCTTCCCCTCCTGCCATCATGTCTGAACTCCTCTATAAAGCGACAGAAGAAAGAGACGTAATGCCGTCCGACAAGAGAAGTCAAACGCAGAGAGCGCCTTCTGCTGTTTAAAGAAAAGTATCGCGATTCATTTTTTTATCTCAGCCATTAGAATCATGTATTATGTATAAAACATTTTCAACCGTATCACAAGGTACTGTTACATCCCCACCCTTTATATTATATTCCTTAACTGTTTTTCGCTCCAGGTATCTTTATACTTTTTTTACCCTGGTCATCTATAAGTATAAAACTGCAAAAACTCAAAACTAGCAAGTGTTTCTGTCTTATTCCTGGCGAAAAATGTCTGTTCAGACTTTATATGAGCCACAGTCAGCAGACAAGTCCAGTAAATGTCTTATTTCGAACCAAAAAAAACCCACCCAAGTTGAAAATCAGTCATGGAATAAGAACATTTCTAAAGTTTCTTGAAAAAGGAATAGTATTAAACTTCAGGAAACTTAACAAGTAAATGTTTCTTATTTCACATTAGTAGATATTTACTCCTATCAAGCAATTCAGGACGTAATTTTGGCTTTGATGTCTTAGACATTTTTCTGGACTGTTCCGCTGAATTTGGCTTGTATTAAGTCCTATAAGACATTTCTAATTGAGTTTTTGCATTGTAATGATCATGTTTTAATTCTGAGTGCTCTGTAACATATAAATATGTTGCAGCACACATGACTTTTCTTTCATGGTGTGGTTTTCTTAATCTTGTTGTGTCTCTTTATGTTTCGATGCCCAGTGTTTCTTTGAACACTCTCAATGTTGCCACTTCTTTCTGTCACCCTGCACCATGTCTCTGTTTGCGTCTCTACTCCAGTTTGTATTGTCAAGCCGTGACAAATAAAAGTCACTCAGTAATTCATTCATCTATCATTCATAAGTTTACTGAGATCAAAGACGATCATAAGAGGACAGCACAAGGCCAAGTGTCTGATCTCTGTTTGATGTAAAGAGTGTCTGAACTGCAAACCCAGGGAGAGAGGGAGGGAGGGATGGAGGGAGGAAGGAAGGAAGGAGGGAGGGAAGGAGGGGGAGTATAGGAGCAGAAAGTATTGCAATATGGCGAAAAGCCAGCCAGCCAGCCAGCCAGCCAGCTAGCCAGCCAGTCAGCCAGTAAAGGTAGATATGAGGGTACAAAGCTCAAGTAGTAGAATAAAAAGTGGGGGAGGAAGTTGGAGGACAGATTGGGTTAGCCATTAGGTTAGTTCAAAGCGACAGATTTGAAATACATACCGCCCAGATGCAAGTCCAGGATTTCACTGTAATTAGAATCTCCCCAATAGTCTACAATGACAGGGATATATTAGAGATAGGAGTTATTTCACACTGCCCCAAACTGGGCACACAAACACACAAACAAAAGTCCTCAACAACAGCGAGTCATGCATATCCTTGCAAACATACGGACACACGTTCTCACTGCAGCGACACTCCGAACAAAGAGAGTCGGTCAGTACTCACCACGGTGCAAAATGCAGTCAGGCTGTGCAACACGAAATGAAAAGACTGCAACATAGATTTGCTGTATTTGCTGTTCATTGGCTCAGTCTGCTTATTGTCACCCGTTGAGGGCATTGTTGTGTTTTTTTGCAATAGAAGCTGTAATTTTCTTCAGTTATGAATGTTCAACTCCAATAAGAGGATGATTTGATTCAGAATAAAATGCATCAGAGTGTTAAGTGAAGCAGAGTCAGAAATCACTCTGGATTGCTGTTACTCAGCACATTAAAAAAGATAATGAACAAGTTTTCAACAAATATCTGTAGCAAGCCGCTCAGCCAGAGCAAATATTTGCAGAAAGTATTTTAATAACAAAGTAGTCAGCCTGCCAACCAATTCAGATTTGATTTCTTACATTCTGATTGCATTTCTAATAACGGAGCGTGATCGGAGTCTCGATCAGAGTACAGAAACTCTCCTCATTGAGAGGCAGTGACATAAAAACACATCCAGAATGAGCACACACACAAATCTATGTCAGGAACACACACACAGATTGTCCTGATCGCATGCAGCTCGCACTGACGATGGTAGACATGTTATGAACAGACAGTGTTCAAGATGGAGAACTGTTGCAGTGTGTCACCACAGATGGAGCCTACGTAACAGTGTGACATGTCAGTAATAAAATAAAATAAGGAAAGAAACTAGAGTAAATCTAATACCTGATCTTCTTTTGTGCTGTTTGGGTAATGTATAAGTACCTTTATACAAGCCTTTAAGAGAGTAGAGTAGTAAACAAGTTAAAAACAGATGCAAACAGACTGAAAGAGAGAAAGCTGATGTGAAAATAAAGAGTTATTTTGTGTGTGGAAAATGTCTGTATTTAAAGAAATACTCAATACATCTACATAATGAAGATGCACTCGCAAGATAAAAGCTTTGTTGTTATTCTGTTTCCATCACCATTAAGTAAATTAGGACAAATACACGACCTCAGTACATCACTCCCATTCAGAGCCCACATCATGTAAATAATGTGATATTACTACTGAGCGCTAGTCATGCTTCACACGCTTATATAACCACAGCGCATAATGAACTTTGCTGCTCCCCTAACAAATAATGTATTCTTCATCTTGGAAGTATATTGTCTGTGATAGTCCCTTGTCAGGCACAATTTGGGTTTATTACTTTGGAGAAACAAATATGTCTTCCTGCACGCAAATCTATGTCCTGGAGTACGCTTCAGCACGGCTGAATAAATGCTCAACCAAGACTGAGCTTCTTAAATGATCACACAGGGACAGCTTTTCTGAGACAATGCAATTTTAGGTTGCATCATCCTGATCATCAATATTATCATTAGTCCCTGCAGAGCTCTAAAAAACGCTGGACTCGTTCAGATTCAGATAAAACATAGTCCAACAGAGCTACATCTAGCTGTCACACACATGCTAAATCACTATAAATGTTAATATGAGCAGATTTATATCTCTTATGAAACTTACAACACCCTTTGGCTCCCTGAATATTGCTTTAATATCTACTTGAGCTGGAATAACTGATACACAACACCACATGGGATGAATGTGTGACAGGATGTTACCTGCTTCTCCTCTCAGTGCTTTCTCCACAGCGACGCCCCGCTCCTCCAGCTGCCGCTGCTTCTCCTCCACCTGCTCCAACTGTCTCTGGATGATCTGTGTGGAGAGGCAGGTTACAGTTTACATTATTAATGACACGCTCAGAAACACCAACACAGGAGCTCCAGTACATTATAAACAACCCCAGTTCTCTCACATGAGTGCGCAGTATAATAACCTCTACTGTGCGACTGATTAAATCTGATTTGTCCCACACGTTTCTGGGGGAGGCGGATGCCAAGGTTACCTCTGACACTCCATTGATGCAACAGTTTACCCTCATTAAATATAAATGTCTCAGGGCGCTCAGGGAGTACAGCTAATTACAACTGTATTGATGTCTGCAAACACAATGAGCCTGTTCTAAAATATTATTTCAGGATTTTTACCACCTCCAGTGATTTACGGCTCTCGCTCTCCTGCAGCACTCTCACTTCAGTTTAAGGAGGCTAGGACTTTAAAACTAGTGTGAAGTTTTTAACCTAAATCACAGAATAAGAGGAGGACAATAAACATCCTCTGTTAGGAGGCAGAAGACACAGAGCTATGGATCAAACTGGTCTAAATGACACATCTAATATTGGACACTTTGAGCTTTTAAATGAAACCCTGAAGTGCAGCACAACTTTCGTTTTAGGAGTCCTTCTACAGCTTTACTATCACTCACTGCAATCAAAATGTTGATTCCCTGCACTCATTCATTTCCATCTGAGCAGCTTCTGTTGTCAGATGATTGTGTTTAAGTGATCATGGTGGATCCAGCCTTCACAGGTCTTCACATGAACCTGTATGTAAACTGAGCTCACACTGCCCCCTCTGGTGAAAAGGAGAAGTGTGTTTTGTATTTCATGTTTATTGGTATGCAGCACACAGCACAAGATGCATGAAAAGTGGTGCTGCTGAGGGATTAAAAATAATAATCTAGGTAATTACAGGCTTAGGGGTTAATTATTTAATATCAGTAATGTGAGAAACATTACAGAACAGTTGGAATTACTGCTTTACCTTCATTTGTGTGTGGTTCTCACCAACTTACACATTTTAATCACACCTTATTCTGCATCTTATTAAAAACACAAACTTGAATCACACACTGACACACACCTGCTCTCCGCACAGAGCTCCCTCTTCCTGTTTGTCTCTACCCTTCCTCATCAGCAGTTTCTTTTCGAGGTGCAATAGTTCAATTTTTTCCCTCTCAGGAATCAATTTCTCACAGCATGTGAGCTGAGTGTGGAGGAGGATCATTGACACCGACGTAGGATTTCAAAATGATGGAAAAGACGGTGGGTTCAAAGGACACGGGCTCTATTTTACGAGCTTTTAATATAGCGACAGAAGCAGATTAACATTAAGGAAGGGTTGCACATCAATCAGAGCACGTAGAGTTTGGACGTGAGCTCATGTGTGTGTGCAGAGCTTCCTTAAGACAGGTACAGGAGTGAGATCAAGGAGAATTGAGTGCTTATTAATGGATCATGAATGGTGTGTTCCCTCTGATGGGTAAAATGTAAGAAATTAAAGGCAGTTATATTTAAGGGATGTGTGTTTGTCAGGTTTATGAGGTCGCTGTGGACGGCTGCTTGATCATCGATGTTTGACATCAGAGAGGGATTCATTTAGGTTAATCTTTTAACACGCTTTTTATTCTCTGTGATTAATTCAATGAAATCAACGCGTTATTTTGACAGCTGAAATAAAAAGTAATCAAACGATTCATACTGGAGATGAGAAACGAGTTGACACCGTGGTTACCTGATATGAAGGGTGGGATGAAAGATGATTCAAACGCAGGGAAGGGAAGTTTAAAAGAAGCCAAAGCTTAATTTAAAAGTTTTCTTTTTCCCGGGGAGTCAAACTCCAACGTTTCTGAACTTTATCAGCACTTTGCAGAAACAGGAGCTAAACAAGAAGCACAGTTTGCATTCTGCAAATAGCCTCTAAAAGGAAGCAAGATTGAGGCCAGCAAACCGCAGCTCCAGGAGCAGAGACTTGAGCTGTGGCTTAGTGCTGACTCAGTGGACTGGGAGCTCCACTGCAGAGTTACAACATCAATCACAGTGGATTTCCTAACCAAAGGATGTGTCTGGAAGCACTCCAAGAAGGTTGAGTCACATTCAAATAACTATATGGTAAGTAAACAACAAAAGGCAAAACAACAACTGAGTAACACTGACAGCAGTACTGATGTAGCCTGACCACGAGGGAGCAAAGCTGAAACACACATTCTGGTTTCTTGTGTTTCTTTAATATCTCAATAAGGGAAATGTTTAACAGCTTTTAGTGCTCACTTAAGTAAAAAAATAAAATTGGACAGGTTGTTGTGCACAGTCAACTTGTGTTGCAACACCAGAAGTCCTACTTTAAACACTCTGGTGCAGTAAAAATCAGGACCCCGCCAATCACTGATGGCGCTCTGTCTGGCTGCTGAATGATCCCAGAGGCGTCCAGGACAAACAGACTGAAAATCTCCTTTGTTCCAACTCCTGTTAGCCTTATAAATCAGTTCAACGTGACATTAAAGAATTTAATTTATTACCTACTAATGCCTTTTAACCGGTTTAGTGTATTTCTAATATCACGCTTGTTTTTCCTGTTCTTTGTGTGAGGGTTGTTTTCACACGGTAATCATTCATGAAACTGCTGATGTTACATTAAGTTAGTTAAGATTAGTTTAAGTGAGTTAAGTTGATTTATTAAATGTGCTTTGTTCTCCTTTCAGGTTGATTTAATGTTCTTACAAACAACTTTAATGTGCTCAAATCACTTTCTTCAGTCCTGACCTCTTGAACTCACCTGAAGCGTTCCTCTCTTTACACACAGCAGTGTTACTCGCCCTGCCTACTACTGTCTCTCTTTTCTGTCAGTGTCTGATCTTGATGGGAGCATTCATCAGCAGCACCTTGTATATTAAAACGCCCAAATAATAACATGTGTTTTGTAGTCTTTCACTTTCACTGACTTCATCACAACAGGTGATCCGTGTGTGGATGAGATTTGTTGTTATGATGTTGCATTTCACAAAGATCCAAAACTAAGATCGTGAAAATGACATCAGCAGCAACCTGCTGCACATATCTCTAAGAACAGCTGGGACACGGTTCGTATTCAACACGAGACGCTGCACTTCAATCACTGCATGCTCCTGAAGGAGCTCCTCTCTCTTTGATCACCTGCAGAGCATCATGTTTCAGGCACTGCAGGTGATCAGACGTGAGGGGCAATAAGCGATCATAGATACAGATTTTGAAAAAGGTAAAACTTATCGGGAGATGTGCTTGTGGCCCATTCAGGTATCGTCTGTGTGGGAAACACAGCTGTGATGCTGCCAAAGACTGTATAAATAATGGACGTAGTATCCGTGAAGTCGCCTATCTGTTTCTGAAGCACTGTTTTGAAGTCAATCATCGGCGGGAGCCATATTGGAAATGTTCAACTCAACATAAATGCTGTCGAGCGAGTGTGAAGTAAAGAGGCGGGCTTTGAGCCTCCTCGCCAACAGCTACAGTGTTCCCGCCTGTCAATCAAGTCAGCTGTGCCTCTCATAATGGAAAACTCATAATCTTAATATCTTCAATGTGTGCCGATCGAGAAATGAGCTATCTAGACTACACTTGTTTTTTGTACCAGGCTGTAAAACATGTTTATTTCTGCTGTATAGATTGGCTTTTTTGAATTTGTGTGTATGTGGTTTCCAGTACTTCCGGTGCCAGCCTCAATGAACTGCAGTTTTTAACACTTCCACATTGGCTTCAATTCTTCCGCTTGGATGCTGCCTGCTGTGGAACAAGTTTCCCCTTGAGGATAAGAGAGATATCTTTGATCCTTGATCATCCTTACATGCTGTTGTTTAATATGTATAATGCTTGCCTTGTTCAGCATTCAATAACAGTATATGCTGAGTCACTTCAAACACAGTTTGTTAAAGGCTGATGAAGAACGACTGTTTTAAGGGTAGTTTGTTGTAAACTAAAAAATTGGACACGGTGAAGTTTTGACCTACAGAGATGTTTCACTCTAACCCCTCAGTGTCCATCCCTATGTGGTGATAGAGCATCACCTCTGTTTACCTACCTGAGCTCTGTGCAGTCTCTTCAGCTCCTCCTGCTTCGCTTGCCGTCGTGCAGCCTTCTGTACCCGACGTGTCAGTTTGGCGTTCAGCTCTTCCTCGGTGTAGGTTTTCTGGCGTAACAAAAACAGAAATCTGAGTCAGGAATGTTTCATTGGTGAGGCTGACTGTGTGGGCTCTGGCCCCTCAGTAAGTCTGAACAGGAGAGGACGGGGGAGCTGATAACACCCTGCAGAAGGTGAGGGACAACAAAGACTAGGGATGTTTATCTCTGCATATTTACTACTTCACGACACTTCTACAGGCTTCTTGAGGACTGTAAATATTATTCTCAAGGTATGGGACCATAAAGCATCTTTGAAGACAATGTGACACATATATCAACGTCACTGTAGCTTTAACAGCTATAATCCTTCTTCACATTACGATATCTTCTCCATGATAATAGGCAATAGAGTGTGTGAATAAGCAGGGATGTTTCTGCTCTGGGCTGATTTGTGAGGACATAAAAAGCTGGCATAAATCAGAAGAAAGAGAGAGCAGCACTGAGGAGGAACACGTCAAAGTTATTCCAGCAGCCTGACCGAAGGAAAAACAGCGCCAAGGTGACAGGTAGGCAGGTTAATACATATCGTACCAGACAGAGAGGAGCAGCCCTGACATGAAGAGACGCAGAGGTTTCATTGTGACCAGAAAGGTGAGCCCGTGTTTGAACAGCAGTGAGTGACTGAGCGCTGCGCTCACACTGTCACATGCATCCAGAGGGGATGGTTAGTTTGAGGCCAGATGCACGTAAAGTGTTATGACATTAAACCGGCACATGCGCTGTGAGGATGGGGTTGAGGGTGGAGGGGTTATCAACAGGAACGTGTGTCATACTACCTTTGTGGCGTACGATCTCTTGAACGCCAGTGCGTGAGGGACATAAACAGACTTTGGGAAGACAGAACAAAAACAAAGGGAGGAAACAAACATGATACAGATGATATGATTAAAATGGGTTAATGATTATGAGAAACTCAAATTAAACCAATTAAAGTCATATTTTAGCTGTACGATCAAAACAGGCAATGTTAATATCCCACACCAACATAAAAATGACCGGGTGCAGGGACAACTTCAACATCTGTTAATCAGAAATTAGTCAAACTGAACAAATCAAACACAAGTTTCAAAGAGCTGTCTCACCCTGGAGCAGAAAGAGAGGACTAATACTTTACTTTCAAGGTCTACATCATCTCTAGGAGAGTATAACTACACAACAGCCACTAGAGAGACTCATCTACAGGATCCCTGTGGGCTCTAACTCAATCACACACGGCCAGGCAAGCATGATGCAGCTCTAACCTCCTGTTTCTCTTGCTGTGTAAAGTTAAAATTTCAATCCATGATATTGAAGACAGAGAAAATATCAATTTATCCTTGGTGGACTCCTTTCAAAATGAAGAAAACACAACAGGAGCGTGTCTGAGCTTCTGAAACGTGTTTACAATGGTTAATGAATTCATGCTGCTGGCCGTGAACTCGACTGGATCTATCTAAACCACCAGACACACACTCACTCCGCGCACACACACTCACATATACACTGAGCAGCGGTGGAGACAATCATTTTGAATTTCAGCCCAACGTAATGAATGCAAATGGATGCACATGAAAGAAGTTGTGTGATATGAATTTGGGTTTTGAGAGCTGAGTTTCAGTGAAGTCCTCATAAGATCTGAGCCTCCTGCATGATTAATGAGCTCAGCCTTTTGAAGACTTCACTGATTCAGTGATTATTTAGCGTCGTTTCCTGATGACGTACATTAACTTTATTAGGACGTCAGAAAATGTTGTATGATTAGCTCTGAGATCACTTCAGGGCAACAAAGTGAACTTTCTTACGTAACGCTGCTTGAAAATGAATAAATTAAGAATGAAGGATTCTTTGAGGTCAGTGTAAAATCTTCAAGTCTTCTAATTTTACTTTATATTTAGTGACGGCCTTTGGACAAAATACGTTGAGATGAAATTCAACATCACTCGACCCCTTGCTGCGTAATACCTCCTCATCGTCCTTCTCCTTCTCCCGGACAACCTCTTTCTCCCACACTCTTTCTTTCTGCTTCTCTTTCACCCTCTTTCTCTCCTTCAACTCCCTCCTTTTCTCCTTCTCCAGTTTCTCCTCCTTTATGGCCTCCTTCTGAATGCCTGACACTAGGTCAAAGATGTCCGTGTGCAGCTGAGAGTGGAGGAAATGGTTCAAAAAGAAAGTGTTTTAAAAAAGAAACAGAGAGGTGATGACACAGATGAGATGAGGGCGGGTTTGGCCTCTCTAGACATGATTTCACTCACTATTTACTGGAGGAGCATCAGAGGCACACCTACTGGGGAAAGATTTGACACACTTGTTTTTGCATCTTTGTTTTACTCACATCTGCCTTTGACTTCTGGGACGATCTCTCCAGAACGTCGTCACAGGACAGGTCCGAGTCCTCTGAGAAGCTCAAGTTTCTGCGAGATTTCAAGTCTGTAAAATCAACAAATGTTTGTGAGTCTTTTCTTCAAATACAACACATTTTCATTCAACTAACCTGCACTGAGTCAACATTTCTTACCTGATGATTTCCCTGGAGGTGACATCCTCTTTTTCCCAGAGTCCTGTGTGGTTGAGCTCGATGACGGCGTGCTTGGACATGATTTATCCTCCTTCTTCTTTTTGTCCTTTTTGTAACCTGAGAAGACGGCCTTCCACAGCGACTTGTGTTTCGGGGGCGTTTCCTCCGCCCCAGAGAGCCTGCTGCTGTCGTTCTTGGCTTTCTTCTCTTTTTTATTCTTGCGTGGGGAGAAAAGGGAACTGCGTTTCTTGCTCTTGCCGGAGGACGAGCCGTCTGACGAAGCCACCGAGCTGTCCAGACTCTTGTTGCTGCTGAAGAATCGCTCAGGTATAGTCTCCGCCTTCTTCGTCTCCAGGGCTTTCACGGCTGACGTCTTTGGGGATACAGCTGCCTTTTTGCTTTTTTTAGAAGCGTCTGGGGCAGCAGTCCAGCCCACCTTAGGCGAGGCCCCCTTTTCTGAGTCTGGTTCTTTCATTTTGTTTAGCTGCTTGGCCATGGCATCCTTCAGAGCCTGGCTCTTGATGGACTTCTCTCTGGCCCTCATCCTCTCCTCAGCGATCTCTTTGGCCTCTGGAGAGAACTGAGTCGCCCTCTGTGACTTGGAGGCGGGGTTAGCCGGGATGTTAGGTTTGCCGTTTTCCATAGCCAGAGCAAGATGTAAAGGAGGTCTGTCCCTGCTGGATTTACTGGTGGGGGGAGTGTAGTACTTGTTCATGCTGGTTTCTGGTGTCCGCTCATCGTAGGTCTCCTCCACGTCATCAGCAAATGGGATCTCCTCCACCGTCTCCACAAACGATTTCCTGAACTCTTCCTTCCGAGGCTTCTTCTCCCTCATGACGACCACTGGAGCTGGTTCTGGTTCTGGTTCTGTTTTTTGTTCTGTCTGAGGTGAGGGGAGTTTCCTGGGTGCAGGTTTGGGTGCAGACACTGGGCTCGGTTGGGTCCTTGGCGCAGGAACAGGACTCTTGGTTTTCTCTGGCTCTTTGGCACGCTCCGGTGGAGGTTTGTCTGTCCCGTTTCTCCAGGAGACCTGGTGCCTCTGCTGCCGCAGCACGGCTGGAGACTGATTGGCAGGCACAGGCGGTGGAGGGCTGGAGGGCGGGGTGAGCATGGCTGAGTCTGACGTGTTGTAGCTGTCACTGTTGACTGTCTGGCTTGTGACCATGCTCCCGTTTAACCCGAGGCCAGAGCTGCTGCTGAGGTCCCTCTTATCGGAGCCGTTACTCTTCAGTTCGACAGGAGCGACGGGGGCAATGACCTGACCCTCCAGAGTGATGTTGAGTCTGCGAATCACTGCGCGCCCGGTAAGGGCGGGTTTCTGCTCCTCGGACACCTCTGCAGGCTGCGGCTTTGCAGGGGTGACGTCCTGTGATGGAACCTCAACGACACTATTCTCTAGTATTTTACTGCTGCGGTCCAGAGGAGTCAGGCCGAGGCTCTTCCTGATTTCAGCGCTCTTTAACCAGAACTCCTCGATCAAATCCGTCTTTTTAGACGGAGTTTCCTCAGATAAGGATTCTGAACTCTTGGATGATTCAGATGTGTTCTTGTCTGTTTTGTTCATGGGCGTGGAGGTGACGGCAGGGACGGGCTGAGTCCTGACGGGGGAGTCAGAGGTGAGGGGTGACGAGGGCTCCTGGCAGGGCAAAGGCTGGGCACAGATGGGGGAGAGGGGATTTCCTGTCAGAGGGCAGATGGAGCGTTGAGGGTAGACTGGAGACTTAGGTGTGCGAGTCTCTGGGAGGGAAGTGGGCTGAGAGCGGATTGGGGAGCCAACAGGGGATTTGGGAGGCGATCTGATGGGGGACCTCACAGGTGATTCTACTGCAGGCTGGACTGGAGAGCTAACTGGTGATTTGGGGGCTGAAATGGGTAAAGGAGAGGAAGGAGAAGCAGGAGCCAGGACAGGGGACAGATTCTGAACTGGAACAGGTGAAGGTATAGAGGAAGGATTCTGGACTGTGACAGGTGAATGGAGAGAGGAAGGAGAGAGGACTGGGACAGGCGAAGGAAGGGAGGGAGTGTTCTGGACTTGAACAGGTGAAGGCAGAGAGGAAGGATAGAGGCCTGGTGAAGGTGAAGGGCACAGATTGCTCTTAGCAGCAGGAGAAGGAGTCGTCCTCTCAGGCTTTAAATCCTCAGGTAAAAACGGTTCGGGGAAAAAGCTGGTGCCAGGAGACTTCACGGAAAATGTCTGGAGTGGAAACAGAAAGATGGATAAGTTCTATAAAAGATCTGTCCTCTCATAACCATTCCTGCTTTAAAGGGCTGGAAGAGGCTGTGTCAGCCTACCTATAGGCCTGTGTCTATCAAATACAACAGTAAATAGTAGAGGTTAACTAGAGGTTTCAACAAGTTGGCCCCTCCGTCTTTCTTTTCTTTATTCATGATTCCTGAAAAAGTCAAACTGACCTCCTGAATCTGAACCTGATGATTGTTGTTCTGTCTCACCTGAGCTTCAGGCTCTGCAGACGGTTTAACTGGAGAAAGAAGAACATGCTCCTTTGTCGTGCGGCTGACGCTGGATGGTTCTGAGAGCACAAACAACAAATAAACTCTGATTTAATTCAAGGAAAAGAATAAACATAGAAGGGATCTACTAGTTTATAAATGACACGTACCGACACTGGAGGTCATCCTCATACTGTCTGATCTCCGGTCATCTTCAGGAGGAACTTGAGCGCGCTCTGACTGATGCAGACGAGCCTCAGCTTCAGCATCTGAGGGGATGTCATCTGGAAGTTAAGCAAAACATTAAGGGAAGGGGCGCCTTTGACCTAGTGGTTTAAGCGTGCGCTTCATATACAGAGGCAATAGTCATCATCACAGCGGGTTTGACTCCTGACCTCTACCATCACTGAATTTAACCACTTTCTACTCCCCAAAGGTCCTGTCTCTCTTCAGCTGTTCTATCTAATAAATACAAAAATGCTCAAATATATTTAAAAAACAATTTATTCAAGGGAAGTGAAACCTGCTATACAGATGTAGAAAATGTATTATACACATTTTATATTTAATAGTGTTTCCTCTCTTTGTATTCTTAATTTTCAAATCCATTGTCTAGACAGTAAAAACACAGCTTTTTACTATAATTCTATCTATTTTGTAATGTTTTTTTATTTTTATTTTCAGTGTTTAGAACCAAAGGATGCTGTAAGTTTGCCTAACAAAACCAACAGCATTGATGTGTGAAGGGATTTTGACTCTCCATGTATCCACGGGGAAGCTGCTGAATATTTTTACTGCATCCTTTGTCAGTATTGCTCTTTGTAGGTCCCTGCAGTCAGAGAGGCTTGTTACCACAAGTCAAATACAAAGACTTTATTGGCTGTAAATGTCAGCCAAGCGGCACACAACATTTTCTCAATACGTTTCTTGAAACTTTATTTTCAAGGAATTGAAATAGGATTTATATTTGGATGTGTCAGGTCAGTGTAGCTTCTGTTGGGTGTGCAGTGATACTTTGATAAGAAATGAGATGAATTCACTTAGTAAGATTCTTTGCTTTGCCAATCAGCAGCGGAGGGAAAGCTTGGATGTTATGGGGCTTTTTTTTTCTTTTTTTTTTTTTTACACACTCACTGATGCTTTGTAAAATTTAGCTAAATTCACACTTTTTACAGAAAATACATCAGTCACAGTGAAAGTATGGATTTTAAAAACTACTCTGAAAAGCTAATCAATTTCTGTGCATAACGTAACTACGGAAGAGAATAAGGGCCTCTGGAAATAATTTAATAAAATTAAGGTCCATTATATTTTTGTTATTATTATACTGAGAAAAAAGTCAGAATTCTAAATTAAAGTCAGAATTATGAGACAGAAGTTAAAATTCTGACTTTCATTTTAGAATTCTGACTTCAATCTCAGATTTCTGACTTTTTCTCAAAATTCTGACTCCCCCCCTCAAAAGGCTGTACCTTTTGCCAGGTCGTCACTGAAAATAAGAATTTGTTCTTAATGACTTAGCTGGTTAAATAAAGGTTAAATAAAAATAAAATAAAATAAAATAAAATAAAATAAATCTCAGAATTCTGACTTTTTTCTCAGAAAAACTCCTCTTCTGTACGTAACTTATCTATAGATAAGTAGATATTGTAGATAGTGCATATATTTGTTATATTCTATTTTTACCTTTAATATAATTATATTTGAACATTGTTAGTGCATTGTCGTATCACCGTCTCCTGTTGTAAGCTGCTGTAACAAAATAATTTACCCAATGGAGGATCAATAAAAGTACACATTATCTTATCCACCTTATCATAATTAGAGTAACGTGAGTAAATGTCATTGGTTACTTTCCACCTCTGGGTGTAAACATACTCGTCATCTTCTCATTTCTATCCTTTAAATGTGAGACAAAAATAAAAACAGTAGAAGAAGAACTGAGAGATTGGTTATTATTCTGCTTGCTCACCCTGATCCATCTCTGTGCCGGGCTCCATGTCCGGGCTGTCTGCCTCTGCCTCCAAATCCTCCAGATCTTCATCCTCGCAGGGCTCTGACGAGAAACAGCAAGAAATGAGTCAGTCTGCCGCTTTTCTTCCTCCAGCAAAAAAAAAAAAAAAACTTTATTCAGATTCCTACAAAGCTAACCTGCACTGCACTTTTCTGCAAGCCGCATTAAGTAAGAGCACCAGATTCTCAACACTGCCTAATAAAAACAACTACTAGGAGAGAATCTGAGAGGCTGGGTGCTGTTATATGAAACATACGCTAAAAAGAAATATGTTTCAAAACCAAAATCCATTTTTCCTGCCAGAGGTTTTCTCTGGCACAAAAATCCTCTGTTAGTTTTGAGGACTGGTAAAAACCTCTACAGCGGGTCTGTCAATAAACACAATGAAGGAGAAGCACAGAAAAGAAGCGGTGAGGGAAACATGCAGCTATCCATTTTTAATAATCACAAATGGATGACATTTGAACCGAGCAGCAGCACGGCCAAAATGTTAATGACGTGGGTTAAGAGCCGAGCAGCAGCCCCTCGTGTAAACACTTTGTCAGGAGGGGAGATTCGTCTTACGACACTAGAGTCAAAATGACCCTCGTGGTTAATTCATGCAATTCTGAAATAATGTCACAACCTTAAAAGTCACCTCTGCTAAATGCTCTAAATTGTCAGGTTTTCAGAGGCTGCGCACTGAATACTAATAACACAACTGATTCTAGTGGATGTGAACACACACAAAGATCCACTCAGAGCTTTTAACCCCGAGAGAAGTGCTGGCTATGAAATCTAAAATGCGAGGGGCTTTCATTCCCTTCATTTAGCTTTGAACAATTGCTGAAGAGTACACCTGAACTGTACAGCCTCGAACTTAATGCACATACAAGTGTGTAAGAGCAGGATGTGAGAACAATGGAAGCAGATTCAAGTGAAACACCTCACGCATTACCCATCAGGGCGCGAAGCTCTGTGCTGTTAAGTGACTTTAAAGACGCTGTGTGAGTTAAGAGGAGTACATATGTGGAAGTTAGGAGGAAATGTTGAGAGATTAGAGGTTAAAGTTGAAACACAGGTGACGCTCTGAGAGCTCCTGAGAGTGCCGGCCTTGCAGAACGCATGCTTGTGAGTTTTTGGTTTCTGCTGTGTTCGCTGCATGCTCCAGGAAAATGCCAGCTGATAGACAGATAAAGAGCGAGTCTAAAGCGGGATGTCATGATCCCTTTTAAGTCTGTGCTACCTCCAGACAAGGACTCCAACCAGACTCGCACTGCCTCGTGTCGGGCGGATGTGTGGGCGGGGGCTACATTCAAACCAGAGGATACGGAACAACGAGGGATAGATGGCAGGGAAATAACAGTAAAGTAATTAGACACATGGGAAAGAAAATAGCAGAACACAAAAGAACAAAGCAGAACAAAATCAAAAGAACTGACAAAGGGGTTATATGGTGCACTGGGATATAACACAAGAGCTTTAAATTCACCCCAGAGGACCAACAGCGTACAACTCTGAACGACAAATTAGGAGAATGAACACAAAATGAGACATTCCAAATAAAGCAAGGGGACAAAAATGTACAAATCAGACATGAATACAAACGACAGCGGGGTTAGTTTGTACACAGACGTACAAACATCACAGCAGCAGCCACACGGGGGAAAGGAGACACTCTGATCTTCACTCTGAGGCCTACAGCTTCCAATCAAAGCCGCTCAGCTCCTCTGCAGGGGGTTACCTGTGGAGGACGGCTGTGTGAGCTCAGAGGGTTGGGAGGGTTGGGAGAGTTGGGAGGCCAAGGCCGGCTGGCCATCCTTCTCTCCCTCAGAGTCCAGGTGTGTTTTCACCAAACCTGGGATCGACTGGGGATCCACAGGTTGCAGGGCTTGTTGGATGTGAAGGTTCCTTGCTGTACGGCGTTGTTACCATATGGTGAAGTGTGTGTGTGTTTGGGGTTGTGGAGTAGTTGTGTGTGTGTATCAGGTAATCAGAGAAAGATGAAGAGAGGCAGATGCACAGGAAAGGCAGAGGAACGGTAGAAGAAGAGGAGGAGGGGAAAAAGAGGAAAAATGGAAGAGAAAAGTCAGAGAGACGATTAGATTACAGGAGCAATAAAATATCATCAGAGGTGGGATGAGGGAGGCTGCATGCACAACTACAACAGAATCAAACCATAAAAATGAGCTCCAAAGACACAAGATTAAAGAAATGATATCAATTTGTTGAACAGAATAATTCTTGCCGCGTATTACCAAACAATATCTTCAGCGCCTGGAGGGAAAACAAAAACCTCAAACATTCATCAGATTAGTGTGTTAAAGCTAAACACACACACAAACACACAGAGGGATAAACAGCAGGTTAGAGAGGGATGAGACTCAGAAACACAAACACAAACAAACCAAAAAACACGTCAGCAACCAAAGAAAGAAGAAATAAACACTATTTGTTGAACTCCGTCACAAAGAAACCCAAACCAGCCAGGATTAAACACCACGCTCAAAGTTACTGCAAACACATCCACAGGCAGGTCCGCTGCTACCTTTAAATGTACCAACATCCTCTTCATCTGTCAGGAACTTCTCCAGCCAAAAGCCGGACTGGAGCTCTCTATCCCAGGGGCAGTAATCCCCCTCTGCCAGCAGGGGGAGACACAGGCCCAACGGAACACAAATACAGATACACATTTACACCGACACACACAGACACACAAAGACACACACAAACACACACAAACACAGGCAGCACAGAGGAAGGTAATGAAGAGGATGAGGAGGAGAACAGTGATATACACAGAGACACGTCACATGAGGCAGACTTTGATAAAAAGCAGGAGGAGTTCTGGACAGAAATGGAGTCGACAAACAACAACTACATCTACCGACTTCAAAACTAATTTACCATCACTCGACTCCTCTTCCTCTTCTTCATCCTCATCTTCCTCCTCTTCCTCCTCCCCGTCTAACTCCCCGTCCCTGCTGGCCGTGTCGCAAAGAGCATCGTCATCCCCCTCCTCGCCCCTCAGTTTGGCGTGGAGCTCCACAGCCTCCTTCCAGGGGACACCACCGAGGTCCGATGGGCTGGTAGGATGATGCTCCACCTCCGCCTCTGCCTCCGCCTCCGCCTCCTCCTGATCATGATAGTGATCATGATACTGATCATGATCCTGGTCCTCATGTTCGTCCTCCTCCTCCATGTCTGACTCTGAGCTGCTGTTGGAGGACAGAGGATCCCAGTTCAGAGTTAGAACAGGAGACAACGTGCAAATAACAGGGAGTGTCCTCATGCAAACTATTATTACCAAATCATTGAGACCAAAGCTGGCTTCTCTTTTTAAAATAACGGTAGGTGTGATTTTACAGTTTGACAGAGAAGAGCAGAATGTATTGAAGGCTGCCTTCCCAAAACTGAGCTATCAAATATACACATTTATACATTCAACAAATACAATAACATGATGAAGTACCCCTAGTCCTTGCATTGTTTTTTTTTCACCTTGTTTTTACTGACTCATGGTATATTTGGATCTTGTTGTTAATCAGGGTAACCCTTCTTTTAGCAGTCTTCTGTAAAGACTGAATTATCACCATTGTATAATCCTTCTTTTATTTATTCTATTTTATTTTATTTTATTTTATTGTATCGTATTATGATTTTATTTTATTGATTTGATCATCATGATTCGCTCCCATGGCTTTTCCTATCACTGCTATGCAGATGATACACAGCTTTTCCTGTCTTTTCCACATGACGACACAACTGTCTCTGCTCGGATCTCATCCTGCCTTGCTGACATTTCTAAATGGATGAGGGAACGTCACCTACAGCTCAACCTGTCCAAGACTGAGCTTATTATCATTCCAGCCAGTCCCACTATGGACCCACAGATCAATATCCAGTTTGGATCTCAAAACCTCATGCCCACTAAGTCTGCCCGAAATCTGGGTGTCATGATCGAAGACCAGCTAACCTTCAAGGTTCATGTTTAGGAAGCTCTTTAGGAAGCACTATGCACTTAGCTAGACTGTTCTCCACTGTTGTCCCCAGTGACAGATCATGTCGTCCAGCTACAGTTGACTCACACTGTCCTGCTCTACTCTGGGAATCTGTGTTCAGCTCTTGAGTGACCCAGCACTTGGTACTTCGGACATTATTTTGGTGATGTTAATTGTTGATGATGATTACAGAAAGTCTTACATGGTTTGGTTGCTTCATTGTAGATGTTCCTTATTTTACAAAAAAAAAAAAAAAAAACCCATACTGATCTTGTTTCCTCTTGTCTAGATCTTTGCTTGTGTTGTTCTCGTATGTACGTCGCTTTGGATAAAAGTAAATAATGGATAAATGACATTGTAACAATGTAACATTGCAACATTGCATTATCAAATATTTTACATCCCTTTCCTTACCACTTTTGAATATTGCTGTTGTTTTCTGTCTCTGTCCTTTTGTGAAGCACTTTGGGCTGCACGCTTGAATGTATGAAAGGTGCTAGGTGCTATATGAATAAAAATGAATTGAATTCAGTTGAGTTTTTCATCACTGTCGTCATTTTGTTTTTATGTTTACTAAGTCTGTCTTGTGCATTTGACAGAAACCTACCTACAGGTTCCAATAAAGTAACCTAACTTATATTACCTCATCAAAGTATAGATTTATTCCTTAAACTGCCTCCAGCTTCTTAAATGTGAACACTTTTCCCTGGTAGTGATGTAAATATCTTTCAAACTTGGCCTCTTGGTCAAACAGACATCTTTAAAACATCGCCATGGGCTCTGGGAACTAATGATGATCTCTTTTGCCTTTCACTCTGTGCTCTGTAGTCAGGATTAACTAAACAATTGAACATCATTACTCTCGCTCCTCAGCTCCAGAATTACCAAGCTGGAGCAGGTAGACACAGAGCTGTCTGAAACTATGCCAGTGTTCCAGTTTGACTGGTGACCATGTTAACTGGTGGCTCTCAGCCGAATGGGTCTGTGGTTGTCGTTGTTACAACGGCTATTGAAAACAACTGTGTCAACATTTACTCATCAGATATGTCTTTCATGAAAGAGTAAACAAAGAGGCACCCATGAGGACTCTCTGTTCTCAACAACATCCACAGACAGTCACAGGCTGAGTCACCAGGTAACAGGGGAACAAGTTCAGCCAGAGACTGTTTATTAAAATGGACACTGATAGTGTTCACAGTGAAGCCACAAGATGTAGAGCTCCCCCTGCTGACTGGCTGCAGTATAGGTCCAAAAGCCCTCCACCTCCATTATAACAGATGGAACATGGGAAAAACAGTCAAATTAAAATACACGTCAACTAAATGTTTCTCAAACATTGTGTCTGTCATTATTACGCTGATTTATGTCAGTGTTCATTTTTCCATGAAGTTTAGTTTTAATTAGTTATGTAATGTTTAAAGGATGGGATATCAGCCAGGTGGCTTGTGCACGTCTTGGCTCCACCAGCACAAAATGTCAGCTTCACATTTTGTAAATGAAGGCATGTACTCTATATACAGTCAGTGAGTTAAACCAAAACCCGCTTGCACATCTCTTTCTCAGTGTGCCTGCAACATTCATGCCGGCTTTGGTTGTTTTTGTTCAGCTGCTAGACTTCAAGTTCACAGACTGAGGTCTGGAATTTCACCACAGCATGCTGACATGTTGATATGACAAAAAATGTTTCATCAGTCGAGTTGGTACCACAAATTGTGCATCCAGCATGCTCTAGATGTATAACCATGTGAAAGTATCTCAGTGTTTCTGTGTTTACCTGGAGCCTAGGTCGGCGTCCGTGGCCTTGTCAAGCACACTGCTGAGGTTGTGTTCTGCCAGCGTCTCCTCCGGCACCTCCTCCAGCTCCTCCTCCCTCTGCATGGATAGGCGGTAGTTCTCCAGCTCGATACGCTCCGGGGTTCCCCGCAGACGTTTGGCCAGGTTGGGCTCCTGCAGGCCGTTGACCTCAGGTACTGTGGGCATCAGGTGGAGACGGCAGGTGATGTGGTGGGTGGTAGGTTGGAGGGGAAAGAGAGCACAAAAAACTGAGAATCAGGTAGGTTCAGGGATAAACAAGGGGAGCAGAGGGGAAGATAACCTCTGCAGTGGGGGAACCATGCACAAGTACATAAATGGCTTTCAGTGTATTTATTTATGTGTGTGAAAATGAACGGACCAAAACAAATCTACTGTAAAATGAATTTGTGTAAGTAATGTGTGTGGCATGTAAGTCTAGTAGCATCAAATCCATCACACATCCAAGAGCCAACCATACTTCGGGTGCATTGTGATTAAACCTCTCACTCGTTTACTGAAAAGAAAACACTGTTTGTATTTTCAGGACAAAGTGACAAGGACACACCGCTTGATAATCTATTACTGGATTTATTGCATTAGTTAAAACTCCTACAGCAAGAAGTACGGACAAACACAGATAAGTATAACACTTTAGATAACTGGCTCATACTACAGCTGTACAGGAGTGCCTTGCCTTTTTCCCATCCTGAGAAGCAAATCTGAAAACTCTGTTGTTTTTTTTAAACTTCGCTTTTTGTTGAATTAATCAAATCATCTTTAAATTATTCTTACCTTGAGCTTTAAACACTCATTGAAACAAAGATCTAACTCCAAAAATCTATTCAGGATAAATCCATCTAGCATTACAATAATCATTGAGACGATGAATGTGTGATATTTGATACTGAATTTGATGTTGTGAGGATGAGGAAGATAGCTAAAAGTACCGAGGCTGGGAAATGCAATGCAAATTTACAAAGGATGAAACACTTTTAAAAAGTTGGAGACAAATTTACATTTTGGAAAACATTTTTAATATTTATAAAACAAAATTACATTAGCAGAACACTTTTACCAAGGACAAAACAAATGATTCTGACAGAAAAGGCATGTACTAACAATTTTCAAAATAAAAGACGTCGGTAATATGAAAATGTGCAACAGCCAGGGGGAATTCATATATATTTGACATTAACAACCCTGTTTCCACTAGAATATTTTGATTCAGACTGATAAGAGAACACCTCAGAATGTGTTCCTGCCAATCACAGCTATATCTGAGTTGGAATTTCAAAAGAAATGTATATGCTAAATGTCTATGGTTTTTATTTTGAAATTCAAAATCAGATATAGCTGTGACTGGCAGGAACACATTTTATGGTGTAATCAGTCTGAATCAAAATATTTTAGTGGAAACAGCGTTATTAATGTCAAATATATATGAATTCCCTGGCTGTTGCACATTTTCATATTACAGACGTCTTCTATTTTGAAAATCGTTGGTACCTTCCTTTTCCGTCAGAATCTGCAGTTTGTAATTTTGTTTTGGGACATGTTAAAGTGTTCTGTCACTTGTAAATTGTCTCACCACTTGTTAAAGTGATTCAGTTTAAAAAAAAAAAAAATCTTAAATGTCAATTTGTTTTGGCATGGGTTCAAGTGTTTTGCTGATGTTGTTTGGTTTTATAAAATGTAAAAATGTTTTATAAAATGTAAAAATGTTTTCCAAAATGTAAATTTGTCTCCAACTTTGTAAATTTGCTTTGCACTTCCCAGCCACCATAAAAAATGTTTCCATAGTTTCTCAAATTAAAACCCTAAAATGTGAAATATTGATGAAAATCTGTTTATGATTCACATACCCTGGAGTTAAAGGGCTAATGCGACCTTTTATCTTTTTTCTCTGTATTCTTTTTTAATATATTCAAATCTATCTTTTATATTAACTACTGGATAGTGTAAAGTGCGCAGAGGGATGTTGTCCACCCTGAAGGGATTATATTGCATAATCACCCGCTCACTTTACATTATCTTGCTTATTACCCGGCGGCCAACTAAACAAACTGACACGAGGTATTTATTTATAGATGATTTTATTGATTTAAAAATGTTTAGCTAAGAAAAGCACTCCCTCAAATTCGAGGGTCGGTAGGACTTTCATGGCAACAGACTCTTGTCAGCCTGCTTATCGGTCAAACTAATATTAAACTGAACATTTTATTTATTGGTTAAGTCTAAACATGAGCCTGCTTTACTGTAATAAATCATGATGAATCATGTTGAACTTTATTTACAGAAATAACCGCAGCTCCTGTATCAGCTCCTCTTCCTGTAACTTTCCTTCTCACTCAGCCAGTCCTGTAACTCTGACAAAGCTCAGACCGGGTTTCGGTTTGTGTTTGCATTGATTGTTTTCTTCAATTTAATCAATGTCTCTTTCACTCTGCTCCTCGTGTTTTTTAACTCTCGTGTTCTTCTCGCGTCTGGTGACTGTTAAGACATTCACCACGATCTAAACTTTTGATCTCTCAAAGTAAACTGAGAGTAATATTAAAAAAATCCTCCATGATGTTTACTGATGATTTTGCAGCACTCCTTTCCCTGGACTGACGTGATGTGACGAGTGTGATCAGGGTGTCCCTTGAGGTAATAACAATGTTTTGGGGTTTTGACCAATCAGAATCAAGCATTCAACGCAGTGAAAGATTACTAAGAAAGCCTGGTAATAAACGAGATTTACTTACTTTTTTTTTTTCGATGGAAAATAACATGTTTGTTGTTTCTGTAATCTTATTGTCTTTATAGTATTTTATGCAAATATATCATCTACAGTAATAAAAGTAAGTCTTTCACATTATTAATACATAGAAATACTGTAACATATACTTAAAGTGCTCATATATTTGAGAACAGAAGCTACTTAAGTTCTAATAACTACACGTGCCACACAGAGCAGCAGGCCTATTCTTCATTTACTTTAAGTTGCTCTACTTATGTGAATATCTACC
Source organism: Notolabrus celidotus (assembly GCF_009762535.1). Taxonomy (NCBI): domain Eukaryota; kingdom Metazoa; phylum Chordata; class Actinopteri; order Labriformes; family Labridae; genus Notolabrus; species Notolabrus celidotus. The sequence goes on from NC_048277.1 coordinate 8,204,721, forward strand.
TACTGATTTTCTGCACCTCTTCTAGTCATATGTATTATTTTCAACTATAATATGCAGAGCAATTCATGTAGCAAAGATGCACTATTTGAGCAAGCACAAGTGGCTCTTAGCAGCAGTCTGTCAGGGTGAGAGGGTGAGGGATGCAGGGAGACGGGGAAACCCAGGAGGTCAAACAGGAGGGGTGAAAATCACAGGAGAACCAATCACAGGCACTGATTCAAGCACGAGTCGAGCTCTCAGTTTTAAGCTGCTCTGATAGGAGGGGGAAAGGTAAAGCTCACAAAAGCACTTATTCAGGCACTTCATCACAGTAAGGTGGGATTCAGTAGGAGGGAAAGTGTAGGTGCAAAAAACAGCTTACAGAGAGAGAGAGAGAGAGAGAGAGAGAGAGAGAGAGAGAGAGAGAGAGAGAGAGAGAGAGGAACACATCACAAAGCAGGCTCTAAAAGAAACACATCACAGAGGAGGAGGTAGAGCTAAAGAGAGCAGTCACAGGCCACTAAAGGTTACAATCACAAAGAAAAAGCTTGGCTTTTCATTAAAACACAGGCAGAGAAACACTCAACTTATATTAACTATTTCTACATGCCAATCTTTAACGATAATTAAGTTTAGAGAGTTGAAACATTTTAAGATAAAGCACAACAGGAAGCTGTGCAACAGAGTTAAAGAAAGGTTAATACTGCAGCCTGGAGAGCTGACCGGAAGAGCTCTGTGCAACTCTTTTTTAATTTTCAAGCCAAGGGGAGAAAATAAATGTAAGATGCATCATTAATTCCACTGCCAGAGCGGCCTGCCTCGGCCAATCACAGGTCATAAAATCTCTGCTGACAGGAGGAGAAAGAATGCTGCATCTTCAGGAAATAAATCAGGAATCACAAGATTTACATGAACACTGCAGGCTCAGTGAGTCAATACAATCAGCTAAATCTGTACAATCCCACTCACATTAGTAAGCCGAGAGTAAAAGGAGGTAAGGACGGGGGAAAAGGAGGGACAAGAGAGTCATGCTAGAAGAGGTCGAGCAGGACATTGATGGTGAAACAGCAGAAGAGGTAGATGCAGTAGGTGTACAGGAAGGGAGAGTCTAGGGGGTTGTGTGCCACCTGGTGGCAGGTCCAGGAGAGCGTGCGGCGAAGGGTACGCAGCGGGACTCCCACGCCCCTGGCCAGACGGCTGGGCGCAGCCGCCACAGCAAGAGAGGAAAGTGGGGTACCTGAGGGCTGGAGCTCGGCCGAGGGGGCTGCGGCTGCCATCGCCCTGCCTGGGGCATCTACGGTCGCTGTGGGAGTCCTGGGCACCTGGTTCTCCTGCAAAGGTAGGAAGACAGATGAGATGAGGACGACTGTGCAGAGACACGCTGGGAGACACAACTCGGATTTTTGGAGATAAATGTGACAATATCTTCGTTTATAGCCATTTAATCCTGATCTCCATCTAGGTTGAATCTGATAAAGAAAAACCAGGTACCTTAGCTGTGATGGGAGCAGGGGAGGGAGCAGGCCTCTTCCTCTGAGCATAGCCAGACAGACGGTAACAGTAGTGGGGCTTGCAGTAAAACTTCCCTGCAGGACAAAGAGGAGACAGCACAGGAATAAAGTCATTAATGCATAGATAAATAGTGGACAGCAGATTTCACCTGACAGAGTCCACAGGCTTTATCTTTCTTTATCTGCAGACTGTTTGTCATTCAGAATAAAGACATCTCTCTCTGTCTCAGCTCAGAACAGCAGTGTGTCTAAGTCCCACGGCTAACGCTGAAAAACAGACACTCTGTCTGAAAGAACAATCTGCCGCCTGTCCTCCAGCACAATGGATATCTCACACGGAGGAAGAAATATGGAATCATGTGAATGAGCCGGCCTCTGGGGTCCTTTTAACGGCAGTACTCTCAGAGAATGTCTTTAAATTTTAAGAGGTTTTAAACTCTGTGAGCTTAGAGCACCTTTGAATTTTTCAGGTAGCGTACGTTCTGTCAGAGCAAAAGATGAAACCAGCCTGGTTATATCTTTGGGTTGGAGGAGGGTTTCGTTAGCTCATTCATCTCTAGAGATGGAGTGGGAGTGCTTTGACTCTGCCTTAATATCTTTTTCATACAACTAATGGAGGGAACTGTGTAGCTGAAAAGAGGCGAACACACGTGGCAGCAGCAGGAGGAGAACTTGCATTTAAGGACAGCATTTCCCACCATAGACTGTACATCCAAATAGATGCTGTAAGTGCTCACTGACTGTGAAGCCAAAAGATTTAGAGCTCCCACTGCTGACTGGCTGCAGTATAGATCACAAACCCTGCCTCCTCCATGTTAACAGATGGAACATGAGCGAAACTCTAAAATCAAAGTACAGGTCAAACATGCTGGTTATGTCACAGTGTTCATTTTTCGGACCAGTTTAGTTTGGTAACTTGTTTGATGCTATAAAAGGAGGGTGTGTGACGTCATGATTGAAACCTCTGTTGACCGATAAGGATCCTGCAGCGCTGTGTGCACTGGATTATCAGAGTAGAGCAGAAACAGTGAGAGGAAATGTAACATACACTAACATAAGAGTCATTGAACTTTACTTAACCGTGGTTGTCTGCTTCACACCCACACAAGAATCTGTTCTGCCTTGGGCTGGACCCTCCTGAGGGCACTCTGATGTTTTATCAGTAAGTAAAATGCATGTTTTGGTTAGAGGAAAGTAGTGACCTTTTTCCAGTCAGGTCACTTGTGCACACGTCTTGGCTGCATCAGCGCAATATGACAGCACCTATCAGTCTTTTGGCTTCACATCTTACAATGGGCGGAATGAAGGCATGTTGTCTACTCTTTGGCAGTACTGTATTAGTTTAAATTAGTATATTATAGTACTATTTTCTATAGCAGTTTTTCCTGTACATGTGTAAGCAATGTTCTTAAACATCATTTCTCATTCTGTTATCTTTAATAGTTAAATGTATCCCTCATTGAGAATCTCATGTCTTTGCAGCATGTCTTTGAGCAACCCCATGACACTTGTTCCAGTCCTAATGCAGATGGTCTCACTGGTTTATGTAGCTCATACAGAGTCATTATTATTAATTACTAGTGAGCTAAAACTCCTCTCTAAGGCTTAAAAGAAAAAATAATGGGGAAAGAGTTTCAGGAAATGCCAATTGTTTGCTGCAAAGCATGACTCACTGCAAGCCTTTAATGAACTCTGTAACCACACCGTTATATCTCTGTTAAGAGCTCTGAACTGTTCCCCCAATAAAGAATAAAAAAATGCCCCTCTCACACTGGTTTAGTCGGGTTCAAGCAAAGCTTTGCTCTGCAGCTGTGATAAGTTCAATTCAATTTGGCTGCCTTTCAGGTTTGCACACTTTTTTTTAAAGCTGGTTCAGTGATGGAGCAATGGAAGGAAAGAAGAAGTCATCTTAATGCTGGTCTCACCATCCTCCACATCAAAGGCGTAGGACGACAGTCGCAGTGTGGTGTTGCAGTAGTCGCACTTGAAGCAGCTGCGATGGAAGAACTTTCCCTCGGCACTCAGCCTTTCCATCACGTACACACGCTTTCGACAGAAGAAGCACACGTCGCTGCCGCCAATGTTTACAGGGAACTCTTTTCTGAGGGAGCCCTGAGGAAGGAAAGAGGAGTCATCAGTGAGGAGAGGAGAGGAGAGGAGAGGAGAGGAGAGGAGAGGAGAGGAGAGGAGAGGAGAGGAGAGGAGAGGAGAGGAGAGGAGAGGAGAGGAGAGGAGTTTAAAGCTCACACAGCAGAGTATTAGCGATGTGTGCTTGGTATCGAGCTACTTAATAACCTATTAACAAAACCACCACAGAGCAGGTCAAAGTTATTGATCAGTAAGTATCACTTGATAAAAACACAACATTATCACATACTGCAGTAACTGAGCAAACACACACTCCTACAGCTAATGGGAGGAAGACAGAGGGTTAAACTGCGACAGTAAACTAGCACATACATGTATAAACATCATATCACTGAGTTGATGATATGTGAGAAAACAGCGCCCTCTGGCTGCTGTCCATGCAGCCACATGCCTTCATCCTCTGACACAGCATGCTTACCAAGTCCCTCCTCTCAGGTAGCGGTTTAGGATCTTCCTGAGACTGAAGCTGATTGGCTATCTGCTCAGTCAACGAGCTAACTCCGCCTGTGTACATCCTTACATAGCGCTATCAAGAGCATGAGGAGGAAGAGAAAAGACAGGTGGACGGACGTTAGAAAAATAATAGATGGAGAGGAAAGAAAACATGAAAACAGAGGGAGAAGGAGGAGTGTAAACGACAGGAGCAGAGACACAGAAGACAAACCACAGTGTCTGACAGGATGTTCAGACGTGACACAGTGATGTTTTCATGCTCGGCTGATCAAGCGTTTAGATGTGCCGGCAGCTCAAACCGACTAAAAAACAGCTCACAGCAACGTTCTCCACAGCTGATCAGATAACTTCACATCAACAATAATAACCTCTCTCATTATCTCACACAATGCTGAGTCTCAAAATAAGAGCTCAAATATCTCAGCATTTAAAAGAGGACAGCTTTTCACTCACATGCACACACACAGGCCGTGTTATTAAGTTATCACATAATATAAACCAAAGAAAATGCTGGATCAAGATGGTTTTGTGACATCCAAATAAAAAAAAAAATCTGTTTTAGTCCTAAAATAATCCACACCAGGTTTGGGCTTCTGACTTACAATAAAATAGTCTTTCCAGGCCGGGAGTGGGGGCCTGTACCAGGAACCAGGATTTTTTGTTTTTCTGGGCAACTTCAGGGTTCACTCTAACTCAGGGTTTTTAGTACTAAGGTGGTTCACTTCTTCCTTACCGAGGTAGATCAACTTATGCTGAACTCCTTTCGTTCGGGATAAGAGATTATCCTCTGATGATCCGCCCACTGACAAATCAATTTACGCGATCGTGGAGCTCAGTGAGCCGATCGAGAGGTGAGGAGGGAGAGACAAGCTGAGAGCTATTTTAATTTTTTCTTCAAGTTATATTTTTGGGCTTTTTTCTGCCTTCATTAAGAGAGGATGAGACAGTGTACAGAGAGGGAAACCAGGAGAGTGAGGGGACAGTGACCACTGCAGGTCAGATCCAAACCTGGGCCACTCAAAGTCACAGGAGGCAAAACTGGTGCCTTTACCTACAGGAAGCTTAGTCTGGTCTGGTTTTAAAAATACTAACACATGTAAATGGATGTTATTAATCATGCTCTCTTGATATCATCCTTCAACAGAGACTAAAACAGGGTAACACAGGCGCCTTAAAGTTGCTGTACTCAGTAGATGTTGAATTATTCGTGCTTATCGCTTTGAATTATGCTTTCATATTCATCTTATCTCCTCCATACTGCTGAGTTTGATAACGTCAGGGCTGCAGCTGAAATTTCCCATCATACAAGCCACAGGAACAATTTGGAGCAACAAATGAGTTAAGAGGAGTTATTACAGTCATACATAACATACACTTCTGATGTGAAAGTGATGACACCAATATTTTGCTCATGCTGCTCATGGAATTTGGCCTAAAAATCCTCAAACATAAGGTAAAATGATAAACAAGATTCTGGTTCTGTCCTTCTTTCTTCTCTAATATGAGAATAAATGAGGTCACATGTTAATTGAGGCAAACCTCAGCCACGCAGGCTGCCACTGGAGGAGATTTTGCAGAGCTGCAGTCCTGCTGTATTGCAAAGTTATCACTACGACAGTCTGAACGGTGCTTGTCAACAGGGGATTTACTCTAGATGAGGTTTTTGCTGCCAAGTGCTCATCCAATCCAAATCAGCTACCAGAGCCTGCCTCTGCAAAGTGACTGTGGGAATTATGACTGAGTTCAAGCTCGCTGAGACGAGAATCATTCTGTATCTGTTCAGATAAAGTCTCAGTCAAGGACTCATCACTTGTCAGCAAAACACAAGAGAAAAAAAGGTTGACAACAACTCTGTTAGTATTCCGCACAGCACGACGATCTGCTGAGGTCATGTGTGGTGACTTCTGTAAACATGTGACAGACAAAATGCAGGTGTAGTGTGTTAGGGTCACTGCAGTCCATTCAGTCCTTCAGGTGTGAAATGACTACCTGTCTCAAGGTGTCAGAGGAGGAGGAGGGAGAATCAGGGGGGGACTGGGCTCGGGCCAGGTGCCATTGTTCCATAAAGAAACGTGAGGGTTTCCTCTCAGGCTCCACAGAGAGGAAGGAGACGGGAGAGTCAGTAAAGGCTTTCAGAAATCTGCTGCTAAACATTTCCTTGAATAAACTTAGTCTTACGGTCAGCTTTATTCCCTCTCTGGCTCTATGTGACACACCGGCATACATTGCTGAGTAACATGATGCTTGTAGCTTAAACTGAAGCCTCTAGTTTTTGTTTCATGTAATCTTTGTGTCCCTGAGGTTTCTTCTCTTTAATAATGTTTCTATCTCTGCACCTGTGCAAATAACTTAAAGCCGCCTGAGCTCAACGCAGATCATAAAGCTAGTCGTGAGTTTTCTGTGAGCTCTTTAGTGGTTTAAGAGTCTGCAGCTAACACTATTGTGATAAGCATTTCTTTATCTTACTTGTGTGTTTAGTCACTATTAAAAGTAGTCTATTATAGTATCTATACAGTACTTAACAGTTTAAATCTAAGATTCTCTGCAGAAAGAAGACCATATTAAAGGCACTGTGAGGAGTTTTCATGTTGTGTTGATTCTGGCGCCCCCTCTGGATGAAATCAGTACTGCTTTTCCAGGATGAGGGTTACATTTCCAATGAAGAGACATCAGTTAAAAACACCTTAGAGCTGGGCAATATTGAAAAAGATGTTATCATGATAACATTTTTTCAAATCAGTCTATATCGATAATTAGCAAATCGTTATTTCATTTAAATTTAAAGGCAGATTTTTGCTCCTGAGTGAAAGTTAGAGAAACCGAATGGTTTGTTGGCTTGTATCTGGGATTTAGTACTCTTTCTCCCTCATTTTTTACAGTGCTAATAGGAAGCAGGTCTTTTGTGTAAGATGAGATTTTAGGGAAGTTTTTGTTTGTAGATTCTGTTTTCTTTAATATTGAGTGGCAACTAGCGTTTAATGCACATTAGCACCCCCGTCCCTTTCCAGTGGTTGGGGGCCGTAATAACAGGTTTAAATATATCACATTTTTATCAAACATTTGTTATATTTATATTGAGAAAAAGGATATCACAATAAGTATTGTTATTGAATTATCGCCCAGCCGTACTCACAGTGCCTCATCTTTACAAGTTAATTTTTAGCATTTTGCGCTCCTACTGTCACTATCTGAATGATGCTGAAGTATGCATGTGCAAACCAACAGCACTAAGCAGCTCACGTCACATAGACGCAGAGATGATTTCTTTTTACTCCTAAAAAGGTCTAACTGACCAACCAGGGTGAGTCTGGCCTGAGCGTGCGTTCCTTTCTCTGTAGCCTTTTTATATAACATCTATAAATATTGCAGCAATGGTCTGTCTGTGTTCGTAGAGATATTTCACCTGTGGTCCAGCTTTCTTGCTCTCAAACTGCGAGGCGAGCTGCTCAGCCCTCTCCTGAATACTAAGCACATATAAGGGCATTTGATCGTCAGAGTGCAGCGGCCGGGCTGGCTCCTGCAGGGAATAGGATGACTCAATCACAAAGGGCATGTGCAGGCTTTCAAAAACAATCTCCTCTGCAGAAAGCTTGTCATTGTGGTGAAGGCTGTAGATGCTATGTTAGCCATTATTTTCATATTTCTGTCTGACAGCCTTTAATTTATGCAGTGATGTCAGTGTGGGTGAGGAGGACAAAAGGTGGTGTATTTTAGAGTTTCAGTCCACAGATTTAACCCCAACCTTTCTGGGACAGTCAGGAGAGGAAAGTGGAGACTCAGAGCTCTCAGACAGGCCGCGTGATAACTTCCACTGCTCTAAAAAGAAACGGGACGGCTTCTTCTTGGGCTCCAGGGAGGAAGATGAATTGAAATGAGGAATTAGACTCAGGACTAGTTTTCACACACAGTACAGCTCAAGAAATCCACTCAATAACACTTTTTGTTGCATTGGAGAGCATGCAGGGTGTTCACCTTTGGTGCCCTGTCAGGTTTGCCCTTAAACTTAGCGATGAGACGGTCAGCCCTCTCCTGAATACCAGGTATGTGAATGTGTCCGGGGTCTGTCAGGTTCAGTGGAGTCCACTCCTGCAGAGGGAGCTGTAGTTGAGGCTCAATGAAGATTTTGGGTGCAGCTTATGGTGTATTTACAGCTAAACCGTGATTGCTTTAAAGAAATGTCAACCACAGACAACAGAGAGAAAATGTGCACACACATCCATGCAGTCGCTCGTTTACTCTACCCCGTGTTTCACAGGCTTCTCGTAGTACTCAAGCTCCTCTTCCTCTGGACTGCTACCCAAATGCTTGAAGGCAGAAACACACACATTGTATCAGCACTTTGTTTTTGCTTGATGCACACCAGATTCTGAACAAAAGGAGTTGTTGAATGTCTGTTTTAGAACAGCTTGTTTTGCAGATTCTCTGACAGAGCCTGACAATGAGTAAAAACTACCCACAGTCCCCAGAGTCTGCATTCATTTACGAGCCGTCACATCCCAACAACACAGCCTTCAGCATTGAAACAAGCTGCTGCTCTGATAGTGACACACACTCCTCCTCACAGAGAGGCAAACAGGCTGTCACCTCTTCGGAAAGTTCACTCTGCAGAGTTTTGTTTGTATTTACTCTCCACGAAGCACAGGTCACATCTGAGCTACAGCATCCAAACTACAGAAGATGAAAAAAAAGGGAATAAGGGAACACAAACACACGGACACAGCAGACTATGCGTCACCTCTGACTGCAGACAGAGCGAGGAGGTGGAGGAGGAAGAAGGGAGCAGAATGGTTTTCTTTGGGCAGCTCCGAGAGCCCGAGCCGGACAGATGGTCTGCACCGAGTCTGGCCTTGAGAGATGAAGGACAGGAACATGAGATTCAGCAGAGAATGATGAGAGTGATGACGAGCTGTTGTATGAGAGGAAACAAGGTTCATGCCTGCAGCTGCTGCAGTTCACACTCACTAATACACTTCATTATTTGTTCAAAATCTTACAAACCTGAGAGGTTATATCAGAGTGACTCATCACACACTGAGTTATTGATTTGGTTAATACAATTAGTGTGGTGTCATCACGCTGGCACACAGGTTTCCATACACAGGAAATCACCATCATGAAGGTGATTACGGCAAAATAAACACTGAGAAATCAACAGAGGGGGAAATGATTCACTCGATCTGTCATAGAGAATTATTTTCTACTGACAATAAAAGTGTCACAACAACACTTTGAGTGCAAAATTACTTTGGATTAACAAGATTATGTGAAGTCTTATGAATGACTTTCAGCTTTCAATTAACTCAGCAGCTTGACACTAACTGTGCAGTGAGAGGACACTGAGGACGATCAGAAACATAACTTTCATTAAGGCTGAGTGAGATATTACTTTTAATATATGATGTGTTCATGTGCAGTAGCCACATATGAGCTGAAATACATCATGCACATCACATTAGTTTTTCTTGCCTGATGCAAAACTTGAACTCACCAGAGTCTGTTTTTAATTAATCTCCAATAAAAGTCTGGTTTTGTCTTAGTGCAGATGCTCACATGAACACAGACTGCAGTGCATGTTTGTCTAAGTGTCATGTGACTATACGCTGGAGTCATCACAAATAACACGACAAACTCTCAACTCAGTGAGACAGACGGTGTTTTACCGCTCGTCCCTGTGCTTGTTAATGTTGTGGGGACACTTGAATGGGACCACAGAGTCTTTACCTTTAACTTGTGGTGCCGATTACAAACTTTAAATATCTTCAGAGATCTGGACACAGTTTGGTTTAGGTACGAGGGGATTTGATTTATAAGCGGAAAACAGACTGAAGTCTAGACCCAAATGATAGCAAGCATAACAAATTTGCTTGGAAATTGTAGGTTGTTCACATATGAATACAATGCACTTCTGTAGGATTACTTTCTGTATTCTAAAATTGAAATACCTCAGAAGAAAACATATTGTGACATCAGTTTTGTTCCAACATGGCGCAGCTTTAACATGCATTCAGATGGAGTTTGAATTATCAGAGATGCTACAATCAGATCGAGAGGTTCACTTAAAGGCTTCTTAAAGTCGCAACTTTAACTTTTTGGTATCTGATTTAATAGAATTGAGGCATAATACTTCAAAACACACTGGCCACATTTTATATCACCTTATTGAAAATTCCTTTTAGCTTGTTTGTCACGTGTGCTATGTTATGAGGTTGTTAAAGGTATTTGCTGTCCAGGGTTGCTTAATTTAGTTCTAAAGAATTAGATATAATAATCTTCTTTTATGTTGTTTTCACATAACAACTTAAAACTTCTGAACACTTGGAGTCTGAAGAAACACTTTCCAACCTCATTCCAGGAGTATGTTAATGCAGCGTAAATCCCTCTATACAGCAAAGTCTGAGCTTCAAACAAAAGCCTGTTTTCTAGACACAAGCCAAAAAACAGACAGCTTTCTAGACATCAGCAGGAGTTTACTCCAGCTAGCACTAAATACGCTGATGTTGTTTTTTAACCAGAGAGAACAGAGGAGCAGGATGACAACCAGCCGTCTGCAGCTGGTCTTCTACTGAGGCAGGAGGAGGGGATGAAACACATTTGATCTACTTTCTCAGGATACAATATATCAACACTAGTGAGGTTAAGTCTAACAGGTTTTAGTTCTACTGTGAGGGCAGAAACACAGTAGGGGATGTAGACTTAAGATTTTTGACTACATTAAACCGGTATGAGGGGATGAAAAATGAAAGAGGGGGAGGCAGACATAGAAAGACGTTCCTGTAGTGTGTCTGCGTGGTACGAGAGGACTTTAGCCTGCAGGTGCCTTAATAAATGCTCCTGACAATATAATATTTTAGCCGCCTGTTGATTTGACACCTGATAGACAGGTGGAGCTAATGCCCCAAGCAAAATGGTGAAAGTATCAAAAGAGCAAATGATAGAGATTTAGAATCAATAATCGTAGAAAGTAGACGCAAAAATATGCTATGAAAACTCATTAACACTTTTTTATGATTCATGATTGCATGTTCATCTTCAGCTGTTAATAAACAATGATGTTATAAGAACTTTATTTGTTTGAAAAACATTTCCACCTCCTAACAAAAGCTTCCTGCTGCGCCTGGTCTGTTTGCATCCGCTCTGTTTGCAAACTTCTGCTGATGAACTCTCTACCCGATGGGCTGTTATTACCTTTAAAAGTTGATCTGTCACTGCTGACACTGCAGCAGTGATTTCTTATGTTATTTAATATATTTATAACACATGGTTGTTGGCAAGGTTTTGGACTCCTGCATCATTAAGACTCTCGATGTTTTGCTGATTGATTCTACTGCTCGGGGCTCACTCAGCTCTGTGTTGGGGGTTTTACAGAAACTTGTATGATGATCTCAGGAGATGTTGTCTGGCCCAGTGAGGCCTTGCTTTTGGACTGGAGGGCTAATCCATTTCCACCTGTAATGGAGGGGAGGGAGAATCTACACCCTAATAGGATGTAAGCGGGGTGTGGGGACTACCAGGTCAGCGTCTCTAAGCGTACCTGCTCCCCTCTGTTGGGCAGAGTCTGACACTGGACCATTTCTTTGTAGCGGATGCTCAGCTGCTCCTGCTGCTGTGTGCGTCTCTGAACCGGGACAGGAGAAGCGAGGGGGAGAACCATGATGGTGCCACACTCTTATGAGTCTTACACAAGCACAAGCACACACTGCACACCTCGTTCAGCTGTTTGATTAACAAGTTAAAATCACTCACTGAACAGTCCCTCCAGGATCTTGCAGACTTTTCTGAGATGGTTCCCTGATTTCACTGATATCGTATATTTTATATACACCATCAATTACAATGTTTGCTTTATTTTGTGGTATGACCATAGACTGTATTAATAATTGACGTAGTATCAGCGATGTGTTTCTGAAGCGCTGTTTTGAAGCCAGTCGTCCGTGGGAACCATATTGGATATGCTTAAGTCAACCTAACTTCTGTCGAGGTAGAGAGGCAGGCTTTAGGCCTCCTAGCCAACAGCTACAGTGTTCCCGCCTGTCAATCAAGTCAGCTGTGCCTCTCTCATTGGAAAACTCGAAATCTTACTATCTACGAAATTGCTGCATTATGAAAAATTCACCCCCCTACAGTGTGTGCCGATCGAGGAATGAGTTATTCAGACTACACTATTTTTTTGCACCAGGCTGTAAACATGTTTATTTCTGCTGCAAAGATCAGCTTTTTGGAATTGGTGAGTATGTGGTTTCTGGTACTTCCAGAGCAAGCCTCAAGCTGACACTTAATGAACTGCAATTTTTAACACTTCCACATTAGCTTCAATTCTTGCAGCCGGAGGTTGCAACTTGGTCACTTGTTGAGTATAGAGCCGCTGTAGCTTGAGGTCTGATTGTAAAGCTAATAAAAGAGAGACGATCACACCAGAGCCATGACTTTCAGCATAAAAAGTCAGGCTACATCATGCACCACTTTAAAGTTATTAAAGACTCTAAACCCTGCCCTCTGATGTTTATACAACACTGCAGACCTCTAAGGATCAATGTTTTGAATCTCAAAGACGTGAAGTTAGTGATTTAGATGTCAGCACTCAGGGTAAAATCAATGAGAGATTGAATTTGCAGAAGGTTGCAGAAAGTTGTAACTTCCTGGAGGGACTGATTAAGTTTTGTTAACCACACAACTGCAGCTACAGTTAACTCCAGTGAATCTACAGAGAGGGAGAGCTCAACTTGGTGCAGGTCAACACAAAGTAGCTTTCCTCGCTATGACACACAACAGAGACATGTTGTTAGACCTAGCTGTTAGTCTCTACGGGACGAGGTGGGGCGGCTCTTCTCTTTACCTTTCTCCATGCGGGGACAGGTGCCAGGCGCACTGGCTCTTTCATTGGGGTTGGGGGCAGGGAGAGGGGTAAAAGGCGGTCCAGATTGGGCAGAGAGTCCCCCTTTGTGGTCAGATAATGATGAGTGATGGCAAGCGGGGCCAATAAGAGGCCAGAGTGACCATGCAAGGCAACAAGCAAGATGAGAGGAGGAAATAAGGAGAGAGAAAAACAGAGAGAAGGAAGTGAATCATGGATGGATGGAGTCACAGTGGCTGGAAAATAAGAGTCCAAAAGTAATGAGGAAATGACAGTCACAGGATCATGCTGAGGGAGCTGTGTGGTATTTATAACAACACTTAGAGATGCAGCTCGATAACTGTCACGCAGAATGAACATCAATCTCAGACTGAACAGGAAGAAACACAAACAGACTCAGTAAAGTGTCTTGGATAAGTGTTTCTACATGATTCTGCTCCAATGCATTTACACAAACCAGATTTTACTCACTATTGAGTTGTTTTTTTTTACAAACTAAATGATTAAACTCAGCGACTCTAAAGATTTCTGAAGGACCAAAAAATGACAAAAACAGCAACTCTGGCATAAAAACAAACATAACTCAGTAAAGTCTTTTTGAGAATACGTGTGCTAGCTGTGTGTCTGCAAACAGCAACAGTTGAGAGTTGTCTTCCTCCCCATCAACAATACCGTCTAGTGTCTTTGTAACCCACTCCACCCTCCCACTCTGCAACCAGCAAGCAAACCCAATCTCTGCGAACCAATTCACCCCGAGCCCCCAGAGCCCAGTCAGCCCGCCTACAAGACCCAGAACAATACCCAGCCCGCCCAACATTAGCATTCTGGTCCTCAGCTCATTAAAACAGCGGCCTACGGCTCAGCCATCATGAGACTGGAGGAGGCCACGGCTTCTTCACAGCATGAAATCTACACGAACATCAGAGTTCTAATCATAGTGGAAACAAAACCACAAAGAGAGCGCAAAAGTGGCCCAGACTCTTCTAATGACCATCGACGTGAAATGTTTCTTCATCCTCAATTTGTTTCCCATCTCCATCCATCTCCTCCAATGAAGGCCTTTTGGAACAAGGCCAACTTTTTGGACATTTCCAGTACAGCCAGCGGTAAGCTCTTAACTTCAGGACAAGATCTCTGACTGGCAACTTGAGAAGCGACCGTATGTTCAGATCAAAAGAGAACCCAAATTCGCCCCTCCAGATATTTCTGCAAATTAACACTGTCATTTATTGGTTCATAACATCCCCTAAAGGAGCGCCTGTACATCTGTTTGTGGTGAGTCTCAGTTTCACTGTAAACAGTAAGTTCCACAGAGGCTTCACTCGGGCTTCCTTCAGCGGTATGAACCTGAAACAGAAACTGATGTTCTTTTGATGTTCTTGAAATTAAGTTTGCTGAAATAACGGCATCATGACACAGATTCGTCAGGCTTTGTCAGGTCTGTCCTCAAGAGGAGAAGAAAACAACTTTTACAATGTTTTTTATGTTGAATGGAGATGGGATCCATCATTTCTGATGCATTAAAGGAAGTCACAAAATCTAAACTTTAGTGACACAGCATCAAGCAGATTTGTGTCTCAGAGAAATAAATCCTCCTCAGATTCCCAACAATGGGAGCTGGGATGCCATTACGCTGGACTGCGTTCCTCCTGCTTTTGCTCTCCATACAGACCCCAAAGCCTAATCCAACCTGATTGGTCAATACTACTCAGACTACAAAAAGAAACCAGAACTCTTCCCGAGCTAAAATCTGGACCCCTGAGTACAGATCCTTCTTCTTTATTTAAAATCTTTAAATGAAGATGACCCTTAAAAGCATCACGTGCATCCTTTCGTACCTGTCTCTTGAGTCCTGAAGGCTGCGGAGCGTTCTCCTCAAACTTGGCGAGCAGCTGGGTGGCCATGACCTTCACTTTGTTGTGGTTCCCTGCAGCACAGGAGTCCATTTTCCTCTCCGTCATGACAGCTGTCCTGTCGTCACGGCCGCTCCTGGATACCTCCTCCTGAGACAGAGTAGAAAAACAGAAACATTAGTCAGCCTGATGCCGTCAGTCTGCTGGGAGTAATTAGTCTGTTCTGGTTTGATTGGCTGCTCAAACATTCATCTCACACTGAACTTCTGAGACGCATCGCAGTCTGAACTACTCACCTCTTCAGTCTGGCTTGTTTTTCTTCTCTTCCCCAAACTGTCAAGATCCTTCTCCTTTTTGTCCTATGAATGATACATCAGAAGTGACTTCCTCTCTAACTACAGGAGTGTACAGTCAAATTGCCACTTTTGAAGTTTCAGACAGATCAAACAGGGGTTAAAAGGCGTTTGTGGGACACAGACCTTGGGGTTTCGCTTCCTGGAAATTGCAATGCTCTGACCAAGCTTGCTGAGGAAGGAGATGGGGGACTTGGTGCTGGATATCAGAGCTGCCTTCTCCTCAGGACTCATGTTCTGGTTATCTGAGCAGAAAAATGAAGATTAAGAGCATGAAACAGCAGTTTAAATCCTCTCAGGATTAAAGGTAATTATTCTCTCACTACATCTGTAAGAAGAGGACACCTTCGTCATTAAAACATCTCTCCAAACCACAAAACTGTGAAGTGCATTGACTGTATTTCCCAGTCTTACCTCCAGGTGGCACTGTGTCCTTAAACATCTCATAGAACTGGCTGAGGTACATGACCATGGAGAGCTTGTCTGGCTCCACCACAGAGGACATTTCTTTGCCAGTCATGCAAGGCGAGATGCCAAATTCCCGCTCCGCCACGTCAAAACCCAACTGGTTGTTCTTCATCTGGTCCTGCTCCTCCAGGGATTCAAAGTCACTGAGTGCAGGAGGGAGGAAAGAGAGAGAGAGAATAGAAATTATACTTCTGCAGCAGATGGTTTTGTGTCATTTAAACCCCAGGACTTCACTGCACAAAGTTTATGTTTATGAATTCTCAGAATAGCATTTTACATCCTCAAAATCAGATCAAGAGCCATTAAGGTGAACTTCAGGGACATGATCTTAGCTTTAGTGACAGGGGAAACAACAACACTCATCTTTTAAATACATCTTTAAAACCCACGTTAACTTCAATTCTATTGTTACATTTTTTGGGGCAGAGAGAACAAGTAGAAAACACAACAATAACATTGCTCAGATGCTGTTGCTGCTTGTATTGATCAATATATTGCTTGTAACTACCATTTGTATCAACCTTAATACAAATATTAATAAGCTAAAAATTTGATCACAATTTTTTTTTTATATTTTATATTTCAGATTTTTTTTATTGTTTTAATCTCTAATATTTTGTTGTTTTTTTCTTCAAACATTGTTTTATTTCCTCTTATTTGTCTTCGTCACATTTAGTTTATTTCTTTTCTGTAAAGCACTTTGTAACCCTGTTTGAAAAGTGCCATTTAAATAAAAAGATTGTTATTATTATTACTATCATTATTTTTTAACTCGTCACAAGTCTTTTACTGGTATCAGCATGGTGAGCGAAGCACAGTTACACAAACGGAGGCGCCGACTGTGAGAAGACTGGCAGACACAGCAGGAGGAGAAAAGTGAGTCATATAATAGTAGACAGAGTGTGCTCCAAAATGAGAGGTTCACGGTGAAGACATGGTTTATATCTAGAACAGACAGACCCATTCCCACAGGCTGTTCAAGACAGTAAAGCCTATGAATATTAAAAGCTGCGATTTCAAACAATCACAACGAGTCAAGGCACAAATCTTTTGAGCAACACTGGAGTCCAAACTGAGGACACAGAAAATAAACAAAGTAGAGCCCAACATGATCAATCCATCTCCTGTTGCTCTTTACCTCTTGCATCTGACACACTGTCTGCAGGTGATCAGAGAGAGAGAGAGGTCCAACACTGAGTCCCTCCTGTTCATGCATCAATCAAAGTCTCATCTTAAATATGACCCTTCTTATATCAGTGTTTAAAAGACTGCGTGAGGACTTTGGCATAGTTGTTGTATGCTGATAATTCTTGATTATTTTGCAGACAAAGGAAACAGAAATAAAACCTAACACTGTTCTCGTTTTGTGATGATCATGAAAATAAATAAACTAAGGGAGCAGCTCCGAATTCTCCCGCCTCACTCACTCCGCAGCGCTGGAGATGATGGAAATGAAGTGCCAGTGAGGCTGCATTCAGCACTAATGAGGAGGCATCTCTGCTCCTGCTCACGTTGTGGAAAGCATTACTGTAAATGTCATTACACAGCGGCTTAAAACACCATTAACAACAGTCATCAATACATCTCCTGCAGAGCATTACAGCATTCAGGCACAGACCAGCTTTCCTTTAAACCCTCTTCACCATTAGTCTTCTCCATCAGCACATGTGATCAGTTTTCCCAAGGTACCTACACTCATCACCCCCACCCCCAAAAAACACGTACACACACATCATGTGACCAATCAGAGACAGCAGAGCACAACTGCTACACAGCTTTGTAAAGGTCAGGCAGAACGCACACTAATAGTTTATGATGTTAATTGCCACGTTGCCTCCAGAGGGGAACAAACAACATTAGGCATGCGGGTGGAGACTGTGTTGTTTGTAGAGTGTATGAGGGTGAGCAGAGTTTATGTGTGTGTGTTTGTGTGTGTGTGTTTTGGAGGAATAGCAGAGTTATGAGGAGAGACCCAGGAGTCTACTATGACTGGTAGCTGTCACCTCATTTATATTGATATACAACTGGTACACCAAGGTCCCAACCAGACGATAAACAACATCCTCCAACAACAAACTCACATAAACACAGAGAGCTGGTTACTCCAATCACAGCCGCAGATTTAACCCTCACACTCTTCACATAATCAGGTGGTAAAACTCATAAAACTTATAAAACTTTGATACTTTATGACACCATGTGATTCAAAAACAATACAATCTTTTGTATTTTATATTTTTATAAGTCTGTAAAAACAAACTGATCTACAGCAGGGCTCGTAATTGAGACCTCAAAATACTGTAGATTGTACTGATCAGTCATCTGAAGTTCCAGCAAATAATACACAGATTTTCACCTTCATTATCTGTACTGTATCTGTGAGTCTGAAGTACTGTTTTTATTGTTGTTGTTTGTGTCTGGCCATCTCGTCTCCCCTACAACCCTCCTTCTAACCCCAACTCAGTCTCAGCAGATATCTGTCTAACATGTGTCTGGTTCTGCTCGAGGTTTCTGCCTGTGGAAGGAAGTTTGTCCTGAAAGTACAGAATGTTCTTCTGAGTCCCTGCTGTAGACGGCCTGCTGCTGTGGACGTACCAGACTCCAGCTTCTACTACTACTACTTTCCGCCTCACCATTATCATCTCTCTCTCTCTTTCCATAACCCTAACCCTAATCCTATCCCTTTTTCCAACCCCAACTCAGTCTCAGCAGATGTCTGTCTAACATAAGTCTGGTCCTGCTGGAGGTTTCTGCATGTTAAAGGAAGTTTGTCCTTGCCACTGTAACTTGCTAAATGTTGCAAAGTGCTCTGCTCATGGTGGATTAAGTTGAGTCCTGTCTGTAAGATGGGACTGGATCTTATCCTGTCTTGATGTTGGGTCTTTGTTGATAATAGGACATAGAGTATAGTCTAGACCTGCTCTGTTTGGAAAGAGTCTGAGGAACATTTATTGTGATTTTGCAATATATAAATAAGCATTTTTTGATTGATAAACACATCCACACATAAAAAAAAAAAACTTGAAGGAAGAAGCTCGATTTTGTTTTAAATGCACCCGAAAAACGGACGTCTTGTCAGGCCTCATAAAGCAGGGGTTTACAAACTTTTCAGCCCACGACCCCCTAAATATAGATGCTAAAGACTTGCAACCCCCTCGAAGTGATTTAATATTACTTCATACTTCATTTAGCTTGTCTCCAGAAAATGAGCCCACCTACATGCACATGTGGCTGTGTTTCCTGTGCTTTTATGATTCAAAGCTGGGGTTGGTAGTCAGATTTAGAAGCACTCTTTGTTATACAGGTTAAATTGATCTTTATGTCCCGATGGCAATCAATACATAATATGAAAGCGAAAAAAAAACTAATATCAACAGCCGGAGTAAACCTGGGAAAACACCAACCAATCCCTGCCACCAGGAGCCAATTTATAAAACCAATCAAATCCCGTCCTGCCGTTCTGCCCGCCTCCTGCGCGTACATTTCATGTTTGTTTGTGTTTTTAACTTTGACTATGATAATGTTTTGGTGTTTTCTTACCGCTGAGTGAGACATGAGTTGACGTAGTGCAAAATGCACTTGACGTGCTGAGGACCAGATTTGAATCAGTCATGATAATATGGATCAGCGGCGCTCGTGCATATGAGTGGGGGCGTCGTTTTGGAGGAGCTCCGAGGGGGGGGGGTGTTTAGACGGAGTCCTGAGGAAATGCTTCATTCAAATTCATGCTAGTTTTTCTTGTCTACAAACCCCAGCTTTAAACTACTAACACTGATGCTTTGGTCAATTAACTGTTAACTAACCCAACCCCTAACCTTAGGAGTGATCTGGCAACATAGAAAGGCAGAAAAAAAAATTTATGTTTTATTTGCATAGTTTTTTCCAATAACAGGTAAAATATGCTAATTTGAGATTACACTGGGAACCCTTGTAATAAAGAGTGCACAAAATCAGTTTATGTCATCGCAGACAGTATGAGCAGAGGAGCAATGTCGCCTGATTCCTTTATGTTTGATATTAGTCTCAATTTGCAGACTGTTTACTGGGAGCTTCTCAGCACTGCATGAAGACTGAGATCCATCAAAACTAAGACAGAGAGCTCACTGCACACACCACCACACACTCTCTCTACATTTTAATGGAAACCCATCTGAAATATTTAATTTTAGGTTTAAACATTCATTGAGAAATATCCTTCTTCATTGCCTTTTTAAAACTTTTAACTGTTTGTCAAAAGTTCTGTTTTCAGTGACTTTTCTGTGCCATGTGCAGGTGAGCGTTAAAAAACAACGAAGTTACCCACTTTTTTTTCCCCCAGGAGTTCATTTGTTGTAATCTGTATCGTCTGACTTTTACTAACATTGTACCAAAGTTTCAAATTCTAGCCCTGTGACAACACGATTCCACAATGTGATAAACTGTGGATGAGACTGCTAACATTTTCTTGCACACTCCACAAACCTGCCATCTGTATCTCTTTCAGATACTCACATGAGATCAGGCCTGTATCTGTGGATGAGGGCGCAAAGAGCCAGGCCACTCTTCCAGGACATCGTGAGGTCTGTTACTTTCACATTCCTGTACCCCTCCGTCTGTCTCTGGCACCAGTTCAGCAGCTTACTGGATCGAGCGATGGATTCTGGTTGTGCAGAAAGGGAAAATTAGAGGTTTGGTGTAGAAGAAGCAGACGGAACAGAATCTGGATTAAACGTGAAAGTAAATATAAACTGTTTCTGAGCAGCACTACACATCTCCTGCTGAGCAATCTCATGGCCTTTGCCAGGCAAGGCTGAGCAAAGGAACGTTAAGGATCATGTTAGTGACGGCTTTACACAGGCGAAGAGGAGGTATTATGGACCGTGAGAGGTTGGTGGATGTAAGGGGGAAAGGATGCAACCAAATGGTTAGGAGAGGATGCAAAACTCAAAGGAAATATTTCAAACAGCTGTAATAGACGATAAATGTATCCAACATGAGTTAGTATGCACAAGAGTTATTTCAGAGGCTGCATCTATAAGTCCATCATTCCACTTTACCTTTAGTGCACAGCGGGTAAACATTAAAACTGTTAACAACTATTAGAAATCCTCAAAAGCAACACCATGCATTTGGTCTTTGTGTTACCTTGCAACTGCTTGTCAATCAGATAATTGTCTAGAGTGAAAATAGTCCGTTATTACACTTCAGCATCAGTGATTGCAGCAAAAACCTGCACTGATGAAACAGTTTATGGTATTTTTTATTAGTGTGCAAAAGATACAAACCATTCCTAGCCAGCTTGGGCGTGGAGGAGTTGATCACATTCTCAATTTCGATGCGCATCTCCCTGGGTTCCCCCGTGTCACAGAGATGCCTCACCTGCAACGAGGACAGAGTTACTACACACCTGGAAGACTGAACTGAATGCATTGTGTGGTTGAGTTAGGAACATTTGTGTGAATGCAAGCAGCATTTATCTTTGACTGGGTGCAGGAGAGACAAAGATGGCATCTGTAATTTGTCCCACACTCACCTGGCTGGGCTTGAGGAAGTTAAGGCTGATGTTGGGGTAACGTGTGATTGGATCCACGCTGTAATGACTGAAGTTCTTACTGACGTTTTCCGGCGTGGTTTGGGGCAGTAGGCGGTAGATGCTCTCCCTAAAGGAAAGAGGATAAATTAAAGTATACTTAGTCATTGGAAGGAGAACTGTTTAAGGAGGGGGTGTGGCTGGAGAAGAAAAACATTAATGTTGTTATCATACACATTCCATTTAGCTCTTAACAGAAGCTCTTAGTCGTAGCAGAGGTGGGTCTGATACTTGAAATCACACACAGGCAGATTTCCTGGTAAAGCACTTAGAGATAAAAGGGTGTGTTTGAAGAGAGGGAACATGGATGTGTGTACATGAGCCGTGTGTGCAGAAGTATATTAACGTGAGGAGGGTGGGCCTTCTCAGTATGTGTGCAGAAGTGTTTCCAAACCCTCACCTCTCAGCCAGAACCTCAAGAGTGGTTTTTCCCTGAGCCCAGCTCTTCACCATCCAGCCAGAGTCCATGGCGGCCAGGAATCCTCGCGCAATGCCAGTGCCCATGGGCCAGAAGGGCTGGAGAGATCAGCCAACATCACATTCATCAACCAAATATGGCCACAGAGGACTCAAGTATTTAAAAACCCAGCATGCATTGTTGAAAACGCTTCAGTTTCTCAAAGTCTGATGGGAACATTTTTGACCCCTCACCTCTAACAGACTGTCCCCCACAAGAGCCACCAGCAGATTGTGGCCGTTGCGCTGGCGCACCATGGCTGCGTTCTCTGAGGCATACATGCAGGTGAAGTCGAACATGGCTACGTCGGGCTGGCCGTAGTGGTTGATGGCGAAATCCAGGGTGGGCAGCTGCTGGTTGGTGGAGAAATCAGCAGCCTCACGAGCGTAAGACAGCAAGGCAGCCTGGTCCACGTTAGCCCGGGACAGCAGCATCTCTGTGTCTGCATAGTCCTGCAGGAGAGATGATGGAGGGGAGATTAGAAGGAGGGAAATATGAAGCCACAGTTACAGCGTGCACACTTTGCAGTTTTAAAAGTCTTCACCAGACCACAATGTAAGACTCACTTGGATATGGAGAACATTTTTGATACCTTAAGCTATGGATAGACAGTGATGCTCAGCGAATGCTCAGCCATGTCTTGTATTGTGTTATAGCACTAATGCAATGATCACCACTAAGGTAAGACAAGGTGGGCTGTGTTCAAATCATGATCCATGTCTCAAAGTTTGAATGCAGTCAGTCGAAGTACTGGTGCTGTTAGTCAGAGTAAAACCAAATCAAGCAGGAGTATTATTACTTTGTTCACCTGTAGTTTAACATGAATATTGTGCAGATTTGGAACAAAGGAATAAAATGTTGACCAAATGTTTGTCTGCAATGTTATTGCATGCAAAATGTTGAGGCTATGACACAGCTGCATATAAAAAGAGAGAAAATATACAGAAATTATATTAAATATTTTATATAAAAGTTAGATTGGACTTAAAAAGATCCCACGTATCACTAGTGTAGTGGCAGATTTCTTGATTCAGTTTAAAAAATGTCACTTGACAAGTTGGAGCTGCTCTATGAATGACGGGTGTCCACAGTCATTCAAGAAAATAGTCAGTCGACTCACAGGTCCGCAGTTCACCCCCTGTTTATTCCAAGAGTCAAAACTTCCAACAGTCCTTTTAGCTTTCCAAATTCTTCCACAAAAAACAATTTAAAACAGGCTTAAATTAGGCCACGCTTAAGAAACATTCACCATGACGCTCCAAGTAACACAAACAAGGAAAAGGTTAACACACGCCTGTGCCTCCTGCCCTATATAATTACTGGCCCCACCCTCAGATTCTCAACTTAATTAAAATGGCATCTACAACTGGTATTGGCCTTCAAACTCTATCTGAGAGGGCCAGTTTCCTCGTTCTCAAACCGACTAACCGACCAGTCTAAAGGTAAGACAACACTCAGAAGACAGTCAAAACAGACAAATCATGTCAAACTGGTTTGCAGATGATAGCTACCATTAGCAGAGATAGCACCACCAGCCTTCAGTCCTCCTTGAGTTAGTAGAAAGATGAAGGATTTTTTTTACCGGGTAGTAATTCTGTTGTCGACTTACGAGTGTTAATCACTCTGTCCAAAGAAAAAAGTGTGTGTGTGATCAGATGTTATAACTTTACACTTATACACACTGGAGTGCAAGTAAACTCCTATAAGTGAACTGACACAGTTGTTATCTGTACGTTCACTGTATGGGCAAATCATTTAAAAGCTCAGAAAATGACTGAATAAAAAAAGTGAAGTGATAATTTTCTTGTGATGGAATATGTGACACTGCAACTAAACAGCATCAGGACGCCAAATTAAAATTAGATTTTGAATACAAATCTGAATGTAGACCTTTGAAGGAATTTGTCTGTCAACAGAAGAACAATTTTAAGGAGACCGCCCCTTTAAGACTTTAAGACTTCATCACTGCTCTACCACTGTACAGTTCACAAGTCCATCCAACTTGTAGCATCAAATCTCTGCATGTTTCCTTCGTGACATGTTTTCACAGAGGGCGGTGAGCAGCACAGCCTGACATCTTAAACTCCCCTGGGTGTTCCATGCCAGGAGGGCTGGTGGTGTCGACGGAGGGTGAGGGGAAGGGCTGGGCAGTGGAAGATATGAACGAGGGTTGTCTTAAGATTCATGGTGCCTCCTTGAACTGTGAGGACTCGCCGCATTGCTGCCATGCCTACCGCCCTTCCTCTCACCCTCTCCAAGGTCTGAGTCACTCTGGCTGCTATAAAAAGATCCGTCTAGGACTTTTTATTAAAGGGGAACTTCAACAGGTTATTATTCCACTGAATTATGACTTTTCATTAACATGTGCCTGCATACTCCAGATCCCCTCTGGCTTCAGACCTCTGCTCAAACCATAACCTCAGTATTAATGTCATCAGCTCACAGCGAAAACAAACACAGACGTGCACACACAGGCACAGGGGGAAGCTACAATTATCTGAAAATGAGTGAAGACCATGACCAAGTTTGCAAACACTAATTCAAGAGACTGTAAAGACAATAAAGAATCAAAACCTACACATAATCATAGCACAATTTCAGCTACGACTGTACATGAGGAAAGACATGCTGAAAGGTTTTCCTGTTTCCTGTGGAAAGTGGCCAGGGAAAGGAAACTACCGTGTAGAGGCTGGATGCAAACACCCAGCTGGGTCTTGGACACTGCTGGCTTTGTTAGATCATTAGAGTAACAGTGAGGGAAAACAGAATTTAAAGACTGAATAAAACAAATCTGAGGCTCCAAACCTCAGTGAATTCACTGAAATAGTAAAAGAGACTTAGTACTGGAAAGATAACGCTCTCTATCAGACAGAAAGGGGCAACCTTTGCTAAAAAAAGTGGGGGAAATTGACCTACTTTACTGCAGAAGAGGAGGGCGCTACCTTCCTTTGATTCTCTTTGGACAATAGTGCACTTTTGGCATGACAGGTGTGAATTTAACTCAAGCTACGTTGTTCGCTATGGTTTCCTTTTTGTTGTTTTTGTTTGTGTTGTTGTGTACTTTAAAAATTGAGGATGTGTAAAAAAAAAAAAGAAAGAGTGAGACGAATCTGAGGGAGAAGAAGACTTCTAATTTTGATGTTCTGTGCATGCATACAGCCTTTCTGTCTGCTGCAGAGACTGAATGAGATTCAACAATCGTCTCTCACACAAACACACCGCATGCAGCCGGGCTCTTGGCTTGGATAACTCACATGCAGAATGACTCCTTTCTCCAGCAGGCTCTGTTTTTTGGCAGTCATCACAAAGTAGTGCGTGTCATCTTTGTAGTAGACGATGTTTTCCAGGTCAATACCTACAGGGAGCAGGAGAGAGATGCATTGTCACGTCACAATCATAATCGGTTTCCTTCTTGCTTTAGCTTGTTGTCATGTCGTCATTAGAGCAGCAATTATTCCACTCAGAGCACAGAGAACCAAAGGCCAGGGGACAATGTCACGTCAGCATTAAACTGCAGCCAGCTTGGCGTCAGACCTGATGTGAAGCATTTTAATTGGATCAGCTGACAAATTTGGAATGGTGATGCAAGGACAGACTGTCCTGTTAACCTTTATTTCACCGAAACGTCTCTTAGAATCCAACGCTTCAGAGCAGAGTCAGATCTTCAAACTTCAGAGCTGATAGTTTGTTTTTTTATGTTGTATCCTGAGGCACTATTCTTTGAGGTATGTTCAGATCATACAATTTATAAAACCATGGACAGAGAACAGCCAAAACTTTTAGAGTTCCCCTTGTGACTGGCAGCAGTATAGGTCAAAAAGCCCACCTCCCCCATGTTAACAGATAAGACTTTAAAATTGAAATATAGGTCAAATATAAACATTTAGTTTTGACGAGTTTGATGTTATAAAGATGATTGATTGACAGCTCTGTTGGCCAACAAGGCTCCTGCAGTGCTGGGTGCAGCGGATTATCAGAGCAGAAGAGGAACGGTGAGAGGAAACGTAACAAACACTAACACAAAGTTCATTGAATCTTCCACAACTGAGAATTTCTGCTTCAAACCCACACAAGAATCTGTTCTGCTGTGGACTGAGACCACCTGACCTGGCATCTCAACAAGCCAGATACAGACATTTATATTACCTGAATGTGTGTTTGCAAAACTGAGTAAAATGAAATAAAATTGAAGAGAAAATGTCCATCATTTTCTTCTAGTTCATTAATTGTATACATACAACACAAGCTCACTGACTGACTTCTATGAGTTTTCTTTTGTCCATGATTTGGTTTTTCATCTTTTGTATTTGAATATTTTCAGAAATGGTGAGTGATTTTGTGTTTTGTATTACACCATGTATTTTCGGGCCCACACATTCCTGTTTTTTTTTCACAGAAAATTACCCAATATTAGAAAAAAGTCTAGGTTCAACACTGAAAACAACAAAAACTATATTAAAACTGAGAATTTGGAAAAGATTAATCTAAACTGAACTAACAAGCATCAACAAGATGATTAAAACTAACCAGAAAATTAAAAACATATTTATATTAAAAGGCATTAAAAAAGAAATGAATTAAAAAGTTTGATGACAATCTTGTTCCACACAGATGCTGACTCGCTACACTGGTATGAACCTGATAACCTAGAGTTTTTTCATCATTACGAAGACTTCAAAAGGTAAAAATAAAAGCTTTGTCAGGTCTGTCCTCAAAGAGCAGAATTTGTTGAATGGAGGTCGGATCGATCACTCCTGATGCATTCCAGGAAGTCAGGAAATCTCAGTGCTAATTGGCTTTTGTGACACAGGATCAAGCAGACTGTCTGGAGATTAAATTTGAAGCTCACACTAACACATGAAGGATGTCAAAATCAAGTCTTTGCATATTTGAATACGCCACTGCTATCACGTTTCCAGCTATTGTCTTTCGACATGTTTATTACTGCAACATTATTTAACGTACGCTTGGTCTGAAAACACCTGAAAAGAAGAGAACATAAAGTCAGGGAGTTTTTTCTCTGTGACAGACCTGTTGCTTCTCTGAGGTCTTGAAAGAACTTCTGGTTGAAGATGAAGGCCACCCCGCTGATCTCCTCCACACTGGCCTCCGCCGTCGTGTGCCTGTTGATGAAGTTAGCAGTGATGGCGATGGCAAGCTTGCCCCTGAACTCCTTACGCCGAAACCCTGCAGAAGAAAATAAAAAGAGGGGAAGAGGCGGATACGAGGTCAGGATTCAGTGCACATACATCTGAACCGTTACACCAGGAATCTAAAAACATCCCCAAAGATTTTAACAACTAATGTGCTCATGAAGACACTGCACGACGTAAATGCAACCAGATGTTCAGTTTCATGACAATGTAAACAGCCCTCCACTGTTTGAAGCTGTGTGGTTGCAGCTTTTGGTTTTCTCAGAGGGAGCTGGCTGCTGCCCTTCATTGATGCAGCAGTCAGTAGTACAGAGAGAGGTCATGGTACTCTCCTCCACAGGGGTTCCCTCTGCCATGTGAGGCCCCGACGCCCAGAGAAAAACAGACAGCCAATTCAACAGTTCCTATTCTTCCTCCTGCTGGGAGGCTGTCAGGAACAGACTTTGAACGCTACAGCCAGACGCAAACAAACGCACACAGATGCGCACAAGTGTTCATTCATACTTGAGAACCACAGTGAGGTCAGGTGTCTGATCACGACTGTGCACAAGTGAGATCATAATCCAACAAATAGAGCTGTTTGTGTGGAACTACATTACAGCTTTCTCAGAGTCAGTGCATGCAGACTCGCCTGGTAGCGTGTTCCTCCTTCCATCTGCTCCGATGATGACATCAAACTCCAGCTCGTTGACAGGGTGTGTCCTGGGGTGGACCTCAGCCCTCCAACCTATTCCTGAGAAAACACAGCGTGTGTAATCAGACAAAAATGTCTCAACGGAGCCAGCTTACAGACTCTGACAGATTGTTCTCTGACATAACACATGCTCATTTTTTCTCCTCAGCTTCCAGGCAGCAGTTTGACCGGCTTACTTTCAGTGTCTTGATCCTCGGGGGGCTCAATCAAACCCTTGAACTCAACATTGACATGGATTTCAATGCCCAGCAGGAGAGACACTTTGAGCAGCATGAGCTGAAGTTGCCGAATACCTGCAACACAATGTAAGAAAGAAGAGAGTGTGAATGACGTCAGAGCTACAGCACATGAAATCATCTATGCACAGTAGAAGCACAAGAAAGTATATTCTATCCTTCATACTCACTGATATGGTCGATAGCACCAGCACAGAATTTCCCGTAGAACTTCTTGGCCCCGAGGCCCCTGAGGTCGTGGATGCTGAAGGGCCAGAGGTGCAGCACATTGTTCCTGGAGAAGGCATCTCTTTTCTCCAGCAGCACCACTTTGGCCCCCAGGAAGGCCAGCTCGATGGCCGTACGTAGGCCGCATGGTCCTGCACCGATGATCAGACACTACAGAAAGAGTGATGCAAAGGGTTACAGGCCAGCTTCAAGAACGATATCAATCACTGAGCTCTGCCCGTATTCAGCTGTAGGCTTTAGACCAACTTCTTCTGGCTGCGACTTAAAAACCTGTGTGAGCTCTTTGATCTACAAACTGAGCACCTGCTCAAAAGATGTCTACCATGCTTTCTGCTTTTTATCAGGGAAGTTTCAATTCCACATATCTTTTTCACTAAACTTTCATCCCTCCTGAATTGAAATGCTCTTATTGCAAGTTGCTTATGAGATGTAAAACAAGACGTGACAAAAATCCACCACAGCAGCTCTGAAGCACCTCGCTCTTCTTTTTCTTTTCACCCATCTCCACGATTCACTTGTCACGTCACCATTAAAGTTTTTCTTTTCACATTTATTGCACTGTTTACTTATTGTTGTAATTTTTTACTATACAGAAGAACTGCAATACACATTTTCGTTGTACCTTAGCAAAGTGACGTATAAGTTTAATCTGATTCTAGTCTCAGTGAAGATAAGATAAGGTAGAACATAAAGGAAGGACCCAAAAGGAAATGCTGTTCAATGCTTTGATGATGTGAAGGTTAATTGAACTGTAAGTCACAGCTCAAAGATGGACTAAAAAAATACAGCTTATGATCCTCAACCGTCACTTCAGGGTCTACTGCACACCAGAGAACGATACTGATCAAATTTAAAGAATGAATCAAAGTAAACTGTCTAGAGAAATAGAAGTGTCTTTCTGTGTCCGTTCACATAAAGCAGGGATGTCCCAATCAGCTTTTTAGGCCCCGATCCCGATCCAATTTTTAATATTGAATATTTGCCAATACCGTGTCCTGATCCGATGCTTGTATTTTCCTAGATGATAGTTGCACAAGAGATATGAGAGTTGAGCTGCACTGTTTTTTCCTTTAACAAAAATTAGTAATTAAAAAAATTACTAAAAAATGTCTTATGTTCATTCCATTTAACTTAATCTAGCATTGTTGTAAAACTTATAATCTCTTTTACAAGCTCTGTTGTATGAGATCCATGGAACTGGTAAATCCAAGGCTGCTCTGAACACACCTCTCACGAGACAGTGCGTGATTCAAAACGGCAGCATCCGGCTGTGAGACGGATAATGTAAATATTGGGAGTGATAGGGAGTTGAAACAAGCCTTGTTGCATGCCACGAGCTACGGAGCGGCATGCCGGTATAGAGAACGGCAGCTGCCACTAGACACGAGAATGCTAATGATAAATGAATTGCCTTCAAATAAAAACATGAACGACAAAATGATTTGCAGACAAGTTCAACTGTGGACAATTCATCAGTTACGTTGTGGACCGTCTTTTCTGTGCTCATAGCCGAGTTTCTGAGGAGTGAGCCATCTCACATCATTACTGTCTCTCCTGAGAGTTATGCCCGCAAATCAGTGACTAGAAAGTGTCGCTGTGGCAAACAGAACATAGCTAAATGTCCAGAGGCTGTTACAACACCATTGCATCCTCCAGAGGCATTTCACTCTCAACGATGCAAAGACAAGGACCGTCTGTTAAATGTGTAAAGGACCGTGCTAATCATGAGAGCATGATGGCTATGCTTCAGCGTTTGAAGAGAGGACACGCTGGATGTCTCTTTTCATCCTCCTCTCCTAGCACTTAACGGATGTGCCAACCCTCACCATAACCACACTACACATTAAAATGAATCATCTGTCTTACATTAACACAAGTTATGTTTAAAGCCAGGATAAAAGTGGCTTGAATTAAGACTTTTAATGGCATGTTTAAAAAAGTAATGTTAATTGAAAGCTGACAGTTAAACAAGAGACATTAGTTGTGCGGTTCATTTCTGGATTAGTGGATGAGTCCTTTCAATAATCAAAGACTGTTGACCATCAAAACACTTAGCTGCAGCTCTTAATCTAAACGACTCATACGGTTTTCAGTGATTCAGTCCTACCTTTGAGTTGGCACAGGCACGGCCCTTCTTGTACTCTTTCTGGCTCGCCCTCTTGTCCAATTTGGCCCACAGCGCCTTGGCCTTCCAGTAGTTGAGTTTGGACTTGAGCTTGTGGTAGAAGATCCTGGACTCAGTGGGCTTTACCTCCAGGTGGTCACACAGCTCCTGGAAGGCCTTGAGCGTGCCCTTACACGTGCTGGCCTGGACGAAGTTGTCGAACAGGACGTGGGACCTGTTCACCACATTTCCTCCAGTTGCACCGACGCCTCCATCCCCCATGGTCCAGCCTCACAGAGGGCTGTGAGGGCCCCTCAGCCCCCCAGGGAAGGGGTCTGTGGGTCCAGCCCCAGCCCTGGATGACGCTCTCTCAGGTGGTGGGCTTTAACTCCCGGCTTCAGACATCTTCACTCTGTCAGGAGAAGAGAGATACAAAATAAAACCTCAGTGATTCAGAGAAGATAACCTTGTGGTACAGAGTGTGACGTTGGACTCGGGTTCTGGATGATGAAGCACAATTTACCATCACAACCTTTAAATGATCAAATGATATCACTGCAGTCCAATCCTGCACAAACACAAACTTTAATCAGACCAAGCAGAGATCGCCTCCGACTCTATGCCTCTTTAAGAACCTTAATACTACAGTCCCTGATCTTCTTTAACAAGACAAACATACGTATGGCCGACGCTCAGCCAAGCAATTAAAGCAGCAAAAGGGATCAAGCCGAGTCACTTAAGGTCTCTGGGTCGTTCTTCTGTAGCCACTCAACCCTAACAACCTCTTATCTGTCCAGGAACGAGCCTGCGGGACACAGGAAGGGCACTGAACCCGAAAAAAGTCCAAACAGGAAACACAGAGGGCACAAGTGGACGTCTGTGTGTGGCACAAATCACTCCAGACAGACACCGGACACAGGATATAATCAGTTCATCCAAGAATCCTAAGAAACAAAACATAAGCCTGGTCTTTAAAGAATGTGTTTACAAACAGAATAACAGACTTTATTTACTGCACACACACATATGGTTCCTCTAGCTCTCTGAACTCTGACAGAGTTGACATTGCCGTTTTCTTTTACCTGCACTGACTCGTTGCAGAGCAGCTCTATGCGTTTTGCGTTTTTCTACCCCAGGGGGACGAGATCATTCGTGGCTCAGCTGACATGACTGGAATGTCTTCATGGTCTCTTTGACGGCATTTAGCAGCATGATCAGTCTTCAAAAGGTCAGCGTTATTCAATATCAATCCAGTGCAAAGGTAGGAGAATGAAAAAGGCAAGCATGAAAGAAATCCAGTGGAGCGCTGTGACAAAAGAGGTAAGGATGACTGCAAAAAAAACAACCTTGTTTGATCCGGTCTGTCTGCTGAATGAGGAGTTTTCAGCCAAGCAGTAACAGGTTCACGTAAGCTACCTGGGGCAACAAATTAAAAACATGTTCTGCTTGTTAGAGGTTTATAATGACTTGGCATTTTATTATATTCTTACTCATTTGGTTGATTTAAAGTGTCAGTCATTGTGCAGAAGTGTGACGCTCCTACAGATTGGACTTCTACAAAACAAATGGCAAAAAACAAGTGACATCTCTGTCCCTCTCTTCTGCTCTCTGTCTGTCTGCAACAGACACATTTTACCATGTGTCTTTATTAAATGCTCTAAGCAGCTTTTTGAAGAACATCAACAAGAGTGTCGCTCTACAGGTCTACAGTCATACTTTAAACCAGGATACCAAGATTGAGCAAGCAGTAGTGATTGGCATAAAGATGAAGTGAAAAGTTCAGAACATAGGTAAAGTAAACAAATTGGTGAAACTAAAAACAGAGAAAAGATTACTTTCTGATGTTCTCACAGTCTTTACGCTCTAAAGAACACAAAGAGACCCCGCAAAAACATGCAGGAAGGTGCCGGAGCTTGTTGCTAAGGTCATGCTTCGTCCTGCGTGCTGTGTGTCTCTGCGCCGCCCTCTGTCACAGCTGCTACATTTCTAACTCTCCTCTTTCACTTACATAACGGCCAAATTCCACCGGATCTATGTCCGGTCCATCTCCGATCCGTCATGGCACCAGAGTTGATAGATTTCTATTCTAGTCAATGTGTTAACTCCCACTGGATCCGCTCCGTTGCGTTCCGGCTGTGTCTCTGATCCGGCAGATCAGAGCCCTCCAGATCAGATACAGAAGACTTCTATTTTTGACAGATGCCAGAGCATAGCCCATAAATTTTCACAGAGCAGATCAAGCGGGGCAGGAAGTCAAGCACCAAAACAAAACTAAAACATCCGGTTAATTTTCAGAATAAAACACTCAAAGTGTTTTTCACTTAACTACAACAACAAACTGTCAGAGTCAGGTTCGTGGTAAACAAGTCAGAGGTTTTCAGAGGCCGACAAAGACAACATGGATGAGGAAAGGAGTCAGATATTTATTAATGCCGTAATTACCGCTAGAAACCTTGGTCACATGACTCCAGTCTGGCGGTCCTGCTCCATACTCTGTTCTGAAAACACAGCCCGTGGGTGTTGACGGACAAGAGAGCACGGAGCAGGACCACAGCAGATTGGAGACAGACCAGGACATGGATCTGGTACAAGTCCCTGGTAACTTAGATTTGAAAAGAAAGAGGAAGAGCTAGCACGGCTCTGAACAGGAGAAAACCTCCTAACAAAAGCCCACTAAGAAACAAATTATCATTATACTGCATTTGTACCGATACAAAAAGCAAGTTATAATGTTAGCTAAGCTTAAAAGATGCTAGTAGGAACTCTTAATCGACATTTGATGAAGCAATGCTGACCATTTTCCCTTTTACACTGAGCTCAGCTAAACTAGCTTTACTCCCTTACCTTCATAAGTTACTTTTTTATAATATTAATGAATGTAAAACATCCGAACAAACCGATCACATATTATGGATGTGATTCAAATATTTCTCGCTCTGAGGGAAGAGTCACAAATCAGGAGGAACGTAGCACACAGTGTTTTTCACCCTCAGTCACGTTCTCTGTTTGAGCTTTTCACTGCCCAGTTCCTCAGGATGCGAGTTAGTTCATGGAAACCAATGTAGTCCCAGTCCCAGTGGTAACCCATGATGAAAGAGAGGCAGGTACAGAGGTCAGCTGGGCTCCTTTTCACACCCTGCCAACTCCACACTGCAGAGAAAACATGCAGCTCCGAGTTTGGCTCTGCTTCAGTCAGTCAGTCAGGATCAGGACTGGAGGGTGCAGAGCCAGCATGCACAGAGACAGCCTCACGCATTTAGACCGTTGGCTTCATCATTTTCTGTGTTATTGAACAATCATGGCTTAGAGAGAAGATCTCCCTCTATATAACAGTCATTATCAGCTGCATTCACACCAACAAAACACGGATCCTCTGATTGACTTTGTGTCACAGGAAACAGACAATGTTCATTATGCTTTCTCCATCAATGCTCTCTAATTCTTTTGTCAATAATAACGAATGTGGGATCAACAATAAGCATGGCAAATACATAAACGTAACTCAGCAGTTATCAGGCGTCTGGAGCCTGTTCCTGTTTATGCAGCAGCTGACTGCAGCAGCAGACT
Source organism: Notolabrus celidotus (assembly GCF_009762535.1). NCBI lineage: Eukaryota > Metazoa > Chordata > Actinopteri > Labriformes > Labridae > Notolabrus > Notolabrus celidotus. The sequence goes on from NC_048277.1 coordinate 8,238,345, forward strand.
AAGAGTTGGCCAAGTGTACAGCTTCTGTATGCAGTTAATGCTGGAGGCCTGTGATAACATAATGCAAACAAGCAGATATTACAGAAACTTTTAAGGTTGTTTCTGCACAAATGGGCCAATGTGTCAGTGTAAGCATTTCCTTAGCTATTTGCTGAGCATGTCGCATGATCAAACACAAGAAGGACAAAACTGTTCTCCATGTATATCTTTGTTGATCTTCTCCTGTGCATGTGTGGGTAGCATTTTCTGACAACAAATCTCATCCATCTTTATTTGAAATGTCTAACCTGGAACTTACAATGAATCTTTTATATCATCAAGCATAATTAGCCTGACAGGAGAATTTAAACACAAGTGTTCAAGACGTTCTGCTCTCTGACCCTCCTGATCATTTTCGACTCCATAACAGAAAACACATTAAAGAGATCAGTCATCACACTGAGGCTGTTTTATGAGGCAGAGGAGAGAAAAGTAGGGCTGCTCAGACGCCTCACCCAAACGGCTCATAACACCAAAGTTAAAAAGAGACATCAGTGGGAACAGGAACTTTGGAGGATGATCTCAGAAGAGCGTTTATTCCCTTCACTGTGAAATCTGATCTTTTTTGTGATTCTTAGACGTAATCCCCTCGGTGAGCTCATCCTCTTTACTGTAAGGACTCACAGTTTATGAAGGAGTATCAAAAAGACTTGCAAAAGAGGAGAGGACACTTAAAACCTTTCTGACACACATCTAAGGAAACTAAAAATCAACACTGAGGTCTTTGCAGGTGCTGGCTTCATACTGTGTCATGGTTTGAACGTGCATTTCAGGCCAAATGCTACACCCTGACCTGTCTTCATGACTCCAATAAACCTGGTGTATGATTTGAATCATAGCGGCATTCTAAAGAGACCCGTGTGCCGACTCAACAAGAGACGATGCACCATGTGTTTCAAACAGGAGGAGAAAACAAACTCATGATGGATGCATCCGGCCTGAACCAGCTCTGATGTGAAAAATAGCTGACAGCTGATTCCAATACTGATGATTTTCTAAGAGAGCAATAGATCTTCATAATAAACACATAATGAAAGACAGATAATATCTACTGCCATAATGCTCTAAAGCTCTACTACCTGGATGTAAACAAGCACAGGTGACAGATGCTTTATTGTAGCGTGGCATGGTTTGTCACTGTACAGGGGTGAATTGTTTTTATAACGCGACAATTATGAAATCATTTAGATTAAGAGTTTTGCACATTTAAGGACATGACTGACTTGACTGACAGGCGGGCACCCTGCAACTGTTAGCAAAGAGGCTTAAGGCCCGCCTCTTTACCTCACACTAGCTTTACAGAAGTTAGGTTGAGTTCAACATTTTCAATATGTCAACCGTTGACGATTGGCTTCAAAACAGTGCTTCAGAAAGAGATGGGTGACATCACAGATACCACGTCCATTAATAACACGTCTATGGTCGCCAGCCCATCACAGGACTGTCATGCAAAGACACACACATACACCTAAGATCAATTAATCCAACAATCATGTTTTTTAAGTGCAGGGGGAAGCCGAAGTAAAATAGCAAACCTACGCATGCATGGGGAGAACATGCAGACTCAAAGCCAAGACGCCTACTTGGCTGGGGATCGAACTAGGAATTTTCTTACTGCAAGTCAAGCAGTAAAGATACAAAATATAAAATATAAGAAATGAATAATCAAATAAGTTGTAAGATCTAAGGGTTACTGCTTCGGTGAATAACAGATTATTTGTTGATTGATAGATATCTGTCCTGGGGCAAGAATCAGTATGGATAGGATATTCAGCCTAAAAAGCAACAAACCAGAGGGATGTTTATAAAACAAGCCAATATTTCTGTTTCCTTCTGCAGGGCTAAAAACCCAACAAAAAGAAAAACAAGTGGACATTAAAGAGAAGAAATATGAAAACAGCTTTGGCTCAGTGCCGCTCAAAGTCTCCTGACAGCGAGGTCAGCAGCAGGATTTCACACATCAACAAAATGTACACATGCATGCAAAACACTCCCACACACACTTGAACACACACGAGAGCATGCCTTTGTTTTTTTACTGGCTGCATTACATCATCCTCTAATCTAAAAATAGAGCCAGAGATTAGGCCACTGGGCTACACACTGGGCTGCACGGCTTTTAGGTCCCGTTAACACTCTCAATGCCTGCTGTGATATCAGGCTTTATATAGTAACTGATTTAAAAGGACTGTGAAATATACTGATGATGAATATTAAGGAGAAGTTGTAAAGGTTTGTTTGGGTTTCCTTTGTTGTTTTTTCCAGTCCAGTCACAGGGTTAATATAATCTGGGATGCCACATTAATTCATTTTTCCTGCATGTGCACTGAAGGGTTAAACCCCAGACCTCTAAAGTACCCAGAGGCAAATGAGACAGAACCACAATATGCTGCTCAGACACGTGACTTCTCTGTCAACATAAAGAACAGAGAACAGAGGAGAGGTCACAGGGTTCAGTGTGGTGCTCCCTCACTGCAGACATGGTCAGTGAAAAAACAACAACCCAGACTCTTTGAGGTAAACAACCAAAGTTAACTGTAACCCTCCACAGAGGCACAGATTGACTGGGATGAAAGTAAAGCTTGTGTGTGTGTCCTGAAATAGCTTTTTTCCTCCTCTTCTCTGTCAGTGTCCAGCTCGTGACCAATGACTGATGCTCAGAGGACACCCTGGAGATGTCTCCTCCTCTCATCCATCAGGAGAGAGGAGGAGTATTATCTCTCTCTACATGGCGGACATATTCACATAATGGATCAGAAACCAGAACACTTAGTTGATCATACCTGCAGAAGACTACATATTGATGTTCCACTTCTGAAAAACCTGATATTATCTCTGGATTTACCTGTTTAATGTCTGAACTCCTTTCTTCCTGTTTGCCTTGGGACAACCGCTGTTTTGTCTTTCCTCTTCAGAGTTAATGATCACCTAAACGTCCCTCTTGTGTTCATTACAAAAGTCACTGGAAAAGGCTGTATTACAGCGTGAGCATAGAGTGTAATTAGAGAGAAATGCAGGAGCAGCAGGTGTGGTCTATTCAGGGCTGCCTGCAGGCCAAGGACAGATCAGACTGAACTGGAGCAGTTCACTCTTTTTTTCTCTGCTTTCTGTCAGTCATTATGAGTGCAATGGTTAGGACAGCATTATTGAAGCATGCACAAACATCATGCAGAAGGAAACAGATAAACCCGGGGATAATACTAAAGAAAGCAGATGTTCATTTCAGGAGCACGAGGACAAACAATCCATTTAATACGGAGCTAAAGCAAGAGCAGCTGCCAAGTACAGAGATGTATATTGATTGCAAATATGAAAGTCTTTCGTACTGTAGAAATACATTATACAGCTTTTCAGGCCACTTGAGGGTGCTGTTCAGTTTTTATCTTCAGCCGAGGTGACATTCAAGAAGATGATGAGGTTGAGAAAGTAAACATGGAGGCACTGGAGACAGAAGTAAGGGAAGCATCATTCCTGTTTCAATCAAACACATGGACTAATTTTGGATCTTTTAACTCGGAGTGAACAATAAAATACTCTGGAAATACGACGTATATTAGAGATCACCTCATCTGTCAAAATGATATTAGCTTCTAAAGATAAATCAGCAAACACTGGACACTGAGCTTATCAAAGCTGCCTCTGAATTTAGTGCAAGCAAAGAGAATAACAATCTATCACCAACTTTCTGTGCAATAACAGCTATTCAAACACTGGAAAATAAGGTTTGTTGGGTTTTTAACGATAAAGACACCAGCACCCAGGTATGTGACCCTGTCCAATGTTATTTCATGAACACAGCCAGACACACCGGAGCTCCACTGAGAGAAGATGCTTTACATTGAGGATAGTTTGAGTACAGCAGAAAGAGTTTGCTGTGGGGATGTTAGAGACACTGGATTCATGTGAGACTAGAACAGCTCATTATGTGATGGACCGTCAGCTTCCGTCTCATGTTCAATCAGACTTGAGTGGTACATGAAAGCCACAGTGAACTATTCCTTTTATAGAACAGTCGTCTGTAGAGGTTTACATTCAGTGATACAGACAGATCAGTTTGTCAGGTGTGAAGCCTTTATTACAGAGTTCATCATAATCAGTCTGTATGCCTGACTCCCATTGGGGGAGTTCAACGACATGTCGACGTAATAAAATGATTCGCTGACACATTCTTGAAGTCAGTGATGTCATCACGTTTTCATGCTGTGCATGGACTTGAGGATTTTTTTGAAGAGTTGAATTCCTAAAGAGTGAGACATCTTGCATCTGTACTATCTCTGCTGAGAGTATGAACGCAACACAGCAACTATGAAAGAGGTCAACAAAACAAAGCATAATAAATTAGTGACGAGCGAGACATCTTGTGTCCTTACTGTCTCTGCTGAGTGCTGCATGTGCAAAAAAAAGACTGTAAAACAACAGGTAAACAAAATATGGCAACATGGTGGTGACCGATGAAACACCACCACAAATTTAAAGTTGCTGCAAAGAAAAGAGCTGCCTGCAAACATCTGTGAAGCTGGACTAGCATTTCATGGGAGCACGTCATGAATCCATGAGCATTTGAGGAGAGGGCACGATGACATTCAACTTAACAGTCCTTTAAGTCTTTTCATTATAGCACCTCATCTTTCTCCCTCCTTCTCATCTCTTTTTCTTCCTCCTCTCTGACCACGAAACAGAGGACCAAACTTTTACTACGCTACAAATCAAAACTGAATCATTCATCTACAGTCTTTGGGGGGGGCTAAATTATAAGAACAGCTCAAATCACATACAGTGATCCAAAGTCCCTCACTGGTTTGGTAGCCTGATCCTTGTTCTCATCTCGTGTGTGTGTGTGTGTGTGTGTGTGTGTGTGTGTGTGTGTGTGTGTGTGTGTGTGTGTGTGTGTGTGTGTGTGTGTGTGCGTGCGTGCGTGCGTGCGTGCGTGCGTGTGTGCGTGCGTGCGTGCGTGTGTTCTGTGTGCACAGCTGTGCACAGCTGTGCATTGAAATTAAGTTGCAACACAAGATACCGGAAAACAACTCCATTCATAAAACCAGGGAGTTTCCAAATGACTGAGAAGCATTAGACTGTCATTTATCTCTTTCTTCATGTTTCAAAGGGACTGATTCTTTGTGTTGGATGCTCATCACCGCGGTGACGCTTTGAACCGTAATCAAAAGAGGAGCATCCACTTTAAGAGCTGAGTCAAAGAGGAGTCAGTCAGGGGAATTGTCTTCTTTGAGGCCTGATGTTGTTTTCAGCCCACCGCTCAGCTCTGCCACTGGTACACAAGACCAGACTGCAGGTTGCATGTGCAGGTTGTGTGTCTTTTCACATGAGCTTACGAAACCTCAGAGCTCACAGAGTACACAAACGTTTGTTGACTGAAACTCATCTTGCTCCTGGCAGAGTCCGTTTCCAAACCATCTGGCTTTCCACTCATGTCTCTTTGTGACAGTCCGCAACTGAGCACTTCATTTAGCCCTCACAACTATTACGCAGTTTCACCAGCTCTATTTACAGACCAGCCTCTGAGCCAGCACAGGAATTCACGATGTACTCTCAGTGCAAAATGAACATGCAGGGGAGAAACATCATGTCCTCAGTCAGCTTCATCACATTAGTGTCTCCTGGGAGTCAGGAAACTCGGACTTAAAGTACCACATGTGCATGCAGCATCCTCTCTCCGTGTGGACCTGATCACTGACATCATGTGACACTGTGTCCTCTGTTTCCTGTCAGAGCACTGGATGCTGCTGCTAAAAAAGTGTCTCTTTAAATGAATCCTGTCTGTTTCTCCAGCCCGCTGACAGGTCTTAAATCGGTTTGTCTTGTTTTCTTCAATTTGATAGACGTCATCACACCAGGTGAAACTTTTGTGCAGTCAGAGTCAGGGTTAAATGGAATAAAATGTGATCACGTGTGTAAATGAAGCACTAACATTGGCGTTTTAATACCATAGAAATTATAATAACCTGCAGTCGATCCGATGGACAACAGTCCTGGTAACAGATGTACCTTCAATCTGTTTTTCAGGAACACTCACAGGTGCATTTAAAGATGATTGTTTTGGGCTTGCCACCTTATAAAGGTCATTTTTGGCCTACTACATTATTTACATCTTTTAATCACACAGAAAAGTGCTGGACAGTACTTCTGTTCTCTCTTCATCCCAAAAAATGATCAGATATTGGGAAAAGGTCTCTGCACCTTTAGCCTAGAAATTTACTGCAGGATAACTTGAAACTGAAGGATCTGGTGTCATTGAATGTTTCTAAATGTAAAAGGAAAGACTCAATATTGTTTCTTTCATTGCTTATTTGAGTGCATGGAATAGTACTTTAGCTCCCTGTGGGTTTTTTTTTTGCTGAAGACTGTCTCGACCAGGTCTCCCTTGAATAATATTTTTGATTAAGAAATAAATAAATAAAATCTCCAGACATTAAACTCTGACAGCATGATTCTTGGCTGTTTGACAGTTACTTAATGTCTCTATTTGTATCTAACATACGTTTTTGGTGAACTTGTCCTACATTTGAGAGGTCTTTGATCACCCTGGCATGGTGGCGGTGAGTGACAGCTGGCCTCAGTCACGAAGGGTACACTCCTTTTACAGGTAAGTAGCAATGTCTGTTGTAACGAATATTGAAGATTAGTAAACAAACCCCAAATGAAGGACGATCTCACTTTGTCCAGATGTATTTTGAGGAAAAAAAGTCTAAATTCAGGTCAATCCAGCATTTTTTGTGGCCAAACATTAGGAGGGGACGGTTATTGTCAAACCCTGCATTGAAAAGGCTCAGGTGTTTGAACGAGGGCGTGACAACCTTTCCTCTTCTTTGGTCTCAACTACTGACAAAAACAAGTTAATTAGTCCTCCCTATGATTCCTGTTCGCTGCAGCTCTGAGCTCTTATTGGTTGATGTCATGGATGAGACAGGACACGCTATAAAAGGGAAAAGAAAAATCCTCTCTTTTGTAAGGCGTCTCAGGAACTGCTGTCGTCCACGTTGACACACTACACGGGTAAACTGAACCACTGACACAGCCGGCTCCTGTTCTCATTTCACTCAGACCCAGTGTCCTTTGTCTGGTGAGGCTTTGGTCAGGACGGTATCGTGAAATTTGAACCCAGCATTACGAGAAAAGTACTATCCTTCAACGTTTGGGGATTTTGTACAAAAAGTAAAAGATTTTTATTACAGGCCAGGACCAGATCCACATGACCTTCTAAACATCCAAAGTGATCTTGTGTCTGTTATCATACAACATGAGTTACAGGTCCTCAGCTTGATTATGCTGCACAGTCAACCCAAAACTAAGAGTACTGACAGACCCACCGCTCCACTGAACCAACTCTATTATCAGGGTTCCCACTCCTTTCCAGAGATCATTTTCCAGGACATTTCCAGGACATTTTCAGTGATGATCAAGCTGGTATGACAGTCTAAATTTAGTTCCTAATTTAGTTCCTAATTTAGTTCCTAATTTAGTTCCTAATTTAGTTCCTAAATAGTCTAATATGTTCCTCTCAGTGGAAGTCTACATTGAAAGACATGTAGTCTATGGCTATCAATGAAATCATCTCTTACATACTTAAAAATTATGGCAAATTGATAATAGAATAATGCAACCACAGATGTACAGCACTTCACTTTATTAGTGCAACCAAGTAACAATGATGGGCAACATCTCAGCTTTCTCTTTTCTCAAAAAATATAAAATGAGCTAAGAAAAGAACAAAAGAACCTGCAAAGGAATCATGAAGCTGCCTTACTGAAATAATTAAATAATAATAATAATCAGAGGATCAGTCCATTAATGACCTAAATATATCTGAAGGACAAAAAAATGGCCACAAATGTTTCTCAACTCAACTCAACTCAGACTCAAAATATACCTGCTTAATCATGATATTCATCCTGCTAAGTGGTCTATATAAAACAAAGCAAATGTCATGTTTTTTTATTTGAGTTACCGTAAACTCTGAAAAAATTGCACCGGTGTAAAGACGCACTCTGTATTTGAAGATCTCTCAGAGATTTAAAAAAATGTAAACAGTCTTCCTGCATGGCGATGTCTATTATGATCAGCGATGTCTACAATGTGGAGTTTCTGTGCAGCTGTGTCGCTCTTTTTGTTCTGTTTGTTTTCACTATCTGGAGTTTGCACTCCTACTAGCTAGAGCAGGGGTTCTCAAACATTTTGGAGCCAGGGACCCCTTACAGGTGAGAAAATTGTCTATGGCCCCCTCATAATTGTAACACAGAATAAGCACATTAGTGATGTGTCATGATCAAAAGCTGTGGCTCTGAGAGTCGATGCTTTATAGGGAATCAGAAGAGCCGGCTCGCATCAAGAGTGAGCCGGCTCACAGTTTTTTCCTTTCCCTGCTTAGCTCTCACAGTGTTCAGCCCCAGCTCTGCTCACAGCAGAACTTTGTTTTGATTGGTCAGCATGGCGGCCATACGGCCAATCATATGTGAGGATATAGGATACAGGTGATGGAGGGGAGGCTGTGTATCCTGGCTTCATCTGTTCCTTCAGAGAGAGTCTTCTTAAAGACCGGGCAAATACTCACTGAGAGGAGAAATCGGATCAGCCCATCCAAACTGAGGCATCAAATTTTTCTCAATACCAACCTGAGGACATTAATAATGTTTGCTTGAGTTTGGTTCTGGTTCTGTTTGCTTGAGTTTGGTTCTGGTTATGTTTGCTTGAGTTGGTTCTGTTTCTGTTTACCCGAGTTGGTTCTGGTTCAGTTTGCTTGAGTTCGGTTCTGGTTCGGTTCTGGTTCTGTTCTGGTATGGTTCTGGTTCGGTTCTGTTCTGGTTCGATTCTGGGTCACGCCTGGTTCGGTTCTGGATCGGTTCTGGTACGGTTCTGGTCAGGTTCTGGTTCGGTTCTGGTATGGTTCTAGTTCGGTTCCAGTTCGGTTCTGGTTCAGTTCTGGAACGGTTCTGGTTCGGTTCTGGTTCGGGTCTGGTTCGGTTCTGGTTTGGTTCTGGTTTGGTTCTGGTTCAAGTCTGGTTTGGTGCTGGTACGTTTCTGGTTCGGTTCGGTTCAGGTTCGGTTCGGTTCGGGTTCGGTTCTGGTTCAGTTCTGGTACGGTTCTGGTTCGGTTCAGGGCCGGTTCTGGTTCGGTTCTTGCTCGGTTCGGTTCTGGTTCGGTTCTGGTTGAGTTCTGGTTTGGTTCTGGTTCAAGTCTGGTTCTGTTCTGGTTCAGTTCTGGTACGTTTCTGGTTCGGTTCGGTTCAGGTTCGGTTCGGTTCGGGTTCGGTTCTGGTTCAGTTCTGGTACGGTTCTGGTTCGGTTCAGGGCCGGTTCTGGTTCGGTTCTTGCTCGGTTCGGTTCTGGTTCGGTTCTGGTTGAGTTCTGGTTTGGTTCTGGTTCAAGTCTGGTTTTGTTCTGGTTCAGTTCTGGTACGGTTCTGGTTCGGTTCAGGTTCGGTTCTGGTTCGGTTCTGGTTCGGTTCTGGTTCGGTTCTGGTTCGGTTCATGCTCGGTTCGGTTCTGGTTCGGTTCTGGTTGAGTTTTATTCTGGTTCTGTTTGCATGAGTTTGGTTCTGGTTCTGTAGGCTTAAGTTTAGTTCTGGTTCTAAACCTAACCCTAATCCTAACCCTGACCCTAATCCTAACCCTGATCCTAATCGCAACCCTAACCCTAATCACAACCCTAACCCTAACCCTAATCACAACCCTAACCCTAATCAAAACCATAACCCTAATCACAACCCTAACCCTAACCCTAATCACAACCCTAACCCTAATCACAACCCTAACCCTAACCCTAACCCTAATCACAACCCTAACCCTAATCACAACCCTAACCCTAATCACAACCCTAACCCTAATCACAACTCTAACCCTAATCACAACCCTAACCCTAATCACAACCCTAACCCTAACCCTAACCCTAATCACAACCCTAACCCTAAACACAACCCTAACCCTAACCCTAACCCTAATCACAACCCTAACCCTAATCACAACCCTAACCCTAACCCTAACCCTAATCACAACCCTAACCCTAACCCTAATCCTAACCCTAATCCTAACCCTAATCACAACCCTAACCCTAATCACAACCCTAACCCTAACCCTAATCACAACCCTAACCCTAATCACAACCCTAACCCTAACCCTAACCACAACCCTTACCCTAACCCTAATCACAACCCTAACCCTAATCCTAACCCTAATCCTAACCCTAATCACAACCCTAACCCTAACCCTAATCACAACCCTAACCCTAACCCTAATCACAACCCTAACCCTAACCCTAACCCTAATCCTAACCCTAATCACAACCCTAACCCTAATCACAACCCTAACCCTAACCCTAATCACAACCCTAACCCTAACCCTAATCACAACCCTAACCCTAACCCTAATCACAACCCTAACCCTAACCCTAATCACAACCCTAACCCTAACCCTAACCCTAATCCTAACCCTAATCCTAACCCTAATCACAACCCTAACCCTAATCACAACCCTAACCCTAACCCTAATCACAACCCTAACCCTAACCCTAATCACAACCCTAACCCTAACCCTAACCCTAATCACAACCCTAACCCTAACCCTAACCCTAATCACAACCCTAACCCTAATCACAACCCTAACCCTAACCCTAACCCTAATCACAACCCTAACCCTAATCCTAACCCTAATCCTAACCCTAATCACAACCCTAACCCTAACCCTAATCACAACCCTAACCCTAACCCTAATCACAACCCTAACCCTAACCCTAATCACAACCCTAACCCTAATCCTAACCCTAATCCTAACCCTAATCACAACCCTAACCCTAACCCTAATCCTAACCCTAATCCTAACCATAATCCTAACCCTAATCACAACCCTAACCCTAATCACAACCCTAACCCTAACCCTAATCACAACCCTAACCCTAACCCTAACCCTAATCACAACCCTAACCCTAACCCTAATCACAACCCTAACCCTAACCCTAACCCTAATCCTAACCCTAATCCTAACCCTAATCACAACCCCTAACCCTAATCACAACCCTAACCCTAACCCTAATCACAACCCTAACCCTAACCCTAATCACAACCCTAACCCTAACCCTAACCCTAATCACAACCCTAACCCTAACCCTAATCACAACCCTAACCCTAACCCTAACCCTAATCCTAACCCTAATCCTAACCCTAATCACAACCCTAACCCTAATCACAACCCTAACCCTAATCACAACCCTAACCCTAATCACAACCCTAACCCTAACCCTAATCACAACCCTAACCCTAACCCTAATCACAACCCTCATCACAACCCTAACCCTAATCACAACCCTAACCCTAACCCTAATCACAACCCTAACCCTAACCCTAACCCTAATCACAACCCTAACCCTAACCCTAATCCTAACCCTAACCCTAACCCTAATCACAACCCTAACCCTAATCACAACCCTAACCCTAACCATAACCCTAATCCTAACCCTAACCCTAACCCTAATCACAACCCAACCCTAATCACAACCCTAACCCTAATCACAACCCTAACCCTAATCACAACCCTAATCATAACCCTATCCCTTACCCTAACCCTCATCATAACCCTAGGATCAGGGTGAGAATGATTTTGTAACAGAAGAAATGCACACAATTGGGCAATTATAAGGCTTCTCATAAAAGCACTGTACGTAAAAGGGTTTTCAACACACAAACCATTAGTTTTTGCAAAATTAAGGTAAAATATCAGCTACAATAAGAGCCTAAATTAGGAGCCGTTCGGGAGTTCTTTTGGGGCCAAGTCAAAAGAGCCGGCTCTCTGAAAAGAGCCAAACTTCCCATCACTAAAGCACATGCTTACTACCATTTGCACTCTTAGATGCCCTTGGAACTATTTGTATTGTAAAGCGTATCAATGTAAATACTTCAGACCTGTACCATAGTGATAAACAGATAACACTTCAATTTGAATCAAGTAAATACCACTTGTATACTTTAAAACAGAGGGTCATTTCATTCCTTGTGGACTCAACATGACAGCATTTATACTTTTCAAGTAATTTATCTTAAACGCTTTCAGAAAATTAACAGCAGCAAGACTCACATATCCCTTCGAGCCACCAAATGGTATCTTAACAATGGTGTATGCTGTTTTTAATGACACAGCACAATTTAATAATTTATTAGAAATGTATTCAAATTATTTCACGGACCCCCATGCTATGGTTCGCAGACCTCACTTTGAGAACAACTGAGCTAGAGTACGGTAATTGAGCCAAATGTACCATAACACATGAACAATATACCCCCGTTTTCTGTGAATGCATGATTATGAAGTGAAGGAGAAAAGATGTGAAAAAAGTTGCGCCGTGTCGCTGTCTTTTCCAGCACAGCGTGGACTCAACTTTCAATGAATGCGGATGTGTTTTTTTAATAGGGTCAGGGCAAACGCTGCCATGTTGGAATAATTTTCCAGGACTATATGTGATTTTCCAGGACATTTTACTTTTTCTCCCATTTTCCAGGTGTTTTCCAGTAATGGACAACTGGTCAACTGTTTTCCAGGTTTTCCAGGTTTTCCAGGACGCTTGGGAACCCTGATTATACCAGACAGACTCAGACCGTGACGGGGGACTTTACATAGATTGGTTTCAAAGTGCGAAACAGAGCTACGAATGAAAATAAATTAACTGACAATCTCTCTGAGACGACTCTGAGGAATATTTATTGACCACAAAGCGTCTCTCTCATGAAATTCATATTAGTGACGGCTTACAGGGAGTCTGAGCCTGAGCTCAGACTTGTGTTCGGGTGTCAAACACAGTCGATTAGAGCTGCCTGCCAACTCTCACCGCAGCTGTTTGATTTAGGAAACCTTTAAATCCCGACTGAAATGCCACTTCTCACACCTTCACAACAAAAGTAGAGCCGGTGCTGCAGCTCTGCAGACACAGTGAACCACAAGAAGCACGCAGCGACACTGTAGAGCTCAGCAATCAACACCACTGCTCATAAAAATCTGGAGCATTTGGCTATCTCTGATGTTGGTTTGAATGTTTCACACCAGAGTGCTCAGAGAGAGGCAGGCTTGTATCTGGTTACTAGTACACTCAGCTCCATGCTGCCCAGCAAACCAGGAAGTGTAATCCGAGATATGTCGGTGAGCATGCTCAACACAGACAGGTCTCCAAGGCTTAGTCATGACCGATGTGGAATGAAAGCATGTAGGAGAAAGAGAGGGGATCAACTGGACTGGATTCAGGGCATGTTCGACTTTTATTTATGTAAGCGCAGAGGAAACACATGAACAAATGAAAGGTGATATCATTAGGGCGTTTATTATATCAAACAATATCTGACATGTCAGTCAGAGCACTTTTATAATGTCTTCATTCTACTCTTTTGTTTCAGTGTGTGTGTTTAAGCATTCAGGATGATGGACAGGAGAATAAACAGCTGGGCTGGGCCATAAAAACTAACCTTCCAGGCCTCACAACCACATCACACATTTAACACACAATGGCTAACCCATGTGTTTCTTATTCTGGCAGGCCATGGGAAACTACAGTACAACTCTGAGGCTCTCGTCGCCTCCTCATATTTATTACAAAGCTAATAGTTCAAACTTAGACAGGCGAAGCAAATAGCCAGAATCCATCAGAGTGGACCACTGCTGAGTGTACAGATACTGTGGTAATTCTTCACTGAACTGAGACATGGAGCTGTGGTTCTGATTAAGGATGCTAATTAGAGCCGGAGCACCAAGCAATAAATGGATCTGCTGTATATTAATATGTCTTGGGTCAAATGAATCACGTACAGGGCGGTCTAAGCATCCCCCAACACTCACAAAGCTTTGCAAATGTATCCAAAGTGGTAGAAGTTTACATGTGAATCTGAGTAGCTCAACAAAATGTTACCCCTGTTTTAGCTTTCACTTTAAAGTGTGCTGCTGTAAAACAAGAAGTAGTAGTAACTTTACCTCACAGCGTCCAATAAACCCCAAACTTCCCACGATTGGCATCGAAATTGCTTGTTGGTTAAACAAAGCATCCCTAGCCAAGGCTGTAGCTTTGGTTACAGCCTGCCACCATAATGCTATAGAGCTCTACTACCTGGATGTAAACAAGCACAGATGACAGATGTCATCTTGTAGCGTGGAGTGGTTTGTCATTATGTTGATCTACTCAATGGAGATAAAGTTTGTCTGGTTAAACTGACATCCACTCCACCAGAGCAATGAGGAACCAGCACAGGCATGTGGACGTTAACCTGCAAGGAGGACTGAAGGCTGGGGGTGCTAGCTCTGCTGGTGTTAGCCACATTTAGCAAAGACATTGTTTACGATAGATCCCATGTTAAATAAACTGTGCTCCATTTATATTTTATGTTTTCTTGACTCTAAATTAGTCAGTCCGTATTTAAATTTACAAATAAGAAAATAGCCACTCCATGACATCCCTGGTTAAAATTCTCATTCCCAGATGTGAACATGGCCTAATGGTTAAGTTGTGCGCCCATGTAGCATGCAGCCTGGGTTCGGATCCAGCCTGCGGCTTCTTTCCTACAAGTCATTCCCACACTGTCCCAGTTTCCAAACACTATCCACTGTCCTCTATAAATAAAGGTGTAGAAGCCCAAAACATACATAACTTTAAGAATCTCATTCTCATCTCTGTTGTATGGTTTTTCCCTTTTTCTTACCTCCACCCACTGGACTGGCTGTGTAGCACAAAGAATGTCATTGCTACTCCATATGTCATCGGCCTGATTTTCAAAATCTTTCCGGGACATCAGCCTGTGATTGAAACACAGACAACAATAGAGCCACAGGAAACATTTAGTTCCTGAAAGAGTAGTTCCTGGAACTTCTGGTCGAAAAAGCACCTACAGTGTTCAATGTGCTCAAAATGTCATGTTGCTGAGAGCTGTGTGCTGACCACCTCTGGTGCAGCTTCATCACATCCTACGACAGCAACAACCCCAAACATGCATGAAGGTGTGAAGGCCCAATCAAGCAGCTTACAATCAAAGAAGTTAACTGAACATATTTCACAGTTCACCTAATTTAGAGTAGGTTTATAACATTTAACCCTTGAAGTTGCTCTTTTTTTTCTCCACATTCATTTAGATTTAAGTTCATAAATGACTGTACGTGTTCACCTAGCCTCCATTCAGATGAAAGATTGGCTTCCACAGGAAGAGATTATGAGGAAACACTGAGAAGAAATAAACAAACAAGCAAGAGAGAAGGAAAAAACACACAACAATGGGATTACAACATGACAAAGAAAATGTCCACACAGCCTCGTTCCCACTCAACTCAACTGAATGTTCATTTAAGATTACATCTCCATCCATATTCTGCATGACCAGTGCTGCATTTGAAATAATCTCATGATCAACATTCTCTGACGAGACCAAAGAAACCAATGGCTGCCCTTCAAATCCTTGATGGGACACGCAGCAGTGACACGCAGCCAGCACCAGCCGTAATCCTGTCATATCCACACTTGCTTTCTCTAATCTCAGTGCGTGGGCGCGGCTGTGAGCTCTTCAGATGGTAAACAAGTTGCAGGATGTGAGAGGGATTTTAAACTGAGGGAATCAGCAGAATGAGCTAACGGTAGTCGTCTCGGCAGACTGCTGGCTGGTCGAACATACCTCCACCTGCAGAGGCCTCCCCCTTTCCTCAGGGCTCAAACAGCCTCAGAGCTGGAGTTATGTGTGTAAAGCAGCAGGTAGTGAGAATTCCACCAGCCATGCTTACATTAAAACCAGTTCATGTTTCTACTGAGCGCAAGAAGTGTGTAAAGCAGGTACACAAGTGTCCGCTTAGCCAAGGCTGGCCCTCTTTTGTACTGTACAGTGTGTATAGCAATTCATTTTCCAGTTTCAGCTCTCTGTGATTGCTTCCTCTGAGAAATTAAATTCAGTCTATCCACTGTTTAGAAGTTATTTTGATACTACTGCATAGAGCTAAGAGTATATTTTCACTTTACCTCACAGTTTCTTTGTCTGTGTGCTGTCTTCAGTGTTTAAACACAACACCTGTGTTTGCTGCATTTCCTTCCTGGATTCAAAATAAATACAAAAAGCTTTTTTTTTTCCACTGCAAAATTGGCAGAAATTAATCTGAGGCTTGGCTGCATCAAAATGGTGTGAAAGCATGAACATTATGCCTTATTCAGCTTCCATTCAGCCGGTTAAATGTGCAGTATGTGAACTAGGGCTGTCAACGAATATTCTAAATTCGAATATATATTAGAATATAAAAAAAAAACGGAGATTCGATTGTGAAAATTAATATTCTACTGTAGAAAAAAAAAACACACCAGCGGATGCTTTGCGAGTGGGCGCACTGCATGAGGGGTAAGGGACAGGTCACAGGAGTCACACATGCACAGCGTGAAGCAGATGGCAGAGAGAAATCTTTCCGTCCCTGGATCCTCAGTGCGCTCTGAACGCGTCTTTTCCTCCACTGGGAACATAGTGAATAAAAAGAGATCGGGCCTCTTCACACTGACTGTCTTGTGTTTTTGGCAAATAACCTGTCAGGCCTAAGACCCTACATTGACAGTGGACTAAAAGAGCCCGACCATCAGTGAAACAGGGATAAAATCAAGCGGCAAACTCCCGTCTCAAACGATGAAGCCAATGCGGAAGTGCTATAAACTGCAGTACATCGAGAATCCGCTTGAGGCTGGCTGCAGAAACACCGGAAACTACGTAGATATGAATGGGAAAAAGACGATCTTTGCAGCATTAATAAACATGTTTACAGCCTGGTTCAAAAAACGGCTTGGCCCTATGAAGCTAATCTCTCTAATGGCACACACTGTACGGGGGGGTGATTTTTTTTCTATCGTGACGGTTCAGAAAATATTAAGATTACGAGTTTTGCCCAAATAAGGACATGACTGACGTGACTACCGGTCGGGAACACACAGCCATTGGCTAAGGGGCTCACACTACGTCACACTCTGCCTGGTTGAGTTCCGCATTACCAATATGGCTGCTGCCGTCGATTTGCTTCAAAACAGCTCTCAGGAACAGATGGGTGACATCACGGATACTACGTCCATATTTTATACAGTCTATGGATAAAATGCAGTTTTTCCTCTCTTTTAAGCGCCAAGAATGTAAGTGGACTACTCTTTCGTTTTTAACTTTAACTTCAATTAATGTTAATAATATTTGCTTCAATCACTGAATGAAGCCTGCCTATATTAGGGACAAGAGTCGGGACCTTTAATTGCTCGCACAAGTCTTGTTCAGCACTCACTCAGCGCATTGCGCACAGAGAGAGGGGGGGCGAGCGAGAGGTCTACGGTCTTAAAAGTGTTACGGTATAGACCATTAGGTCATTTACTTGTTTGGTAATGTGTAGGTATGTTTTAGCCATGTTAAATCTGAAATAAAAATACCTATAAAAGTAGTTATCTCCTTGTATTAGTTTGTCCACCTGTTATTGACATAATGCTCAAATATAGATATTGGAATGGTTCGAACCTATGGTTTTTTTTTAGAGCGAATATTAGAACGTCATTTTGGAGCAATTTTTACAGCCCTAATGTGTACCTGCAATATATGCAAATCAACATATCAATGCATGGTGGTAACACAGCCAAATATAACAGAGAACTTAATCAAGCACTGTATCCCAAAAACACAAGTTCATCCAAATAAAATGACAGTGAAAAAAAATGTTAGCTTCATCAGCTTCTACCAATGTTTTAATAACGCTTGCCTGGTTGATCCACTGGAACAACAGCACAGTTTGTCATCACTTCACTCACTTTTTCTGAGACCTCTCCTTCTGAACTCGACAACACTGTTCACACACCTACAGATCAAAGATGTTATAGCAAAGAGCTCCACCACAGATATATGGAGCTCTGACTTGTGCCTGTTGTCACATTTAGATTGATTGTGTACGAGTTAAACATCACACAGTGCTACGAACTACAGAACTCCATGATCGCTCAAACCAGAAGCTCGATTCAGACCGCCATCCAGGAAATGCTTGATCCCTGGCTTCATGTGGGCCAGATTGAGATAAAATTCAGTCAGCTTTCAGGAATCTATTTATTTCATTTTGTGTCACAAAGTCAGGAAAGCCTGATGCTGACTTTCAAATGATTCTCATCCTCACAGAGAGACATACGGGTCCATCATTTTAACACTGGCATCCGATCAGTGCTCAGTATACAGATATTCAAAGGCCAGGTATCAGTGCTTGAATCACATGGGTGCATCCCTGCATGCAACAAACAACAACAGCTGTTTGTACCATGCAGAGCAGAGGAGAATGTAATAACAATCTGAGCTACACTAGATAAAACTGTTTCTAAAACTGATGCAGCTGACGTTAAACGTGTTTGTAGTTGCTCTGCTTGTTTGAAGGCTGGGACTCCTCTATCACTCAGTGTTAATAAGGGTTTTAACAGGAACAGAGTTTAATGAGAGCTCTTTCTCTCAAAAAGAAGAACACCCTGGTGATAAAAACTCATAAAATACTGAAAAGATCTCATGAAAATATGGGTGTCTCCTACGCTCTGAAGCACACACACATTCAGGCATGCATTTTAAGATTGATTTATTCATGTTCCTTCCATGGATGATTGTAAAACTAGATTTAAAAAGAAACTTCTGTGGCACTTCATCTCCATGTTGGTTTATTCATGGTCATAGAGGGTTTAACATAAGCCAGGCCAACAATGAGAGCTTCATCTCAAGTGGTATTGGAATCGGTACAGGAAAAGAAAAAGTGTTATCAGAACGTCTCTATCATTTACAAAGTGCTCAGGTTACATTTTTGCTTAAGGTAAAGTCGGACAAGACAGATTTTTCAGCTGTGATAACATGAAAACATCCAAAAGGTTTATTTCCCCGTCTGCAAGTAAACCTGCCAAGAAAGTCTGCAAATAAGCCCTGAAGCCAAGGAGACCAAACGACGCCTGAATCACACACACGTGAAAATCAAACAGAGACAGAAGAACATGTACAAGAGGCTTTCTTCATATTTACTAAACCTGTCTCATACAAGTTAAAAAAAAAAAACACTTCAGCACAGCCAGGATGAGGAGGAGGTCGTCCTTCCTGTGAGAAGCTGCAGACTGATCAACAGTAACTGTACACCCACACGTACTGTAGCATGGAAACAGATTACACTCTAATCCCTGTCACATAAAAAAGTATGCATGTGGTCATCCAATCAAATGTTTGACAGGTGCAGCAGAGAGGAAGGAAGGAAGGAAGGAAGGAAGGAAGGAAGGAAGGAAGGAAGGAAGGAAGGAAGGAAGGAAGGAAGGAAGGAAGGAAGGAAGGAAGGAAGGAAAGATTTACTAGACCATAACTGTAAGTGTGCCAATGTTTTTAACAAGCTAAAGCTATTAGGCCATGTTCCAAAGACGGCCATGTTTTTTGTGACATCACACCAAGAGGCAACCTCCGGTTCCAGAATATGAAGCCCATGCGGAAGTGTTATAAAACGTTTGTTCATCAAGTGTCCGCTTCAGGCTGGCTGCAGAAACACCGGAAAACACAAACACAACAATTCAAAAAAGACGATCTTTACAGCAGAAATAAACACGTTTACAGCCCGGTACAAAAAACAGCTTGGCTCTACGTAGCTAATTTCTCTATTGGCACACACTGTACGGGGGTGAATTTTTTTCTAACGTGATGGTTCAGAAGATATTAAGATTACGAGTTTTGCCCAAATAAGGACATGACAGACTTGATTGACAGGTGGGAACACATAGCTGTTGGCTAGGAGGCTCAAATCCCGCCTCTTTACCTCACACTAAGCTTGGGGCTCTTGCCAACGATTGGCTTCAAAACAGCGCTCAGGAACAGATGGGTGACGTCGCGGATACTATGTCCATTATTTACAGTCTATGGGTGGGACCCTTGTACAGTACTTAAAAGTGAAGTAAAAATAAACAGGAAAACATAAACATCACCTACAGTAACAATTTATAAAGAATAATTTGCTTTTGTTTCACTTCTCCCATCAGATCCATGATTTAAAATTGTTGGCAAGGAAGCAACACATCACATTGATCTCACTCTCCTTTGCAGGGATGGCGGCGAACTATTAGAATCAACGAATGGTTGGCAGTGACTATTGAACAGTGTTTTTGCTTGAAATGCCAGTCCCTAGTACGGAGTAGTGAATTAAAACTACTGATATATTCGCCCTCGCACAACAGTGTAATGATAAAGAAAAGTAAGGTTTCTTTGGGAACATGAAATTAAACCTAACAGCACTGAGCAGATGTAAAAAGGTACGTCAGCTCTTCTCAAAACTTTTGTTTTCACTGTCCACACAAAAATGTTTGTTTTTTTTGTTGTTTTTTCAGTGACCTCAAACTTTGTTTATATGTGGACGTGAGGCCAGAACGCAAAAAACTAGGTCTTCAAAAATATCCAAACACTTGTGAACGGGGCCTCAGGTGTTTTCAGAGCCAAAAAGGGAACTGTCTTTGTTTGTTTATTACTTTCACTACAAACACAACTTGTAGAAATTTGAAATAAAACAATATCACAATGTTCTCTTTGGAAAAATAAAAAGTCTTGATGTTTAGTTTGATCCTCTCTGGAGGCCAAAACAAGCTGCTGTGATCATTACACACATCTGTCAACTCTCAGTGTACCAACAGTAACAACACAGAGAGACTGGGCAGAAGGACTAACTCGTGTTTTCCCCTGTGGTTATGTAAACAGCTCTAGAGGTGTTGGTTTGGGTGTTTTGAAACCATGAACAGAGAGGGATCAGTGTCCAGTCTTTAGGCTAAGATTGCTAAGTTTCGGTTCTATACTCGGCACACAAAAAGAGGCTGAAATCGATCCTCTCATCTCACTCTCGGTGAGGGAAAACACAAGCCTTTTTTTAAGTATTAAATCTTATTCTGCTATACTTAATCAGTCGTCCGTGAGTCAAATTATTGTTGTCCCTTATTTTGGAGAGAGGTTCAGACAGCTTCTTGAGAGTCCCTGAGGCGGGGGTCATTAAAGTGCCTTCATAAAGTGTAATTAAGAAGGTAAAGATGAAATTAAAACCTCCAAACTAGCTTTCCATATTCTCACAGCAAGTGCTCTTCCAGACCTGGCCCTGTGTCTGAGTGAGGTTTACAGTGTGCTACAGTCAAAGAGTAAAGTGCAGCTCTGGTCATCGCCCACAGACAGATGTCCAGCCTCGCTCTGATGGAGACCGAGACCACAGAACCTGTGTAGGTGTGTTCACTTTCTCCTGCAGAGAGCACTCAGTGGGCTTGTATCTCCATCAGAACTGCCAGAGAAGAATTCGCCTCTTGTCCAGATAACAAGGCCCCACGGCTCCTCCGCACACAGGCAGACGGGTGAGTGTGAAATATGATGTGGTCTCTGGAGGGGTGAGCGCTTTACAGGAGTGAAAGGGCCTGGCTGAAGAAGGTGGGTAACGGCTTTGGGCTGAGCAGCTGTTGAAGCCTGATACCTGAACAGGACGAGCTTTTGTTTGGGTTCAGATTAGGGATGGGTATTTCAAGCCAAATTACTATTCGATAATCACTGACATCTATTCAGCGATTATTCGTAATCGAGCAGGACAGGGTGCTGCTAGTAGCGGGCACTGACAACATCTGTCTCAGCCTTTATGTCGATGTTTCTGTGACGCAGTAGTGTGGCATGTATGTTTACATTTTTAAAGCCTACCCAGGCTCTGCATTTATCTCCGTTTCTAAATCTCACACCACGACACACGTATTTCCAGCGACTGTTGCTAATGTTTTTCTTGTTCTTCTTCTATTTAATGCGGTTAGTAAACATCTTTTTAAGACGCTCTATAGCCCCCGTCTGGCAGGAATACCGTATTACAACCAGGCACTGGTGAAAATGAAGAAAACTACTTTCAAAATGAGATAATATTCGATTTTTAATAAGTGAACGAATATTCAAGTATTTGAAAATCCTGTCTCATCCCTAGGTCAGATGTGTGTAAAGATCCTGAGAGTCATGACAAGCCTGAGCACCTTAGGGTCCCATGAAGAGATGGGCCTTGGACTTGAAGTCCTGAGTGTTTTTGGTGTTGTTTGTTTAGTTGTTCATAGGGCTGGGCGATAAAACGATAATTATCATGATATTATTTTTCTCAATATAAATATAACAAATGTACGATAAATTGTTTATATATTTAAACCTGGAATTACATCCCCCAACCACTGGATAGGGAGCGGGCGCTAGTGTTTCTTAAATGCTAGTTTCCACCCAACATTAAACATGTGAAGGTGTTGGCATAGAACAGCCAATCTTGTCACAGGGTGAGAGGTAGGAGGCCTTAAAGACGTTTGGAGCGGGATGTAAAAGCAGCTGAAATGTGCGACGGCGACACTGAAGAAACTCAAAACTTACCAGCTCAAAGCAGAGTGAAAACATGCTCGACATGGAAGGCCACTAAACTTCATTAGTTAAGATGTTTTGGCCACTTACTAGACCACTAAATTCCAGATACTAGCTAACAAAGCGTCTGGTTTCTTCAACTTTCACTCAGGAGAAAAAAAACAGCCTTTAATATGATACAAAAGAATGATTTGAGATTTGTCGTGAAAATTATCAATATTGACTGATATAAAAAATGTTATTGTGATAACATCTTTTTCAATTTCACCCAGCTCTAGTTGTTCAGGTTGTTTGTCAAATAATGAGTGAAAAAGAGAAGAAAGAAAAACTCTGAAGAGCTGAGGGAAGCTAGGATCTTCACTAGAACCTCTCCTGCTAAGTCATTAACCAATAAGCAATAAAACACTCATAACAACATTGATTATTGGTTCTTCAGAAGCAGGACCAGCCCAAAGATAACAGCCTGCTTCATGACACAGACTTTAAAACCATTAGACTAAAACACAGAAAGCTCCTCTTAACCCTTAACCTTCAATCATTTGTAAATTGTTCCCTGGAAATCACTGACACGACATCACTTTATGAGTCAGCTAGCACGACAACCTGTCAGCTGTCACGACATGACTTTACAGCCACACAAGGGAAACTGTGGGAGACTGCTACACTCAGAGAATAACTTTATAAGAGCCCTCTGTCCTCCTGCGTTTTTAACACAATATGTAGTCCTGGACAATCCCAGTTATTCACCACACACAGAGAACAGTACGATTGTGTAACTCCGCTATAGTGTTCAAGGGTCAGCAGCAACGTAAACAGTCTCAGGGTGCCGGCCTCAGGAATGCGTTTGTCACACTGGCCTACTTCTGACCTGGGAGGTAGAAGAAACAGCCAAGAGGTAAGTATTTAATCCAGAGCTAGGAGAAACAACCAAGGCAAATGGACTGGAGCCACACTGGATTGTAGTACACATGGCTTCAACTTGTGGATTTGTTGTTTGTTCCCTAAATTAGATCTGCACCAGCCACGTTTCTAAACACAGACATTTAGAAGGAACAAAGGAGGAGAATGTGACAGATAACAAGTCATAAATCATCCTTATGAGCTCTTACTGGACCTCCAAACTTAAGAACAACAGGACAGGAAAGAGCGTAACGTGAGTCAAAGCAATCAGTGTTTTCACACCAATATTATGTGTGCTTCAGGTAACAGTGATACTCTGTCTTCAAATACTTGACGTGTCTGAATTAGACCGGAGGTTGCCTCTTGTGCACACACAGCGCTGTTTCATCCATCCTGCTGGCTCAGTGGTGTAACAACTTTGTCCCACCTATAACACCTCCAGGACATTTACATTGACAGCAACACGCGACAGAGGTGCAACAGTCCTGTCTCAATGTAAAAGGGGCTGTGGTTACTGTATTTCTGGAAGCACTTAGTGTAAGGAAATCAGAGCACCACCCTCAACAGTTAACGATATGTCATTAGCATCGAGTTACAGACATCCTGCCTTTTAAGGACTCGCTGCAGAGTAACGCTGCTACAATATGCACGTTGGTCTGACATCACTGAGGGCCAGCGAGCCTCTGATGAGTCAACACAGCCATAAACCTCTGGGTGAAACCTGTCAGATGGGAAACATGGAGCTGCTCATGACACAGCAGGAGTTTCAGACGACTTCCTTCCTTCCTTCTGTCCTTTCATCCCTCAGTGTTTCCTAAACCGGGGTACTCTGAGGGTGAAGAGGGTCAGAGGAAGACAGGAACCCTCCCTCTGAGAGACAATCAGAGAGGGGTCAGACTGACTCAGCCTCACTTTCTATACTTCCTTCCACTAATGCAGCTGATGGCATTGATGGTACTGTAAAACACAGCCTGACGTCAAATCTGCCTCATTACTGTAATGATGGAAAGTTTTAGGGCTTTAAGAACGGGGCACACGTCAATTTTGTTAAGAGGAAACAGTACTTTAATGGCATTTATCTTTAAGTGTTGGGCATGACTCAGTGTTGTGTTTGAGCAGAATGGAAATGTATTGATATAAAAGAGATTTAAGTCTACATTAAGAATAAACTGAAGCTCCACAACCACAACTACAACCATCAATAAGAAGGAGGGACAATCTGCGAAAGTACATCTAATCTTTAATTACAGTACATCCAGTACATATATTTTAATGGAATGTGTTACTCACAAACTGAGACAGGCATGTCAGTTTCTGGCAGATAGCAAATTGTAAAATCAAGATAGTTTGTCACATTGACGTGTTAGGGCCTGTGTCCACTTATCGCGTTTTTTGTATGGCTGTGCCTCAACTTCAAAACACTTCTTAGTACAAAAGTTGTCGGGCTGCACTTATCCTGGTAGTGACTGTTATGTCTGTTTTAAAGTGCTCTGTATTCAGACTTGCTTTAAAGATGCTGAAAGGAACTTTTGGTTTGTGCTGGTTTTGGCGCCCCCTGTGAGCAAGATGTATCGCTGTGCGGATCTTGTCCTGTACATGCCACGATAGTATCTTCTGACAAAAAAGCTCATAAGACTTTCTCCCAACAGTCAAACATGTCACTCAGTGTGAATATCTGCTGTGGAAAATGTTAAAAAGGGCAGTTTCTTCAGCAGGTTGTCAAATATCTGGTCCGATACCGACCCCTCAAAGCAGTTTCAGGGATAAAACTTACAATATAGAAATCGTCATTCGTGTTGCTTAAGGTCTAGTTTGCTTTTGTAGGTCATAAAGAGACATCAGTATTTATTTCAATCTAATTTATAAACACATGAAAACTTTTCACTCCTCATATTTAAGGAAATATTAAAACAGTAGGAAAGAATCATGTCCTGGCATTAGCAGCAGCTCTAGTACTTAACTGCGGTCCCCCAAAAAATGAGTCTGGATAGTTTCTTCTTGGGCAAGGTCAATATCAAAAGTCCCACCCCTTCTTGATTTGCCGCGGTGTTCCAAAAGTTGAACTTTATTAACTGAGAGCGTTGTGAGTGCAGAGACAAAAACAGTACAAAAACGCTGTCAGTGGACACAGGCCCCAATCTAAGAAATCTTAGCATAAGTTGCCATTTCAACATTTAAAAGCACAACTGATATCTTATATTTAACTCTTCGTCAAAACAAAAACTTTATATATCCACAAGGACATTCTTCCTATCCACAATCATTTATAGTAACACTTGGCGATTGTTGACACCTGATATGGGAGTTTTTCTGAGGAAGAATTATTTTGCAGGTGTCTTAAATGTTCGTTCTGGATTGGAAGAATGTTGTGGATATCTGAAATTATCATTTTGTCAAGAAAAAAAAGACTTGCCATACCTCCAGAACATTTTCTCATCTTAAATTAAGAAGGTACTTTACTTTTTCCTTTGCAGAATTACGACACCAGGTTGTGTTTAGCCATGGTGAGATCATGTGAGGACATACCAGATCATGTGTGCTCTGGCACACACTATAATCTGAATAACATTCTGTACAGAGGGATTCATTATTATTTTAATATCATGTTTGTGTTCATCTCTGAGATCCATGACAACAGTATCTCTGAAGTGCTGCATTGAATGCTGATCACTTGAGGTTACTTCTACCCATCTGACCCTGCTCCTCCCTGGGGAGCCAGACTGAAGCCTTTTCCTTTTCCTTCTTGTGCTGAGTCAGCGTCAAAACAAACATCCTCCTCCCACTCTGCTCCACATCCTGATCTCTTCATAAAAAACAGTGAGTTATGATAACACTCGCAGCCTAAGAGAGGCAGCACACCCCATCCAACGTGATCCTACCCTGAAAGACCCTGTGACCTAAGAGAAGACGTCCAAAGTCTGACCGTTAATCTGCTACAGTCTGCAGAGAAGGTGCATGAGCAGCAACAAAGGTCAATATCAGTGATCAATGGAACAAATGCTCCATCACTCCACCGAGACAGGATAAGAGTCTTTGTGGAAGGAGACACCCGTCAGGTCAGGACCTCATCGCTCCATTTAACCACAGACTGAGTCTTGTTGCTTTGTGACGTATGGTCCAATCTGGGTCAGTCTGAGACGTGTATATTGTTATTATTGTTAGGGTCAGAGTGCAGGCAGTCAACAAAAACAGACAGATCAAATTAAACCAGGCATGACAAGCTGACAAGTCTTTAGTCCAAGTGTCTGGAGCGTGCATGACATCAACCTTTGGACACACATCAGGTGTTTGTGAGCACCAAACTGCATCTCTCTGGTTATTTCAGCAGCATTATCATCTCTTCTCATGCCTCCTCTGTCTGAATGACTCTGTGAGCAAACAAGCTGCTAAAATGTCTCCTTTTTTATGAACACAGCAGAGAGAGTAAGAGAGAGAGAGCTATCAAGGTCAGAGTGTTTCTTCAACTGGAAAAGTTGCTGCATTGCCTTTGCAGACACAAACATGGCTCCTCACACAATAGTTAACATAGTAATGCTGTTGCTGTTTAAGTTGTGCATGAAATATTGGCTGAATTTCAGTCACTTCTTAAACGCATGAACTTTTCACCGCAGGGCCTGTCATGATTTATCTACATTTCAAATATTTGCGTTATTTTGGACCAAATATCTGCGTTTTAAATGTCTGATATTTCTTAACTTTGGCCTTAATGCAGCAGTTTTTCACTTTGTTTTTAAAGAGTGGTCTACGAATGGCTTTTTATTTTGTATTGATTTATTTTATTCTTATCATTAGTATTATTATTATTATTGCATATATCATGTTATTAAACTTACACATGGATTGTGGGGTGGGTTTGGGGTCAGGGAGGGGGTTAGGATTGAGATGCGGGGATCTTCTTTTCTTTTTCTTTTTTTTTAAATGTATTCTATTTATATGTACAGCACTTTGTAACAATGTCATTATATAAAAAAACACTTTGCAGATAAAGCCTGATTGATTAAGGTGACTGTTTTGACTTGCAGTAATGTCAAGGGCAGCACTGACTATCACTGCAAGTCTTAAAACACTCCATTAATAACATGTATTGACACTAAAGGGACAAATCCAGGGTGTATTTGAAAGTTTTGCACTTCAGTTGAGATTGTGTTATTTCAAAAAAAGTAGTAAAAAGTGTTGTATCATCATTTTAAATCATGAAGTCAGGCTGTTATTGTGAACAAGGCTGAGATGTGTAATCAAATGCCCTTGTCAATGAATAAGCAACAATCAACCATGGGTTTATCAACTACATATAGACAAATGTGCAGCAGTAAAAAGCTTTCACACCTCATAATGTGCTGCAGATCGAGATATTTGTATTTGACTGATGGTGAATGAGAGGATCCACATTCCACAGGCTGTCCTCTCCCATCTGTGACTGAGAGCTTCACTGAATTAAAGCGAGGCTGGCAGATGACCATTCATGCACCATTACAGCGATGTGCATGTGCTGAGCAGATACAATGTCAGATTTATTACAGCACCGAGTCGTTGGATCGTTAGCTGCTCTATTAAACCCGCCGGACCGTGACATTCCCAAACGTGTGCAGAGGTGCAGTCCGCGGATCCACGGTGCACCGTGTTCGTCAAGCGGTTTTCTTACCTTTAGGTCGTTTGTCTCTATAATCCAACAACATTATCCGGGAATAGGTACATGTCCGTGAGTAGATCCAGATTTCAAGGTAAAATCCACAGTTTTGATCAATTATTGAAGAGGGTAATGCTTGTTCAGTCCAGAGCAGGGAGCCACACCGCAGAGGAGAAGGCGCAACTTGAAACTGACAGAGAGGGATCGGTCGAGACCATTATGACAAGGAGAAGGGGGGCCGGCACGTCTGAAAACAACAACGCGGTCAAAACACACAGCAAGCGAATCAACAACAGCAAAATCCAGACTAAAAGAGATATATATAATCAAGCATATAGAACTGCATTCAGATAAAATTGTGTTTTGTGAGGATTTATTCAGATTTCTGCGGAAATATAAGGTGAGACTCCCCCCGCAGCTCCTTGGAGTGGACCTGCGTGTTTTAACTCAGTTTAATCCGATTGGTCTCTTCCAGCGTGACGCAGCACTACTGCTGCCTTCACATGGTGTCAGAAACATTAGAACTGCTTCACACAGCAGAGAAAGGCGGGAGGGTTTTTACACCATGGCCATTTTTAAGGAATTATGTAAAACTCAAATTTTCCTCCAGAACTTGTATGATATTGTTTGACTCTAGAAAATACTTACTGTACTCGACAGGAAAGATTTGGACCGGCTTGTGACAAAATAAGTAAAAATAAGTAAGCCTAATGATCGGCTAAATGAGTAACTAACTACATTGAATGGGAATGACAGTGATCAATAACAGTCGAGTCCATTTCAGTACACTCAAATACTCAAAAATGAAGTATCACAATTCATATTGATATTGAATTAAATGCTGCTCTAGAGTCAGCATTATTTGCTGATTAGCTCAGTTATCAGCAAGCTGCAACCTCCGGTCTCAAAATATGAAGCCCATGAATCAGAATCAGAACTTTATTCACAACGTATCTCAAGAATACAAAGAATTTGACTCCGGTATTTTTTGAGTACTCCCTGTACAAACTAAAGATAATCTTTGCAGCATTAATAAACATGCTAATAACCTGGTTCAAAAAACGGCTTAGGTCTACGTAGCTAGTTTCTCTATCGGCACACATTGTACGGGCGTGAATTTTTTTCTAATGCAACAGTTCAGAAGATATTAAGATTATGAGTTTTTGCCCAAATAAGGACATGTCTTGACTCCCGGACGGGAATACATAGCTTTTGGCTAGGAGGCTCACACTACGTCACACTATGCCTGGTTGAATTCCACATTACCAATATGGCTGCCACTGCCGATTGGCTTCAAAACAGCGCTTAGGAACAGATGGATGACGTCACGGATACTAGGTCCATTATTTATACAGTCTATGGTTATCCGTGTAATACAGTGTGCACAGCAGTCAAAAGTTTTACATGGCCTCTGTATAAGACAGATAGCCAGCATTGAAGCTGGGATAAGTCTTGCATTAGGTTGCGTGACATCCCTCACAATCATTCTGTTGTGTCTGTCTGCTGTGTCTTTACCGCCTCATGAAATCATGAAAAATAGACTGTAATTCCCGTTGAATTCTCAAACCCATTTGTTTATTTTCCAACAAAAGCACAGACGTGGATTGTGCCGTGGCTTCAGAGGGGCTGAAGTTTGCCTTACTGGAAAACCACTCTAGATTACAACTTGGGAAAATTATAACGTTCAAACAATCACTTTCAAATGGCAGACATCACATGGAAAACAGTATGGAGAGTCTTTGGCTGCTTCCCACAGACAGAAATATGCATCCCTGATACACTGCTTTGGTCTGTTTCAATCACGACACAATCCAAGACTTATACTCGTGCTACAAAAGCATATTGTAAATGTAAACAGCTGAGCAATCCACACTGCAAATCCACAGGTCCTATTTGAAGCTGTAATCATTATCCCACAGTAAATCTCTTGGTTAATTCAAAGGAAATGCCAATGAAATGCCAGCTTTGTTTCCATAACCCACGCAAATGTTGAAGCCAATGCAGCCTAAATATGCCAAAGCTAACAACTGGATCACAGCACATAAACAGTGCAACCTCAAAATGGGGCTGAGATAAAGTTCATCTTCTTTGATCGGTAATAGGCTTTTATTTTGTTATCCACCACATGGTCATGCTGAGCCTTCCCAGGCTGTGCAGGAAGGAAGAGCCCCTCTGTTACTATCAGCTCTCTGCAGGTTACAAATTCGGTCTCTTCCTCAAGCATCCAGAAAGACAGACACATTCCTCATGTCCTGTCACCTCCTGTCAGTGGACAGATATGCAGGTGTGGCTGGTTTGTGACAGCACACAGACACACAGCATTTGTAATTGCTGACAAACATGCAGTTTAAACCTCAACTTCAACAAAGACACATGGAAGGATTTGTCAGACTAGTTTTTGTTGTTCCTTCAACAGAGAGCACGTGAGTTGACAAGTGATTTAAAAAGCCTTAGTGCAAACATCTGTCCCATTCTAGTTGTGTGAAGGTAATTCAACCAGAAAAGCTTCAGAGGGAACAAAAAACAAATTTTTCAAGAGTGTCCAGGCAGCAACTCATTTACAAGTTACACAACACAGTGTACAACAGTTACTGGTCATCTTAAAGTCTTTAGTCAAAGCATCTGTAACCAGAGCTATCTCCCTCTAACACCTTTTACTTTTAAAAGATTCACAGAGACCATGTTCCCTAGACCCAAATCCTCCTGCAGCAGATTACAAGCTACAAGAATAGTGTATATAAACCTCTTTTCCCCATGTTGTGGTGCACAGACAGCAAAAGTAAGTCTTACAAAGACTGTAGCTTCCAGCATTTTTCAGATGAATAAAGTGTTGTAAGTAAGAGGGAGCATTTTAAGAATTGCCTTTTAAATGAGAACATGCAGTGATTTTGACCACAGGTAGATTAAGGAAGGATAGCCAACTCAAACACTAAGATAAACTACGTAGCTCTAAGCTACATATAGTCCAAAAAGGAGGAGGTAGAAGTACAGAGACAAGCACATTTCACACATGCATTCCAGAAAAATTCTTGAAATTTCAGGACAGCCTGTCCCTGAAATGTCCAGAGTTACTCACTCACACAAGACCCTAACAGTGGGAAGTTCTCTCTGTCAGACGGGAGGGGAGGGAGGTATCTCGTGAGTCTGACAGCTTACAGTTTTTTACTGTTGCATCAATGCTACATGTAAACACGTGTATTTACAGTATCTGCGAATGAGTAGAGAAGAAGCAGCTTCAGTACTTGCACAAAGATTGCATCAGCCATGTGACATAAACCTCAAACACCCCTGCTCTCTCTCGCGATGTGATTTCTCTTTAACTGTAGCTGTATTAACAAAGCAGCTCAAACAACCTGGTCACAGAAATTGTACTGAGGAGCTGCAGGAAGAAGTCTGGATAAAGTTGGGGTGAAAATGTAGCTGTTTGCATTCACAACTGCAGCTCTCCTTAAGACATTGGGGCCATTTCAGTAGTCTAGTGCATGTGTGAATACAACAATTGATAGACGAGGAGATACATTGATATGTACATTAAGTCAGACACCTCCCAGATTATAATGGATAGGATATACAGGACTATTTATGCAGTGTACTGTTTTAATTTCTGTTGTATGTTTACATTTGTTGCATGTCATTTGAAGCATATGAAGCATTCTGCAGTAAATTATTATTATTCTCGCTCCAGACTCATTTATTATGAAGGTCACACAATACTTTACAGAGAAAAAACACATTTAACCACTCACATTTAACCGTCAGTGTCAGGTGAATAAGGCATTTGCTGTTGAGTGTGTAAGAGCTTAATAACTCCCAAAACAAGGGTTCCCTCACTTTATTATTAAAGACACATTCACTGAGTTGGAAGATGAATAATCGTTCGTGAGGACACTTAAAATGCTGCTCATTCTTATGTAACTGTAAATATGAACATTGCATCATACCTCTGTGATGTTTTTGTGATACTGATATGAGGTTCAGACCTACGCTAATTAAAAACAGCAACGTTTTGACTGTGAGAGGAGAAGAAAGATGGCTGTCTGCACCACCACAAGGTTATTACACATGAGGTCTCTAATCGGAACAAGCTGCCCCAGATGAAGCGAACTGATTAGCTAATTAAAGAAACCACAGGGGGACACGGGATGTCACAAGGAGAGACAGAGAAAGGAGGACCTGGAGTCAAGAGGACGTCACACTGCCTGATCACAATGCATCACAGAGAGTTTCGGCACATTACCAAACAGCTATTAATGGCTGTGTGCACCTTGGTTCCCACCACGCCTCTGAGGTTTGTCATCAGCATTCACTGAGGATCAGAGGAAGCATGCACACAAAGAGCTGTCTACCTAAGGTGAGGCAGGGTGCACTCATTACCAACATAACAAAGGATTTACACATGATGTCATCCTAGAAATCTCCAAAGGCATCTGCCATATCACATTATAAAATACAGATGACAATGGACTGCATCAGATCTCCATTCATTCAGCAGATAAAAGAGGGAAAGAAGGTGAAGTACTCACTGTTCAGAGGGGAGACTGGCACGACCCGGCACTCCACAAGGTATTCCTCTGCCTAAGATTTGTTCTCTTTCTATTTTCTCCCCGGTCTCTCTCCCTCTGTCTCTCCTCCCGCCTTCTCCCCCTCTCTTCTCACCACAGCAAGATGCTGCCTGGACCAGTGCTCGCTGCCATGGTAACCAAGACTGGGGGGATTGTCATGTGACTGTCTCTCCCTGGGAGCTGATTGGTCGGATTTGGTGAAAGCGAGGAGGGAGGGAGGGATGGAGCCGGTGGAGGGGGTGGTGTCACATGCCCACCGGTTCCCAGATGGGAGGGATCCTCACTCAGGCCGCCTGCGAGCAAAAACAGACACAATGGGCGTCTTTTTAAGGTGGGGTTAGGCTGAAGTGAAGCTTTTACACAGACGAGAGGATTTCTATCGACTGACTGCCAAGACTTCTCCTTTTAAATCAAGATTTAGAGCTGTGACGGAGAGATCAGCACTCTTATGTGTTTCTTTATAAAGCAATTTAAAACAAAAACCCCGCCTTATCTCTCTACTCTTCTTTCTTTTAACGCCCCCAGCCACCAAAGACACTCCCAGACATGGCTCAGGCTACAAGATCCCAAAACTCCCACTGAGCTGGGAAGATCTGCTCTTAATTTCTGTGCAACAAACACTTTGAATTTGCTCCAGAGAAGTTTCACTACTGTTGAAATTAATGCCACTGAGACAATCCAGAGTTTAAGTGATGATCCTTTAAGGGCCTTTGCATGTGAGTTTGAATTGCAGTAGTATTCCAGATGTGGGACATTATGTTTCTAAACAGGGATTTATGCAAAAAGAATCTCAAGAAGCATTTTAAGTGACATTTTTTTTAAAAACAGAGTCACTGAAGAACTGTGAAACCACACAAAGGGGAAAGATAAGTGAAGTGAGCTCTCTGTGAGACTGAAACCAAATGTATTCCTTAAAAACAAGTTTTTTAATTAGCATGTTCATGTACATACAACAGTCAGTGTAGCTAAGTGGTGCCTGTCTTTAAATGTCCCTGCATGTCTTTGCATTTCACTTTGGCTTTAATTGTTAATCTTACTGATTTAATGGTTAGTGCCCTTTTTATTGCTTCATTGATTTTTAAATCTATTCTATTGTTTAACCTCTCATATTTATGGATTTCTCTTTTTTATCCAGTTTTTTTTTTCTTACAATGACCCCAAAGCTGTCTGTGACGATTTTATTTGTATCTGCTCTATTGTTGTCTGCACCTCATCTCTATAGTATAGAGTGTTCTGCCACAATGTGTCTGACATAGATGATTTTTAATGGATTCAATGCTCAGGGAAATTTGTATTGACAAAGAGTAACATTATATGGGTTTGAATACAAAGAAAATGAATTACAAATGAAAGTAAACATTTTTTATATACATATATATATATATATATATATATATATATATATATATATATATATATGTATATTAGAAATGTGTATGTCCTGGTAAAGGGGGAAATGGGGGGCGGGATAGAGAAGAGCGAAAACAGAGAGAAAAAATATTATATATCTTACACCTATTCAAGTTCATATAAATATATCATAAAATGATGTTGTACAGATGAATATCTGCACGTACATACACATCAGCATAAATAGGAGAGAATGAGAATAGGCTAGATAATCAACAAAATACATCTATAAACATTGGAAAAAGCCTTGGCTTCATCATGAGGTGTTGATGTGAGAGAGAACAAAAAAAGACTGTCAGCGTTATCACATTAATAGCAATGTGATTAATTTCCAAAATTAACTTCTTATAATTGAGTGCCTTTCCTTGTTTGTTTCTACACGCCATAGTTCAGCTGTGTTCCCTTGCCTTGATATGAAATAACGTCAACACTGCACTTTTCAATGGCACGTCAATTTAAACACTCTCAGACGGCTCAGCTGACAGGTTAAAGTATCAGCACTTTGTGTCAGACAGAATTAAAATATCTCTGAAGTACTCTGAGTTTGAGCTACCACCTACAAACTAAGCATACAGGTGCACACAGCTTATCAGACTGATGTCAGCGGGTGACAACATCACAAAAGTAAACAGAGCACTATTTTGGAGAGATAGAATCACCACAGACTTGAGGATAAGACTGAATCAAAGCTGCTAAATAGATGGAAACTGATTTCAGACCAGCCCACACTGAGGAAGACTCAGGTCTAAGGGACATTCCTCTGGTTGGCATATAGTGATGTGCCTTACCATCACAGGGAACAACAGTTTCACACACACAGGACCTGTATGAAACAGAGAGAGCAACCAAACTGGAACTCCTTAAAAGTGCAAAATCTGTCACATTAACCAGGGATCACTATGGATCACAAGTGAGTCACCAAAATGATATCAGAATAACTGCAGACCATACTGACACTGATTGGACATTTTGTGCATGCACCCCTGCATATTTCTTAATGTGTTACAACAATTAACTATTGAAATTCTGTGATAAATCATGATCACAATAATTAGTCATTAGACAGCTCTTGTCGGCACAGATACTTGTTTCCTTTACTGTTGTTATAAATGTGTGTATTAATCTGATTCCAGGTTTTGTAAGAGAAGTGTGAGTGACAAAACTTCCTCCATGATTGTTATTATTATTATTATTATTATCCATCCATCCATCCATTATCTTGACCGCTTATCCCGTTAGGGGTCACGGGGGGCTGGAGCCTATCCCAGCTGGCTTCGGGCGGAAGGCAGGGTACACCCTGGACAGGTCGCCAGCCTATCACAGGGCTAACACAGAGAGACAGACAACCATTCACGCACACACTCACACCTACGGGCAATTTAGAGTGATCAATCAACCTGAGCATGTTTTTGGATTGTGGGAGGAAGCCAGAGTACCCGGAGAGAACTCATGCATGCACGGGGAGAACATGCAAACTCATCATTATTATTTCTGATCTTCAATTTGTAGCATTAGTTCTTTATAAACACAACAGTACAACAGACACAGTCTTTCCTTGAAATTTGGCCCACTTTAATCATCTTTATATGATTCAAAATACATGACTTGGGTTCTATTCAGGGATGTTCCACTAAATAATCACGGACACAGCTCATGATATATTTAAATAAATAAAAGGAATGAATGCTGCTGCTCCAGGGGCCTGTATACAGAAATAACACAAGTGCCACTCGCCATCTGAGTGCAACTTGACCTGCTGGCCTTATACACTTTAACCTCTCCTACAGGGGCTGCAGATAGGGATATAATTAGAGCTGCAGAAACAAGGCACACTACATGTCTTCATATGGTCTGCCTTTGCACACAGACAAACATTCAGTAAGTAAAACAAAACAGTTCTGGGTCACTGCGACATACATTACTGAGGCTGACGGCTGTTTCTGCTCCCGCTGGTAACAACAAAATGACCTTACTGTATTTCCTGAATAAGAGGATTTAATTAAATCACTCTCTTGGCTGTAAGTGCAGCTACAAGAGTTATAAGAACACAGAAACCTACACTGTGCCAAGGGCATGTGCATGAACTGCCTGTGTGCCTTAATTGCATAATGATAAGCGCCCTGCTGTTCCACATTTTACAGGCGTTTTACAGGCCTGAAAGTTTGAGAGGAACTTGGCAGAGACCAGCAGCAGTGACAGAAGCATTTAGCTGCTGAGTGAAAGAGAGAGAAAAAACTTCCCATGTTAATTTGGGCAGTAAAAGATTTCAGAAAAAGAGCCTGTGTGTTTTACAGCCCATTTGAGCGAAAGTAGGTCCCTGTCAATTTCACGCTCATTCCCAATGATGACATGAGTAATCTTGGTCCAGGCTTGTTGTCCAGACTGTTGTGTAACGCTCCAGGACTGATCCAGTTAAGCCTGAGATGAGAAATGCTCTCATTTTGGCAGAATATTTAAGGGCTGATGTCATGATTTGCCTTTAAGGAACTCAAAAATATGTCTCACTGGTCCTGCATCTCTCAGAGTTAGTAGTCATCTGTTATGTTTTTTTCAACAATCCTTTTGTTTAGGGCCAATCAGGGCATGTTGTTTTCTCTTTATTTTGATGATAACAAATTAAGTTTGGATGGTTTTTGGAGATCTCTATTTCACGTCAGAGTTGCAAAAGCACAAACAAACATACAGCAGTCCTAACAAACCTCATTGGTGTATTGTTGTTGGGTCTCTGTTAATATTATCCTGAGATAACATTTGTTGTGAATTGGTGCTATATAAATAAAGATTGATTGATTGATTGACAAGTAAACAAGCTCTGTTTTGTCAGGATAATTAGATAAACTAATTCCTTATAATGGGGAAACAGGCTTTGTTATAAGGAGATAACAAGAGAAGATGTGAGGAAAAAAAACTGAAACTAACTCATAAAAACCAGCATTGATCTGAAGTAGGGTTGTTCAGAAAAGCAACTTATTTACTCGTCGTTATAGAGGAAATCTAACTTCTAAAAACACTCTGAAAATAGTCAACATTAAGAACACTGGATAAGAGTCTGTGGAAACAATGCCAAGTGTGGCTAAGGTTAGCAGAGCTAGCACCACCAGCCTTCAGTCCTCCTAGCAGGTTAATGTCCTCCTGCCTGTGCTGGTTACACATTGGTTCGGTAGAGTGGTTATGTGTCAGTTTAACCATACACAACTTTATCTCCATTTACTTGATCAACATACTGACAAACCACGCCACACTACCAGGTGACATCTGTCAACTGTGCTTGTTTACATCCATGTAGTAGAGAATTATAGCAATATGGCAGCAGGCGTGAAGCTACAGCCCTGGCCCATATGACCGTAATTGAGGCCTACAGTAATATAAGTATTAGTGATTAGTTATACTGACTAGTTATTCTGGTACCTACTAGCCAGAGTGACAAGGTTTAGGATTGTTTAGTCGACTTTAAGAGCACATCTCAAATCTCAAGATAAGAGCTAGCATGTTTCAACAGGACCAGCTTTATTGAGATTACCAGAAAAATGAGTTCAGATCTGGAGGAAACAACTGAATGTAACCTGTCATCCAGATGGAAAAGGCGTTGTTTTCTCAAGATAATGAGTCAAATGAATCTGTTTTA
The DNA here is from genome assembly GCF_009762535.1 of Notolabrus celidotus. Taxonomy (NCBI): domain Eukaryota; kingdom Metazoa; phylum Chordata; class Actinopteri; order Labriformes; family Labridae; genus Notolabrus; species Notolabrus celidotus. Next base: position 8,275,865 of record NC_048277.1, read on the forward strand.
ATGGGGAAACAATCTTTGATTTAACAAGACAACAAGAAACATAAGACCCGATCACTGGAAAACAACTGAAGTAAACTTGTTATCATTGGAAAATCAGCGTTGGTGTCTTGAAATGAAAAGATAAGCAAATCAAGATTGCTTAAAAGACAAGCAGAAACTACTCCATCATGCGGAAACGGATTGAATAAAATGTGAAGACGAATGCCTTAACAGAAACTTTGAAATAAAGAGGAAATGTGTAATGTGACAACCATCCGGACAATCACAGTGACCCGTTGTTGTTGTTCTTGTGTTCAGTCATTTTGTCCTGCACTTTTACAGTGAAAGTCTAGAGGGATTTTTGTGTAGCCCTGTCCATTCCTGAAGGACCGAAATAGACGCTGACATTTGGACACATTGCTCAGCTGGACACGGACAAAAATCCAGACACCTGCCGTCTTTGGGCGTGTCTATAGTCCCATTAATCATACACACCCTTGCCTGGTCACTACTTGTAGGATTGTATATACATTTCAACAGTGAATTTAAAGCATAGTGCTATTTCTGATGCTTTTATTAAGCCTATCTTCACTCATGTTTCTCTGATTCTGCTGTACGATTGTAGTACAAAGGCTGTCCAAAGTCATTAAATATGTAGCTCAAACATCGCACTGAGGATGTCTATGCATTATGCAGCCATTTTTCTTCTAATGCTATAGCTGGGCAGTGAGCGTTATTAATAAAATATGCACCGCTGTCTCCAGAGCCATCTGTTTTCCACACCCAGCAGACACATTACGGTGTTAGTCACTTTCTGTAGTAATATTCAGTAATGACAGACTTTGTTCATCAGCCCAGAGCTAAATCACAGAGCGCAAGAAGCATGAGCATTTTTAAACAAACAAAGTCATTGACACACTGTAGAACCAGACAGAGCAAATAGATTAAACTAAATTAAGCCCTTAGGAAAACAAATATGACCGTATGAAGTTTTTACAGACATTTGCGCACAGTAAACACTCTGTCAGTGGAGCAGAAAAGCGCCTGTGTCTACATTATTTCTTGCATGTGTCTTTAAGTTATGACAGACTGCAGGCCGAGGCAAATTTGTGACACAAACTGACACAACATGGCAGCACATAATCCAGAGTTAATGAATCCCAGCCACAGAAAATGTCATGTCAGAAGATTCAGACCGTCACTGCCAGTTTTCACAATCCCATCCTGTCTTATACAACACACACTCTCTCTGTCCCCTCTCCAACAGAGAGCATGAAAAGGGGGAGGCAATGATGAGAGGAGTCATCCTAATAGGTGATCTCATCATGTTCATGGCCCATCATCAGGAGCCTGTTACGGGCCACTGAGCACTGTGCTGAAGAAGAGGAGGAGGAGAGAGAGAGAGGGACAAGGCAGGAGGTGCTACAGTATCTGACAGCTGCCACTAGCAAGCTTTATACTTCACAAAATGTTTGCCTGCCAGGTGTTGAGACTTTTTGCTATAAAAAAAGGAAATAGAAATATGACAGTGAGATAGTTTTAAATGTATTTCTGTGAATGGTTTTATAAATCAACCAAATTAACTTGCTTTGCGTCTGGCGCTTGTCTCACCCTGTAGGGATTGTGTTTCACAAAAAGCTTAAACGCTCTACATGGTAATGCTGACAAACTTGTGTTTATCACAATCCAAACGAGGGCTGGCATTCTGATGTTTGACTATCAGAATGATAAACATAGGGGTGAGGGTTTATGAGTATCTCACTTGATGAGACAATCGACCTGCTGTCAGCACCATGAAGCTAAAGTCATCCCGTGTGACGTTGGTGTATTAAAAAAAAATTAAAAATTAAAAAAATTAAAAATTAAAAGAATGTAGAGAATGAAAGAGTTTTTTGGAAAATAACTCACATTTAAGTGGCATAAAAAATTCAAATAATTGATGTGCTTCTTTAGAAACATAAACAGCATCACTCGCCACTTGTCACTGGACACGGCATGCATCACTGGAGAGTCTTTTCATCAAAGCCATATACGTAAAAAAAATTCTACCTAAGTGATCGCAGCATGAGCAGTGAAAATGTGAGTTAATTACCCACCATAAAGTTTTTAAGTGTTAGCTGCACACAGGATCCTGTCTGCGCTGAGAGGTGCAAGAGGAGCAAGGTTTCTGCAGCTGATTACTTTCACTTTAAACTTGATTGTATTGTATTTTAACATTGCGTTGTTCTGTTTGGGAAAGATGGGATAATAAGTCTGCTGTGCCCTTTTAGGTTTGAATGGGATAGAGACACATGATATGTAGGGGTCTTCCTCTCTCTAAAACAAACATCAGTTCAATAAAACTAGACAAACCACTGGGTAAGACGTTTCCGGTTAAAAAGTCATCATTTCCAGAGCACACGCTTCAGGGACTAATTCACAAACTGACCAAAAATGTTCATTTGTTTGTTATTGTAAAAAAAGTCAAGGTGATTTAAAACAGTGAAAGTAGTAAGCTGGAAATGTTTGAATGTACAATCAATCAAACAATCAAATACAAACAGAGCAGGTCTAGTCCGTACTCTATGTTCTATTATTAACAAAGACCCAACACCAGGACAGGATAAGATCCAGTCCCATCTTACAGACAGGACTCAGTCTGATCTAATTTTAATCCACCATGAGCAGAGCACTTTGCAGCATTTAGAAAGTTACAGTGGCAAGGACAAACTTCCTTTAACAGGCAGAAACCTCCAGCAGAACCAGACTTATGTTAGACACACATCTGCTGAGACCGTGTTGGAGAGAAGGATAGAGGGTGATGAAAAAAGAGAGAGTGAGAGATGATAGTGGTGAGACGTGGTAGTAGTTGTAGCAGCTGGAGTCTGGCATGTCCACAGCAGCAGGCCGTCTACAACCCAGACTCAGAGGAACCTACGAGACAAGGGAGCTCAGAGACTCCAGAAGGTCTATGGCTAGTCACTTTAATGGGACACAAAGACTTAAAGTAAGTGACAGGCAGACAGAGGAAAGAGATAGGATCCCAATGTGTCAGTTCCCCCGGCAGTCAAAGCCTATAGCAGCATAACTAAGAGCTGGTCCAAACCTGATCCAGCTCTAACTATAAGCTTTATCAAAAAGGAAAGTTTTAAGCCTAGTCTTAAAAGTAGAGAGGGTGTCTGCCTCCATGACTCTGACTGGTAGATAATTCCAAAGGAGAGGTGCCTGATAACTGAAGGCTGTACCTCCCATATTACTTTTAGAGACATTTAAGTCAACAGCTGAAATACTGTACTGTACAAAACTTTAGACTTGTGGGCTATGGATCTAAGAAATGCACAAAACTGATGATGTAAAGTGACGTCTGTACTGTTTCATTTGTGCTCTTCCACAGATAAAGATTAGCAGCAGCTGATTCACATCATAATGTATAAGTATGATATTTGACTGTAAGCACACAGCTGACAGGTCATCCAGACAGGGACAGAATGTTCAGTTTTCATATAGAAGGTAATTGAATAAATCCACAGATAAACAGTATGAACCTCTTCAGTCCAAAAAAACGTTACTGGAGCAGGTCTTCCCACAATCACCAGAGTATTTTAGGCTTCATGAATCAAGCCTGTGCTGTAACTTGAACATTTAATTTCCTCCAGAATGATGAGCACTAACCCTGTGCAAACACCACATAAATCAGCTCCAGTCTGACGCCCCTGAGCATGATGGGTAGAGGAAGAAATGAAGAGGCGGAGAGATAAATATGGAGGACTCAAAGATGGTGAGTGAAGAAAAAAGGCCGGCAGAGGAAAAGTAAAAAAAGGGCAAACTCTGAGGTGAACAGTCGGGAGGTCTGGTTGTCTGTTCGTGGTCGGTCTAAGCTCGTCTAAATTTAACTGCATGTGTTTAGGAGGCCTCAGACCAGGCTGTGTGAGGACTGAAACAGCAGCAGCAGCGGTCAGGGAGCGCTCACACTGTCGGCCTTTTACTGCGTCCGTGACCTGCTGCTATAGAAGGTTATAAATCCAGCCTTTCCTAGAAGCCCAAGAGGTCAAAAGTCACGGCTGTGTGACCCGCTGTCCTCGACCTCTTCCTGATCCTAACAAAGTGGTCTATGTACAGCTGGGACTGTGATGACTTAGGCTGTTTGATGTTGAAAGGCTAGTAGCACCAGCTTTCTGTCCTCCCTGCACGTTAATGTCCTTGTGCCTGTTTGTTACCCATTGCTCCTTTTGAGTTAACCAGACACAGCCTTCATACAACTTTATCTACATTTTTTAGATCAAAATACTGCCAGACCACGTGATGCCTCCTGTCATTTGTGAGTGTTTACAACTGGTGGAAATCGTCATCAACCAGAGCTGCAGCTCCGGCTAGTGGTGAGAGGCTGCGCTAGAGCTCAGCGCTCAACAGATGCCCCATCTCAAGCCTACAGTAATAAAATATTAATAACTCTTTTAACTGACGAGTAATTCTGGTGTCAAGGGTGCCAGCCTCAAGCAAACGCTCAATGGACATGCAGCTTTTAACAGTTCTGCATTGGCTTCATTTCTTAAGATGGGACGGTGCCACTTGATATGAAAAGAAAGCAGAATATGATTTTAAAGATCAGCGTATGTCAGCAGGAGAGACACCAAGGGGTCATAGCACACTGAAGGTTTCTCAGAGTAACTTTAGAGCTTTAAGGAGGAACTTTTTATTGAGTGAGTTTTGGCGCCCCCTGTGGACAAAGTGGGAATTCCGTTTGCTGATTTTGTCAGGTACATGTGAACATAGTTTTTTCTTTACACAAATCTCATTCTGCTCTTTTTAAAAAAATATTTTAAATGGATGAGTTATAAAATATTTGGGGATTCATGGTTCATGGAGATCCCCAGGCCTTTGGAGCCAGCCTCAAGTGGACACTAGAGGAACTGCAGTTTATTTTTGCTTCTGCATTGTCTTCACTTTTCAACACCAGAGGTTGCTTCCTGCTTCCGACCATGGCTTCATTTTTCTTTGGACTGTTCACATCCTCACAGAAACTTGAGAAGCAAGAATGATACTGGTGATGTGACACAGAGTCTAAGAATGGATTGTTAGCTGCACTCAATTGCAAATGTTAGTTTCCAGCCGTAGATTAAAGTTCAAGTCAAAGTTAAATCATGGTGAGGTGACCACCAGTGGGTTCTGGGATTGCATTGCAGTGGTTTGGGTTCTTCCCTTTTTGCTTTCCACACAGACTGTTCTCTGCCCACAGAAACACTAGTGTACTAAACAAACTTGGACAACAAAACAACTGGGCACAATTCAAATCCCCAAATCCCAACCCTGCTCCACAGATTCTGTATGTTTATGTAGAATCTGCAATTAGGGACCTTTTGTTTCTAATCACTAAACAAAAGGGGTGACTGAGATCAAAAGCAAAACAGACAGCGATGAAACTGTCTTACATCTGGAGCAACAAAGAAACTTAGTTTTGTCTTTCGGTAATAAAATAATTGAATGAGGAAACATCAGTACAAAAGAGGTGGCTCTGGTCGAGTAAATTTAAGGTTTTACAAAATCATGAAATATGAATAACCAGAATTAATGTGTGCATGTGCACACCATATCCTGAATCAAAACCCTGATAAGGCTCATAACTGGGGTAGTGAAGTCTGTGTATATGCACTCATGTGTCGGTTTCCTGCAGAACTCTCAGAGACTTTATTTATTTAAGCAGAAAAAACTCAAACCTGTGATGAGTTCAAGTTTCTGTTGAATTGATCCATTTAAGTATGCTATTTCATCATCAGGATCAACTTCTGGACACATAAACCTACCTTAAAGTTATAGCTCTGATAAAAACTCACCATGCCTCTGCTATCAAAGTCTTACAGCAAACTCATGTCAGCACAGCTCAGCAGGAGAACAAACAGGATGAACACACTAATTCAGTAATCAAATCTCTGCCCCAGTGACACAGTGAGATTAGGGCAGCCATGAGTGGGCTTTGGAGGATTTATGATGCACTCTCTCCTTCCCTCTCTCTCTCCCTCTCTCTCAGTCCATGAGCAAACAGGTAGCACAGGAGGGCAGAGGAGCAGTTTGATGCTGCTCAGTGAATGAGGGCACTCTAGTTTCTATTTTTGGCTGAGTTTGGTTTGTGTGTGAGCAGGATTTTGTCTTCATGAAATTTCTAGGCACTCACCTGGACTGACAAACCCCTGACTGGCAGCTTCGGCTCACTACATACCCTCAGGCTGGAACAAATACGGCTTAAATATGATCAGACATCATAGCAACAAGACTCTCTTCCTGACCAATATAAGAAACCAAGGCCCTGTTATCCAAGATACTGGAAATCACATCTCATTTTCAGAGGGAACAACAACACTGCATGAGAAAACATACTGCTTCTACTTAATACCCAGCTGTGTGAAACCCTGGACTCTAATTGGTCAAAACCCCATAGCACAACACTGTATAACTGGACCATTTGAGAGTCCACCATTTCATTTGAATTGGCACAATAAGAACCATGGGATACGTTGGGCCATGAAGGATATACCTGAGTAGGACAGCTGTATTTGGAGGAGACCTTGAAATGGGACAGTCTTTGACGTGCAGCAGTGACGCATTTGGTCTTCAGCCTTCAAAGGCTTGAGACCCTAAATTGGGGCACAGCATAAATCAGTAAACAACATGGAGGATATTTAGAATATTTATTTGGAGTGCATGATAGTTTAGATTTAAAGGAAGAGAGGAGGAAAACAGCACAGAAACAGATAACGGTGTTGAAACAAACAAGGAGCTGAATGTGAGACCAGCAGAAAATGGTCATTAGTGAGGGTGTTAGCGCAGATAATTAAGGCCGTTATCGAAGTTGAAGATGCTGTTTTATTCAATATAATGGCTGTTAAAGTGCACAGGATTCCTATTTAAGTCATGCTGTGTTCCCAGTCAATAATCTCAGTATACCTTAATCTTAATTTAAAGGGATCAACCATAAAGCCTAACAAAGAGCAGTTAATACTCCAGCAGAAAAAAAGCAGCCAGACACAGAGCAGCATGGAAATGACTTTTCAATCTGTGGAATTAGTGTTTTAATAAATTAGATTACATTATACTACAAGGTTTTACTATACCCAAACATGAATGTTGACTAAAGGTTTCTGTTTGAACCTTATCCAAAAACTTTATTTGTTATAATGAGGCAGACTCTTTTAGACAAGTCATGGGTCAAGTTATGTAAAGGAAGATGAGAATTATTAAATCACGCCAACAGTAATGTTTCATAACACACTTCAATTTTTGAAACTATCCCTGCTTATTTTCCTATTCACATAGAGAAGATGACACAACCTCCTTTTTGCATAGAGGTCTTTTCCCCCATTATTATTCCAATTACCATAACTACCCATTCACCATGGATTAACCATGACATATCATCATTTTTAATTTTACATATTGCTGTACATTTTCAAGATTCCAGGGTTTAAAACTGACTCAGTTGAGTCAATAAAGCACGAAGCAATCATTAGATAACTTTACCTTGTAACACTGGTTTGTATTGACTTGTTTCCTTTACTTCCCACCAGAGGTAAAATGAACCCATTAATGCATGCAGCAGTGCTACGCTAACACAGAATCTAGGTCAATACTGTCGCAACGGCCCATCCCGTCTTGTTTCCCAACATGTCTTGTGCTGAATGACATTGATTAAGTTTGTTTACGTGTTTAAATCAGTAATCATTACTTATTGTTTGTATTGTTAATGTAAGTTCAAAGGATGTGTTTTTTAGCACTTTGATGTCATTTGGTGTCAATCTGTTTTTATCATATTAGTTTTGACCATAAGGACCTGTGTCCACTGATAGCATTTTTTGTAGTAGCACTGCCCAAGACCTCAGTGTTTCAAACACACTCCATTACAGTTTCTGAGTGCTTCTCACAGGCACTTGCTGTTGCTAGATTATGAAAGTTATCCCGATTTGACTTCTGCTTAATTCAGTAATGACTATTTAGTCTGTTTTAAAATGCTCTGTGTGCTTTGTATTTGCTTTAATTCAAGAAAACGTTACAAAAACATAGAATAATTATAGAGATTGTTTTGTCTTGTACTATCAGTTTCTCCTCTTACTCCTGTTGACAAAATCGATATTAGAAGACCTGCCCCTTCTTAACTTTGCTTGATCAGTTATGGATGTGTGACATTGTGAAGCCTAATGATCATGGTGGTGTTTGAAAAGCTGAGCTATTTTTTTTGTCTTTTTCAACCAAGAGTGGTGTGAGTGCAGCAACAATAAACAACTGACGCCAAGAGTGTTTTTGTTATTAGGACATTGAGGGCTGAAAATGCTGAACTGCTCTAGTTGCATATAGTAAATAGAAAAATAAAGCAGTTAGTGGACACAGGCCCTTACTGAGGAGCTTATTAACCATTTTGTTAAATACAGCTGGTAATGTAATGAAACTACTTTTCCCTAACATTAAGTGACAATGGAAAGTTGATCATCAGAAAGCTCTTTACTGTCTCTCTTTATGGAGATGGTGCTATAACATTTACAATGTGATAAATACAGCACACTGTATCCATGTACACGTGTACACATTGTTAATTTTACGTTTGAATTGATGATTCATTGTAATCATATCTTCAGATAGGTCAGTCTTATACAATTAAAGTTATCTTTTGTGTTTTCTTTAATTGTGTCATGAGCTTGTTTTTGTACCCACAGCTAACTCTCATACTTTTAAGTATAGTATTTTATCTGGGAAACCGGCTCTTTATTAAGCTGTGTGCAATCAAGGTTACCTGCCAAACAAGGCATCTGCTTTAGGGTGCAGTTAAGTATCAGCTCAAGTATGACTCTAAACACAGTGTGCTTGGGACCAGACCAGAATTTTAATTGTGCTAAATACAGCCCTGCGAAGGTGCCCTCTGTCTCTCCTGCTTCTTTTTCCATGTACTCCTCCCCTTCCTCGTATTCCCAAAATGACTGTGAAGCTGCTGTAGGCTGTTCAGACTCTTCCTCCAGCAGCAGGCGCTGACTGTAATCTGCAGTCAATAAACAGTCCTGCAAGCTCTCAGTGCAGTCAGAGACAATGCAGAGCTCAGCTGCAGTTTACACCGTGACCTCAGAGCTCAGTACAAATCACTGTGCATACACAGCACAGACCGGCAGCTCTGCAGGAGGATTTCGTCCCTCTGCAATCAAACACTTGAGCTTCATAAGGCTACGTAATCTGAGCTGAAGTCTTGTTTTCTCATTCTGCATCAAAGCTGCATGTGCTTGACCTTTTTTTGACTTTGACTTCTAATGTGAAAAGCAATCCAGACTGTGCTGTTTATCTTACATTAACTCTGGCTTTTTCAGCTCCAACTTTGCATTTTAATTGCAACTCATAGGGGCAGATGTTGACTCAGTGACTCCACAACAGGCTGAGGTCATGGTTTCAGTTGACTCGAGAACTCGATATGAAGCGGCCATGGCGTTCTGCAGGTTTCACGACAGGTCTGTGCAGAAACACAGCCGCAGTACAGAAACCAAACACCTATCTGTCTCTACATGGACACACACATTCACACACAATAATTCACAGTGTCATAACACACAGACACATTCCCATGCCTATAGGATCAGTAATCACCGTTAATACAAGAAGCTGACATAAAAACTGTCATCAGTACTCACTCTACATTTAAATGTAGAATATGCATGCAGGGGGCTGAATGCATGTATAGGAGGTGGTTTTAGTACCAGTTGTATTGACAAATCGGGTGTCAGCAGGCTTTGGTGTCTGCAGGAAAAACAGTCTGTATGGAGAGCAAAAGCAGGAGGAACATAATCCACTGTAATGACATCCCAGCTCCCATGGTTGGTAATCTGAGGAGGATTTATTTCTCTCTAGAAACAGATATATGCCTGAAGAGCAGCTAACAATCCGTTCTAGATCAAATATTTACACTGAGACACAAATCTGCTTGATGCTGTGTCACTAAAGACAATCAGCGTTTAGATTTCCTGACTTCCTGGAATGCATCAGAAATGATTGATCCCACCTCCATTCAACAAACAAACATTGTAAAAGTAGTTTTCTTCTCTGGGAAAGAGCTGACAAAGCCTGATGTTTGTCTTTTAACGAGTCTGCATCATCATTATTTCCGCAAATTTAAGACCTTTTAATCACGAGATCATCAGTTTTTGTTTCAGGCTCATGCCGCTGAAGGAAGCTAGAGTGAAGCCTCTGTGGATCTTACTCTTTACAGTAAAATGAGACCCAAATTCAAACATTTATAAAGTATCAGCCATGTGTAGCTCTTATCAGCAGTCATTTTCCCTTTCCAATAACTGAGACCTTCATCAGAGGAAATCAGTTGCTAGAACAGCTGAAGTAGTTCCTGTTACAATGATTTTCTTCCTCACATCCCTCTGTTCTGCACGTCTACAGTTCAGCCTCCTGCTGTCAGACCCGAGGCTCTGACTCACTCTCTGCGAGTTAATAACACAACAGGACATGTCTGCGAATCAGAGGCAGCTGCAGGGTTCACTTATTTAAAGAGCACGTGGAGCCTTCAGAAGATGCAGCGCACAGAAAGCTGAACAGAAAACTGTACTGCTGTGAAATATCTGACACAGTAAGAACATACAGTAAGAACATGCAGTATGAGTGCAGATGTTTTACTCTGACAACTCACGTCTAAATGAGCAGGTGAGTAGTGACAGCATGAATAGATCCGTCAGTGAGTCTCCTGACAGTGTTTCAAACATAATCAATTACTCATGTCGACATATTGATCAGTTGTTCACTCTGAGGCTGATTCTGAGATGTCACTCTGTTTCAAACCTTTGCTGATCTTGTCATGTGAGCGTAGTAAGAACATTTTAATCTTATTTTCTATCTGGCTTACATGGCATACAATCTCTTTATTTAACCTTTATTCCTAATTGAAGCAAGAATCTGTGAGTGCAGGAATGGATTTTGGTATCTTGAGTGTGCTGGTTTTGTTGGTAGGATCACTAAACTTTGCATGTACTCAGGAAAACAGTCTGTGTGGAAGGCAAAGTAGGCTGAATGTAATCCACAATAGAATAATGCAATCCTGGCTCCCACTAGCAGCTAACTAACAATGACTTTGCACTCTTATCAAGAAATGGTAAAACACAGAAAAGGAGGTCTTGACTGAGGATCCTTTTTTTTCGACCTGCTTGCTACAATGGAAACTCTGAGAAGATGGTCATCGCTCCCAGCAGCTATCTAATTGAATCATTAGATGATTCAAATGGATTTCAAGATTGACATATCATAAATATTATCATTAGAATCTAAAGAGGGCCTGAAATGACATGGAGGAGAAAAAATTGAGTGAGATCCTGAGAAACTTTTTCAGAATCAAAAGTACGCTTCTACAAGATTTTCTTTGAGGTGGATTCCCTCTTTGAGGCACGTTGAAAACATTTCAAACTATAACTTTTTACCTCCATGTCCCTTTGGAGGCTCTGCAGCAATCAGACTTGGTGACAGCTGTGACAGGAAGAAATACTCAGGAGAGGGGGTGATGGTTGGCTTAGCAGTTAACTCACATACCTCCTCTACAGAATCTGCAGCCCTCAAAGCAGGCGGCCAACCAACGGCCCTTTGCAGCATGTTATTCCCTACTCTACTCTATCCACTCTCCTGGCATTAAAGCCCCAGAGAAATGCAATGTAAGAGTTCATTTTAGAGGGCCCTGTTCAGCTCTTATGGCGGATTATGGCCAATTTGTCGTCTTTGATGAACATTTCTTTTTTAGATATATATTCTGATAGATTAGATATATATTGACATAGAGTGGTCTAGACCTCCTATGTTTGTAGAAGCGTCTTGAGATAACTGTGATTTGGCGCTATACAAATAAAGATTGATTGATTGATTAAACGTTTGAGGCTGTAGTCCTTGCCGTGCTACAATCGATTACTGGTCCTGAGCGTATTTGGTGCATGTCACCACCACCCTCTGATCATTCCGGTCTCTCTAAAGAGAACCTATGAACTAGAGCGTATCTGCCTAAAAAAGATCCTGAAAAAGAATTCATCTCCAACAAGGTGTCTAAATTATCTGAAATTTGTAGACAACATGGAGGCAAGAAAAGTCTGCTTCAGGTGATTTCTCCATCATCACTTCTCTTCTATGTCTTGTTTTCAGGCTCTAAGTCATTAAAGTTTTTATATTCTCCAAGAAGGCTAAGGAAACCTTCAAGTCTCTCTTTGTTATGTTAGATATTAGATTGCAAACAGGTTGCATAACTTATGAATAGAGGCTTTGACTGCGTCTCCGTTACCATGGATGCAAACAGGCAATTTCACCCACTACTACTTCATAGGTGTAGAGCTGTCAGGAAGTATTTGACACCCTGCAGCCATTCAGAAAAATAAGTATCCACCCAGAGCATGGTTTACATAAGTCTGAGGTACAGAGTATTTTAAAATGTGGATAACAGTGAATTTACAGTGACATTTAACAGTGAGAGCAAAGAAAGGAAGAGAAGGGCACAGATTCCAAACCTTTCTTTTTCCCACTGCTCGGCCTCTAAATTCTCACACTCTGCCTTATCAAACCAGATCTCTGCCCTCAGTGTAGACAGAAAAGAGCAAACACTACACTATGGTCTGCAGCTGTTCAAATATTGTGACATGTGATCTGTGGCTGGCACAAAGAGCGCTTGTAATGAACGAGCGAGGTACAAAGACAGAAAGAGCTCGCCTCTGAAGCCAGTCCCCACCTATTCACCAAAACACACACAAACACACAGCTTTGTATTTATTGTGCATTATGCTACATTTCCTGCAGAGCTCTCATCTCCGGAGTCTGAACGGCTGTACAGGCAGAAACTCTGCACACGCTCAGTGTCGGCCTCCAGCCTACAATCATGCAAAGCAAACAGAGCAATCAGGGAGTGTTGGGAGGAGCATGATCTATTTAAACCACGTGTTGAATAAGCATGACACTTTGCCTTTAAACATAAATCTCATAAAAGGAGGATGGAGAAAGTGGATTCATTATCTTGTAAAAGAACAAAAGTGTTTTTGTTCTGCTGTTTGCCCGCTTTGTTTCTCCTTCACCAGACGTTCTGAGACATTCACTCATCTTACCGCCAAAGCTTGTTTCAGTGCTCTTTGTACCCTTTATCTCTACCAAAGATGAGGATCAAACGAACAAAGCCTCTGTGGCCCTGTCTTTAAGCTCTCCTCACACTTTTATAACTGTCAGACATTAAGTCCTTCCTCTCATCACCTGCAGCTGACACCGTACAGAGATGAGAAAGGATTATCTGAGCCTAAAGGATGGAGACATTCAACTCATCACTTAGAGCAAGATGGTTTGATTAGCATGATCTGCAGGGAAGGTTTCAGGGTTGAATAGACCTTGAAGAGACCCCCAACAAAAAGCCATGTGCTTAAAGAAAACTATTCACTGGTGACACCAAGCAAGACACAACCTGTGGGGGTGTAGTCCAACAATGCCAAACCTTCACATGCTCAGGGTTCAGGAGTTCAGACGTTTTACTGCAGACTTGTTCATGTTTTGGAGCTTTAAGTCCTGATGTGGAAAAAACTTGGATGCTGCAGAGAAAATGTGTACAGGATTAAGTCATCTCTCAACTCCATTTCCATCCTTGCTTCAAGTTTCTAGTTGGACTGTAAAAAATGGAATTGCATGGAAGGAGACGTTAAGTTTCCAGTTAACCTGTTAACCAGTTAATCAGTCACCAGTGCTGCTCCTACTTTTACACAGAACACGTGCAGCACGTAGGGCCTCATCATGTATGGGGGCCTCATGTTTGCACAAGAGGTTGCAAGAAGCTGCATACTCTACAGGCTGGTGTCTGCAATATGATATTACTGAGAGAGGGAACATCCATTGTTTGCCACACATAGATGTAACCTCAAAAGTCTATTAGGTCGTCTTTTGATGAGTCATTTCAGAATGTGACATGATCTGCCATCAACTAATAAGTGTGCGCTGTGTGTTCCTGCAGCTCTGCTGGTGCTCATACCAAATCTAGCTTGGACAAGAGGAGCCTTGGTGGTCACATTGAAGCCCAAAAGTTCCCAGAGTCTTCATGGTTACTAATGGGTACCAAGACTCAAAAACTGATGCCATCAAACAACTTTCTCTTCTGTCTGCCATTTTTAAAGAGTGACATGACTTTAAATTCATCAACTGGACAAGGGAAGTCCAAAGTTTTCCAACCTATACTGAATAGTTGTTGGATTTGAGGGGTGTTCATGTGTGCTTCCCAGATTGGGGACTCATTACTCTAATCATCCAACCCAGCATGAGCCTGTGTGCTAACACGCTTGTTATGAAAATGATAATATAAAAATATTTAACATGAGAAGAGAAAGGAGCATTCATCTAAGTAATTCACTCTGAGGTAAACACATATTACAGCAAAGTGTTACAATCCTGAGACACACACATCATAAATCAATATGATGGCAGGATTGAAAGTATACAAGGGGTCACAAACCTCATCAGGATCTATCCTCTGGAAACCATGAAGAAACCAGAAATTAGATAAATAAATTCAGGTTATGATAAAAGATATGAGGTAGGAAAGCCTGGAGGTCAAAAGAGACTATACATGTACTATTTTAGATAGGGTCACCCCATAAAAATAAAGAGAAATGTCCTAAAATGAAAAAGGTCAAAGAGAGAAAAAAGAGTGATAGAGCACATGACTTCTGCAAGGCCACAATGACGGCATTTCTTTCTCTATATTAGTCACACATCCTCATCTTAGTTGGAATCCTTTGGGTAGCATCATAAAAAACTTTTGTATAGAGTTAGATTGTAAACCTGAAACACTTGTTTCTGAAACACTGGATCTAATATGTCATGCACACACACACATGCACACAATGCAAACATTATCACAGCAAAACGAAGGTTATCTAACTATGTAATGAAAGACAGATCAGCGGAGGAGAAGAGGGAATCACGTCAGAGTCCAGTTATTCTGATGATCCCCGAGCTGAGGCCATGACCTCACCGAGCGGCATTGAATGGTGTGTGTGTGTGTGTGTGTGTGTGTGTGTGTGTGTGTGTGTTTGTGTGTGTGTGTGTGTTATTACTGAATTGTATGGTGTGTGTCACGTCCGCTTTTCTTCTGGGCCTGATGAGGCTCAGCAGACTTGGCTCCTCGTTGAGCACGAAGGTATGAAATAATTCTCTGATGTGAGCGGTCCTTGGCAGACTGAGGCTGCTGCAGAATGCTTGGATACATAAATAATGACATCGGCTTTGTGAGGCTGAGGAACGAGCATGTTTGAGGTAAGACGGAGGAAAGGGATCATCAAAACCTCACAGGGATAATGTGCATGCACTTAAAGTGTCTTATCAACATCTCTTTTTTAATATCGTTCCCTGACAGAGGATTGATCAACAGAGGATTCACAGAAAGACAGTGTGCCTCTAATAACAGTCATTACTGATGCAATGCAAACAGAATGTTGCCTATTTCTGTTCTGTATTCACATATGTAGCCCATCCCTAAATATTTGAAGGATTTTCAGGTGTTTTGTGCATGTGTGAATAAAGGGCAAACAAATGGACTGTTATCTCTTCAGTGCACGAATGAACAAAAAATATTATCCATTATAAGATGAAACAAGTCTTTTTACGTCATCCCACTGGACTATGAAATTCAGTTAAGCTTGGACAGAGCTTTTACAAGCCCCCTGGATCTGTTTTTGTGTGTGTGTCTGTATGTGTGTGCGTGTGTGTGTGTGTGTGTGTGTGTGTGTGTGTGTGTGTGTGTGTGTGTGTTTCAGTAAAACACAGAACTTTTCATCAAGAGAGCAAAGGAGAGGTTAGCTCAGTCTTTATAACCTTCACTTCATGTGTATTAAATAACACCAACACTTTTCCTCTTATAGTTTAATTTATTAAACTTCACTGATCAAAGAGTAGCTCCTCTGCCATGCTGATTGAAAGCACTACATCATAATTACAGTGTATATGTTCTGTATACACGCTGGAAGTCACCCAAAAGAAAAACACTCATCTCAGCCGGAGCAGGCATCCCATCATTTTGTGGTCTAATGAGGGTGTGGAGCAGAAAGTCGGGTATCTCTAAATCCTGCAGTCAGCTCTGCTGTGGTGTGATTTCACGGGTTTCAGTGGCATCTTTGCACTCTGGGAGAGCGGCCCTGTCAGCAGCTTGTCTTGTACATGAAGCTTGTATTAAACTGACTAGTTCAACATTTTTTAAAGGGAGCCAAACTTAGCTGTTATTACTCACATTAAATTGAACATTTCCACTGACATTTCCACAGAAGTGCATGAATCAGAGCAGCACCAGATTGAGTTTCTCTGCCTCATCTCTGTCAGAGTCTGAGACATTTTCTTTCCCATCCATCAGTCCTCAAACACTGTCATTTCCCATACTGTGCTCTGTTTAGAGCTAACTCTACACACTTTTTTCAATTGTAGATTGTAGATCAATCTGTAGCCCAAGTTTTTTTGTGTATGTGTGTCTGTCTTATAACTCTCCTGCATATCTAGGACTAGTTAAGCTGAGTCCTGGTGTACATCCCGCTCAGAGGTGCATTTGAAGGCTGCCCCGTTCTGAAGCCTAGCTCAAATGTGTCCAACAAATCAATCAATCTTAATCTATATAGCACACATTCACAATAAATGTTATCTCAAGACGAAGTTATCTCAGAGGTCTAGACCGTACTCTAAGTAATATTATTAACAAAGACCCAACATCAAGACAGGATAAGATCCAGTCCCATCTTACAGACAGGACTCAGTCTGATCTCATCTTAATCCACAATGAGCAGAGCACTTTGCAGCATTTAGCAAGTTACAGTGGCAAGGACAAACTTAATTTAACAGGCAGAAACCTTGAGCAGGACCAGACTCATGTTAGACAGACATCTGCTGAGACCATGCTGTGTTGTACTGCAACCAACTACTCATAGATGATGCAACAGGTGCATCATACACAACTCAACACATAATGGTATTTGGTCACATTGAATTAGCGAGAAACACAGATGTTGAAAAAGACACCTTGAATCTTGAAAGTATCTTTAAAATGGTTGGGATGGTGGATGAGCTACTTGATGCTAGCTATGTTTGATAGTTTGATAGTTAACCAGTTAGCTACCTGTTGCTGGTCAAAAAGAGTGGGGCTATGAGATGCAAGTGTGAGAACAGCTGGTCATGCAAAAAGTATTTTGTAGTGCCATGTAAATAACATGTATTATAGTATTATTATCAGTGTGCAAGTATGCTATTCAATCAGAATAAAGTACTCAACACAACCATGTCACAAAATGTTATTATGTCTGCTGCTACCTCTATATATATCGATTTCATTGAACTCTCACCATAAAATGGTTGTTTTACTCTCTGTTGATTTCCTGGGGCTGTTTTCTCAGATTAAATGCTAGAGATTCCCAGTGTCACAGCTTCTTTCCTCTCTCACCTACACAGCTCAGAAATCTGTTGTTTTCATGGTGAGGGCATCGGTCTGTGTAATCAGATAAATGTTTCTCTCTGACTATGAGAAGTAGCTCCGGATAAAAGAGTTCAGTGAAGTATTTAAAACTTAAAGAGCAGTTTGGAGAAAGGAAGGTAGGGAAGTATGGGAGCAGACAGCTCGGTGCTGTGGCCTGAAATGAACCCTCGCTCCTCTCGCTGAGGAAAAATCCACTGAAGCCAAAATAAAACAGAAAGCAACCACACCCAGAGTCTGCAACCGCACTGAACAGGACTGTACACAGAACACATCTGTGGCCAGGATGAGTCCCACAACCCAGGAGACACAGAGGCCAGGGCTGGACCGGCCCAGGGAAGTGGATTGTTAAAACAGCATGAACTCTATGCTGCTCACACACACACACACACACACACACACACACACACACACACACACACACACACACATACACACACACACACACACACACACACACACACACACACACACACACACACACACACTCTGTCCATCCCTGTGGAGTCCAACCTGCATGAGTGCCCAGCTGGAATCTCACACACAGAGTCACACAGGCTTTCTTCATCGCCACAGTCGTCATTCTCACAACAGAACCCTCCCCTGCAAAGGTTACCCATGAGTCAGAGGATTGTGTCATGTTAAGATGGTTACTAGGTTACATCAGTGTTTGTTTGGTGCCGTTGTGATGAAGAAACCGCGTCCAACATGAGAAAAGTGTCATTTTCAATCAAGAAGATGAAAAGCCTGCAGATAACATAATTACAAACTGATGTAAAAAGGCTGTGGAGATAAATATTTAAAGGGATGAAAGTGTAAGGATGAAGACAACATCAAACGTTGATCATTGATGGTTCCAGTTTCTTTGTGTGTAACACTCTGGACTGTGGACAGGTTTGTTTGAGCACTTGTTGACAGCGTGTTCAGTTATTTATTGCTAATGTCAGATCATGTCTTTATACATTTATTTACCCATTTATTTAGTTGATCAGACTTTTTCTTTCTTACAAAGTTAATAAGATGACATGCATTAAATAATCCACAAAATAAGCTTACAGGGCAGAGGAGACAAACCTCAAAGTAATACAAGCAGAAAAGCACCAACTGTATCCTGTTCACACCCTCACATTATGAACCATGTTATTGTTTGTTTGAGTGAAGTCACACTTATCATATTTCAGAGTTTGAGAATAGTCTCATAAGTTTCTTCCGCATGTGCACTCCTGCATTTCAAAA
The DNA here is from genome assembly GCF_009762535.1 of Notolabrus celidotus. Taxonomy (NCBI): domain Eukaryota; kingdom Metazoa; phylum Chordata; class Actinopteri; order Labriformes; family Labridae; genus Notolabrus; species Notolabrus celidotus. The sequence continues at coordinate 8,294,532 of NC_048277.1, forward strand.
TGTTCCAAAGCGTCTTTGTCACACGTTTCCCCCACACTGTGAAGTCAGGGGGGGGAAATCTGTAGGCAGGATATGACATCAAAACCACGCTGTGAAAGTCACAAAGATGACAGTACTTTTAAATGAATAATGCTACCTTGAAATGCCCTTTTAGGGGGCATTTTGTTGTTTTTTAGTGAATCAGATATTGCGATGTAATGTCATATATTTGTCTTGCACTCTATCTATTATCTCAGTATCCAACCCAGTGTCCAGAGCAAAACTTTAACTGTGAACAAGCATGTTTCTGAAAACGTGCATTGTAACATTATGGATCTAACCAACATAGTATCGCGATTTTATCGTTATCATGTGCCATGTATCATGCATCATATCTTCTTGTAAGGGAGTTAGCAATTTGCACCAAACAGCTACACAGAGGGGGGAAGTTTTTTTTCCCAGTTTTTTTTAATCCTTGTATTTTTTTTGTTGTATGTGATTTCATCTTTTGATTTAAAAAAAAAAAGTAATTCATTTTGCGTTCTCAAACCTGATGTATTTTATGTGAACTGAAAATTCCCCCAAACTCTATCTTTAAAAGTTGCAGCATGAGCTTACTCATTCTTGTTTACATAACCTTTTTGATATCATTGGCTCTTTACCGGGGCACCTACGTTATTGTTGCAGCAGTAAAACAAGTGAAGGTGATGTTTGATTTCTTGGTGACTGTATTTTTTGTGAGACTGACTCTCTGTCTCTCTGAAAGCCGATCCTGGAGGGATTGAGAAGAAGACCCAGACAGCTGCTCTGAAGACTTAAGTCAGGTTTGGACTCCCTCCTGTCTCTGAGCATGTGTGTGTTGACATGATTCATCTGTGCAAACATCTATTTATGAACGCCTGACAGGCAGCGTGACCCCACGCTACACACACCTCATGGCCGGCTGTATCTGATGAGGCGTGTAACTCACTCCTTCTCACTCTCCTCACAGTTCAGTGATGGAGAGTCCTGTTATGATCTCTGATCTGCAAGCTTCTGATCTGTACTCCATGCTAACTGACTTCACATACAAGCTAACACTCATTCATAGTCACTTGAATGACAGTAAGAGTGAGGGTCTGTGTCCACTGACTGCGATGTTTGCATCTCCCACAACTTAAATTTCAGATAGATAGATAGATAGATAGATAGATAGATAGATAGATAGATAGATAGATAGATAGATAGATAGATAGATAGATAGATCTTTATTGTCATTGCAACAAGTACAGTGGTTAAGTGTTTATTTCCACTGACACGTTCAATATCCTGAGTTCTTTTAAAGTTTCCAGTAAAAAAAGCACAGATCAGTTTGTTCTGCTCCCTTCATGTTTCCTTTAAATCTGGCAATAACAAAAGGCAGATGTGCACATTAAGAATAGCTTTACCCCAACCAGGAGGAAACAATAGGATCGAGGGTTCACAAAGCTTATGATCAAGATATCAAATGGAGTAAACAATCCCTCCTGATCTGACTAACGTTTTCTTTCCAAATGAGCAAAATCTGTTTTGAATGAGATGTTTACAAGAAGCATTTTTACTCTGATCAGGCTGTCGTGCCAATTTCAAGTTGTCCACGTAAACACGCTGCTGAACTTCATTGAGTTTTAGAAAACAGGTGCTTCTAGTACAAAAAAACAGTTAGTGGAAACAGGCCCTGCTGAAAAACAAAATCAGAAATATACTTACACCCTACACAAAAACTCATTTTTAATACATAAATTTATAAAACTTTTCTGCCATAAAAAACATAACGTATTGTCCTCCATTATTCAGAGTAATAGCATGTTGAGTTTGTCGTCTTTGAAAATCAGTGCCAAGACTTCCTCTGACTCTCTGACCTATTGTGAATTGTGATGAAAAATGCATTAAATGCATGTTTTTTGGACACTTTTGGGGCAGTAGACCTAGACTTAATCTCCACATCACCTAATTTGGCATAGCTAATCATCAAGCAAACAAGTTCCCATTTACACATCCAGAAGGCATAAAGCAAGAGACATTCACATTTGTTTGTAAATGTGCAAAATTAACTCACCTTTTGACTCTGGTTTTGGTCTCAACCACCAACCCAGAAACAGCGAGCTGGTTGAAATGATAACCTTCCAGAGCTGAAAGACACCTCTTTAATAACACATAAGTGACCTATTATAAATATAAAACATGTGAAAACAGAGATTTATTGTAGTATGGTTGCTTTGGCTATGCTTGGTGGGAAACACAGACTCACGGTCATCATACTCAAACTTTTATGTGCTCCCTAAACCATAAAATAATTCTGCAGAATCATAAACAATTTTATTTTCATACCAGCATTGGTGTGACCCCCGGAGCTGACCTGAACTAACTGCTGCTGGATGCACACTCCAAATATGTGTCAGATTGTTAAGTCACAGTCTGTTTGTGTCTTGCTGTAGGGTTTGGTTTGGGAAGGGTCACAGTCAGGACTGACTGAGGTCAGGGGCAGTTAGGCTGAGGGTTTGTGTTGCAGTAGACACCTGATTAGGACTGGTGAGCTCTTGTTAAGGCAATGAGGAAGAAACATCAAGGGTTTACAAATTTAGCAGCAACATTAGCTCTTATCCTGGAGCTTTCAGATTTGAGTTTGGTTGGTTTTGGCAGAGAATCAGTTACAGAAACAGGCTTTGGATTACAAGCAGGTCTCAGCTCCTAATATTCATAAGAAGTCTCACCAAAGTTTGGCAGCCAGGAGAAGAGGATTTTACTGTTAAGCTAACGAGTTTTGGATTCCTGGGAGGCCGTGAGAGGTTCTTGTTCTCATGTCAAACTGAGTTACATCCAGAAGTTTAAAGCATCGTTTACACTTCAGGAATTTTCTTTGAGGATGGGAGACTTCAAGAGGAACTCTGCAAGTTACCAGCACAGGGACCAGGATCTATATAAGCAAGACATTATTTTAGGAAAGTCTTCAGTGCGATACATTTCTGACTGATGGAGAACAAATGTGGCTTTTCCTTGCGTCAGGAGACTCATTTTATCTAACCTTCAGGGGTTTGCAGACCTTTCTGGAAACACAGACAACAACATGCAAGAGGAACCTTTAAGTCCCTTCAAATGGAGCTCCTGGAAACAAAAGTCCCACATACTTTTGGTGGAAACTGAACTTTAGATATAGAGTAACCAGGTAGACTTTAGGAAATAATATCGTCTGAATAGGACAGGAAGTCTTTGGCAACATTTTTATTATTCAAATATAAAGTTCCAAACTTGGACCTCTCCTCTCATCTCTCCAGGCCATACAGCCCTCTTATGTCTTTTCTACCAAATGTCACCCAAACCTCCAACACTAGCAAAATGAGGTGTAAGCAGGAGACAAGCAGGTAGCAGGAAACACAAAGACATTTGTTTCTCCTACAGTCAGCTCCACCGTGATCGAAACAACTACAGAAAACTCAGTCTCTGGGAAACAGCACGGCCTCAGAGAGGAAAAACTGCTCCAGCTTCGTACCTTTCTTTTTCCTTTTTTGACTTTGTTTACTGCACGCTCCATCACTCTCAAACCAGGCATTGTGTAAGGTCACAGTCATGGATTTTGTTCTGAGTCATAACTGTTTGTGAGGGTAAGAATGTCTTGGATGTTGCGTCTGTGTTTAGACAGAGACCTGATACAGATGTTAGATGTGATCATATGGTGCCCACATGTTCCCAGAGAGCGTACAGCTCATATTTAAACATCAGGATGTTTAAATAAAAGCTGTTTATACCTGAGACAAAGATGATTGTTAGTTTCTTTAAACTGTAATCTTATAAACATGTTGTCTTATTTTTAGGGCAGTAGCACCTCAGTCTGGAGAGACTTGGGTTCACTGAAGGGTCACAGTTTAAGTCCCATCACAGACCAAGGTTGGAATTTGGGCTAGTAGCTGGAGGGGAGCAGGTTCACTACATTTGAAGCTGGAATTGTGGTTTAATTGCAAACTAACTGACAGTTACAACATAAAATAATTGAGGATTAAGATATATAAATTAGAGTAAATCTGCTCTGTTATTATCTTTTCTGTACTGATGATGTCATGGCTTGCATTATTGATTTTATACGACTGGCAGAAATAAGCCTTGTGCGTCAGATAGTTCCCTTGCTGGACTGTGTGTGGATGTTAGTGTGTGAAGTAGAGCAGTATAGACATTGTAGATGATGTATTGTATATTTTGTAGGGTGAATATTTACACAGATTGCAGACTTTTGTGACTGAAATAAAATAAATCAATCACTCATTCATACTTGACTTTGTAACTCGGATGTGTAACGCTCTCCTCAGGGTGTCCTTCATAAAGCGGGGTACACACCACCCTATACTCTTACAAACTTGCCTCTTGCCTCCCAGGCAGAATATGTACGCCCCTGTTACACTTCTTCTGTGATGTGTAACGGACAGAGGTGTAATGGTGCAGCAAAGTCGTTCCACCTCTGATCCTCCCTCGGAGGTAGTAACAGAGGTGAAAAGGGAGGAAGAAGGTGGTGATGTGTAGCGTCGGAGCAGGCAGGGCGGAACAGCTCTGTGTGTACATGCATGTCGGAGTGTGTGTCTATGTGGTGCTCCTACTGTGTGTTAACAAGCCTCTCATTTTTCTGCAACCCTGTGATAAAATGTGTAATCACACTGTGAAGCCATATTACACGGTTTTCAGGGTGCAATGTGTAGCTTCAGCGTTCCAGCAGAGTTGCAGAGATGCAGTGTGTAAGAGGCGAGGCTACTATCATGAGGACAATTGCAGGCCTGATCGCCCTGATTTTCTGATGATTCTAAAGATGATCCCATCAGATTTTCTTGGAGTGTGATTTTACTTCCCCAGTCTGTAGAATATCGTGGATGCACTGTTTCAAATTTTAAGTACCCATGTTCAATAATTACAAGACAATATCCTGTTGTGTTAGGGGAACGCAGAAGACAGCCGAGCATGCATGTGGATTATCACCAATTCTTCCTGCTCATCGTCCACCATGTTTGTTTACTCTTAAGTTGCTTTGACTTTGAGGGATTTTTGCAAGATTTTGAGAGTCAGGACCATAGACTGTATAACAAATGAAATCAGCTAACAGACATCCAGAGTGAAGCCAGAACTTTTAGAGCTCCCCTTGTTGACTTTTTAAGAATTTGTTCTGCTGTGGACTGGACCCACCTGAGGGAGCTTTGGTGTTTTCATCGGACAGTTACATTCCTGTTTTATTAACCACAGGATGTGACCAAAGTCCTGTAGAGTACAAAGTAAATAGTCGTTGATTCAGGGCTGCAGTCAGAGGATTTACAGTAGGAGCAGAAGCAGCTTGCTTCCAAGATTTGAAACCTGACAGTTTCCTGTGTTCCTTTATTGTTTGCTGAGAGCAGCACAGAGCGTTTTGCTGACGTCTGCTGATGAGGTTAGCTAAACTCAGCTTCATGTCCTCAGGAGGACACAAAGGCAACAACAGGACTGACTGTTACACTGGATAGAGGTTTCATAAAACATGAGCAGACCAAAAATAATCCACTGCACATGAGAACAATCAGTTTGGAGTTCAGCTGTTGTTTACGATCGGTTGCGAGTTGCTGGATGCAATGACTTTGAAAGATGGACAGAGATGTGGAGCATGTTTCTAACTGTGTCTCAAAATGGACTCCAAAGTGTTTTGGATCCTGTGGTTGTTCCATCAGTGCCAGCAGATACAGACACATGTTCTCAGGTTATTTATAGACCAGTGTTTAGTCACAGCTTTCCATATCACCAGGGATCACATTAATCATACTCTGTGTGCTCCAGCAGTAAAAACACTTTCCATGTTCTTCTTACACAAGTCACCTTATCAAATACATCTTTAACAGGAGCCCCTTCTTTAGATCAGACAACACTAATTACATGTGATGTAACATACTCAACAACACTGATCAGGTGAACAACAGTCAGACCAGACAGAACACACCCCACAGAGTCCATCTGCCCGTCAAAACAAAGCCTTTCAGGCAAATAGCTTAACAGGATTATCAGCTGATCATTGTGCGGACAGTGAACCAACCAAACACATCTGAAGCATCTGAAGCTCTTCAAATGTAAAACAGGTAAGAGGAATGTAATTACAGGACAAATACATGCATGAATACGATGGACACATGCATAAAAACACATGCACTCCTTCACATCCTCTATGATTTGTCACCCTTCTTATTTTTCCTCACACTCCATGTTAATGGATTGAAAAACTATCTTTCTACCTCCTCTCACTTATCACCTCAGGGACACTACTTAGTGGAATTAAAAGTTTAACATGAACATTTATGAGGCGCTGGTTTAGCTCAGTTGGTAGAGCAGGCGCCCCATGTACAGAGGCTACAGTCCTTGTCATAGTGGATGCAGGTTGGACTCCTGGTCTGTCCCGCCTTCATTTCTTGTCTCTCATCGGCTTTCCTATCGAATAAACGCCAAGAGCTGAAAGGTGCACTGTTATGGTGCAGGATGCTGCTTAAATTTGCTGCATGGAGCCGTTTCCCTGCACATGCTGCAGAAGTCCTCTCTTTCATAGCACATTCACTCTGGCCAGTCCTGTCAGAGCTGCATTCTGCTGCTGCTGACTGATCTAAAAGAGTACAGAGTCTGCAGCAGCAGCACAGCAGAGTCGACCACAGTCTGCCAGCAGAGATTAACACTGTCAGACAGTCAGCTGTGGCATGCAGGGGTAGCTTTGCAAAGTTTAACAAAATCCCACTGACAACAAACTGCAAATGGTGCAAAACCAGTGATAGAAAGTTACGAAGAACTTAATCCAAGTGTTTTTCTTTTTAACTGCTTCTTACTTTGAAAAATAGATAAATCAATTTGTTTGATGAATAGATGTTAAAGTAAGGGGTAAGGTTCAAAAAGACTTCATTTATTCTGTCACATTCCCTTTCTGCCTGTTGACACTGTGGTAAAAATGTTAGTGTGGTTCAGGCTGGTCTTGAGAATGGGGAAATAATGGCAGATAGTAGGGACAGGGGCTTACCTCAGGGGCCAGGAGCGGTGACCATGTAAGGCACAACAAGTAGCAAAGAAGTGTTGGTAAAGTTGGATAAGTTCTCTTTGGGACCTCATGTGATTACAAAAAGCCAGGGGCAACACCAGCAAGCATTCTATGTTGTCCGCCATCGTTGTTATTGTGAGGGAAAGTTCACGCTAGAGCTGCTGGGAAAAGCGGTCACGTAGAAGTGACGTCATGGGCTTGAGCGGGTGGAAAAACAAACTGGTGCAGAGTTGATTCACAAGTTCAAACAGCTCCGAACAAGCGCAAGCACCAGCCCGGAACTAGAACCAGGTTTGCGTTGGTCGAAAAGAGGTATAAGCTGCTGATCTCTACAAAGTCACTTAAACCAGAAGACATAGAGATGACAGCAACAATGTTCAAAGTTGAGACATTTGCCTCATTTATACTTAAAGGTGTGTCAACGTCAAAGCTGCAGAAGTCCTGGTCACCTCGTCTAACGTTACCATCAATGGTAACTGTTCACTTGAATGTGAATTCATGACTTTGCTCACGTATCTTTGCTCACACAGTTAACCTCTGTTTAAAATACCAACAGAAAGCTCAGTGATAGGCTTAAACTAGGATTTGTACTAATGTATTTTAATTTATAACACCTAGTGGAGCTCATATGTCCTTCCTCAGATGGACTGTAACACCGTGCCTCTCCTCCAACACAAGAGCAGAGCAGCTGTGAAGGATCCAGGCAGCAGCTGATGGCAGGATCAGCATCTGAAGTCAGAGCAGGGGGCAGCTGACGAGCAAACAGGCTCTCTCTATGAATGACAGCCATTCACCCCCACCACCAACATCACATGAGCCTGCCTCCTACTCAGCAGAGTGCAGCACAGTATCACATTGTGTCTTCTGATACAGTAGAGCCTGGTGGAGCGCAGAGGGAGGGAGGGAGGGAGGGAGGGAGGGGAGATAACCTGGACAGTGACCTTGATCGTCCACGAGCAAAGAGTTTGTGTAAGCGTGAGTTACCTGAGCTGACACACCACTCTGGGATAGCGCAGGGAAAGCAGCTATTTTGGGATCTTACCCCAGAAAAACACAGTTCTGTGTCATGCAGCAGCGGCAAGTAGGGCAACAGCAGCCACTGGCACAAAAAACAAACATCATTTCGTCCTTTCTCCCTCTCTTCACCTCCACCTCATCTGTTCCTCTATTAGCTGCTTGTTCATGCTCTGAAAACAGAGGATGCTGGGGGTCCGCACGTCCTCTCTGTTACGTCAGCTGCGTCAGCTTATGACACACACATGTGGGTACAATCAAACCTTTTCCCTACAACCTCTCATTTCTGCACCTCCAGCTTGGAAATCATCCTCCCACAACCCTGCTGTGTTTCCTGACGCCGATGTCGGACAGATAAATGAGAAAATGAGCCAATTACAGAGTAAAGGTAATCTGCACTGAGGGGGGCTGCTGGGGAGAGAGGGGGGAGATGACGGAGGGGAATAGAAGAGGGAGTAAAGATAGGTTATGCTGCATCAGAATAAATATTCAAAAAAAGATGCAATATGTTGATAAATGTGTTTGTGTTTTGTTACTGCAGAGATTCACCCGTTCATGTGACACTCTGAGCAGAAACAGTGACATCTCTTGGTGACAGCAGCACCTCTTGGCACTCAGCTGTATGCTGCAGGAGCTGCCTGGCTGCTGCAGTGTCTCTGTCAGCCAATCAACCCTGATGCAGTCGCTTCACAGGAAGCAGCTCTGGCTCTCCACATGCATAATAAAAAGCCATGCTGGTAAACAAGGAGGGCGAAGAGAACCTCATCCTCCCACTAATACAAGATTTACATCTGTCATAGACGCCAGCGTAGGAGGGCACTGATGCACTTGCTCGATAATCGTCATTAAACTGCAGGAACGTGTTAGTGACAGACAGCTGGAGGAATAACATGTGCTGTGATGGCTGAGTGCACACACCCACACACACAGATACTGTACTTACAGCACACACATATGTCAGCAGCTAGCTAGTGTCAAACTCAGTCAGCTTAAACATTCACCTCTGTTACCAAAACAAACCTCTCTGCCCTGCGAGGAAACTCTTCCTACTGAATCCACAAACCCTGAGATGTGACTCCTCCTCACACACACACTAAACACACATTAATGACAAGCTGAAGCAGTCTACTCACAAGTCCTCTTTGCTGATCTGTCAGAGGGGTTTGTTTCACGCTCGTCCTGCCCCCTGCTCTGCTTGTCCTCCTGTCTTACACTGGCGCACTGAAAAAGCGAGAGTGTCAGAAGATACAGAGAGAGATCTGCAGTGCTGGAACTCTGTCAGTATGCTAATGTACGGATCTGCTCTGTCTTTCCTCCCCTCCCTCCCTCAGAGTTTCCTCCAAGGTCAGTGGGTAGCACTTCCCATTTGGCTCCTCCCTCAGTGGACAATCAGCCCCCCAGATACCCTCCTCCAGGCTGGGCAGTAATTACCGTCATGATCCAGATTAACTCCTGGGTGTGCTCTTGTAGTGCTGCGCAGGGCTGGACTCAGCTTTCTGAGCTGGGACGGGACTACACACAGACAGGATTATTCTGTCAGTGTGTGTGTATGTGTGTGTGTGTGTGTGTGTGTGTGTGTGTGTGTGTGTGTGTGTGTGTGTAGACCCCACAAGGAGGGCCTGGGGCAGCCAGACAAGTGGGGACGGGCCTTCTTAAGCCCCTCAGGGGACAAGATGGAGACAGACTGAGACACTGAGCTAACACAGCGTGAATATTATGATAAAAGTCTTCGTCTCTAAGTCAGAACAAGATAAATTAGGGACATATGTAACCTCTTTTTGCTTTATCATAGTTATCATATCCTTTTATTTTTCTTTAAAGTTTCATTTCCTTTAATTACTTTATTCCTTTATTTTCTTTGATTTGTAATTTTCCTGCTTTGCACTTCTTGTATTCATTTTTCTGGTTTAATTTCTGTATTTTGATATCCTTTAGTCACTTTTTACATATCTTATTTCTTTCATCCTTTTTTCTTTGTTTTTCATTATCGCTTTTTTGTATTTCATCTAATTTTTCTATATTTATTCATTTTCATTTGTGAATAGCTGTTTTCTCTTTCTATTTCTTGACATTGCTTCTATTTATTTGATTTTTTTTCTCATTTTTCTTGTCATTACTTTACTTTTGTAAATTTTGTATTGTTTTTATTTTCTTTTTTACATTTTTGAATCATTGTAATTTTTTTTTACAGGTTTTCTCAGTCGCTTTGGTACATTTCTCAGATCAGAATTGAGATTCTCAAAACTACTTGTTCAATCTTCACATCATTGTGTCACTTGTGCACATCAAAAAAGCAGTTTCTCAATGCTGTTGCATCCATGGAAATGATTATGTACAATTATCTGCTGTTTCCTACATTATCAAGTGCTTCTGTCATGTTGATCAAAATGTATTAGAATGGGTCTCTGATGAATAGTCTCACCCTCCACAACATTTAGGCATTAGTTCATCGCAGAAGTCTTCACATGCCAAATGGTTGAACATGTTGCCAGAATATATCAGTCATATTTCTCTACATTTCCATCAGACTTTTTGTCCTAAATCTGTCCTGAATTGGTAAATTGCTCCCAGGTGAATCTTGACTTTCTCTAACGAAGGCCCAACAGACAGGAACGTCAGGAGGTGTAGGAAGACTGCACTGCACTGTAATTCCTACAGCTCTGCACTGACAGTTTCCCCTATGTTCACATTTCTACTTTTGTTTTTGTTTTTGCTTGGTGCTATGCAGATTATGTCTTTTTCTTTCTGTATTGCAATGACACGGTCTATCAACAAATTAAAGTACAACAGTAATGTGAATCTTGTCCAGTCTCTTGAAATCAATCTCCCATATACACTAAGGTGTAACTTACAATTTACAACAACTGTCATCAAAACCTTAGCCATAGTTTACATGAAAATCCTTCCAGAGCACACTGTTATATTGACAACATGACTAAGCAATTTGACTGTCTGACACTGACATCTTCATTGACACAGATATTTACTTTCGAGAGATGAACTAAGGATTTTGAGCAAGATACTGTCTTTTGCAGGTAATTCATGGTGTTTTGCTATTTGTACGAGTTGTTTTGAGAAATGCACTTACTGTTTTGCAAATGTCGAGGATGATTTGAGAAATGTACCAAAGCGACTGAGAAAAACTGTAATTGCTATTTTTAAAAAAACATTTTTAACCCTTTTAGTTTTTACAGCTTTATTCTGTTGCATTGCTACTCTTTCTTCCCATTTGTCAAAGTACTTTATAATCTCCTTTTTAAAAATAAAGTTATCATTATTGCCAAACAATAAAATCTGAGGATAAAGAAAACTAACAGAAATCGAACGCTGCAGTTCAGTTGAGTTCAGTGCCTTGACACAGGCCAGATTATTTTATCCAACCGGGAGCAACATAAATACGTTCAGGCTGTGAAAAGATCACTGCAGAGACTATTCCAGTGTGTGAACTGTCTTAATTCTGTGCGCAGTCCGACCCCTGCAGAGTCAGTCCAGGAGATTTGCTGACTGTTTAGCTGCTTCCCTCAGTAGCTTTAGATCCTGTGATGGGATTAGAGCGGGGAAGCGTCTGATGGGATGACAGTGAACTCAATATAAGAGCAGGAAGTGCTTCTTTACCGTAAAGTGAACTGACATAGAGAGCCGATAGATGATCAAACTCAAGAGCGGATAATACACAGCTTTTTATATCAATAAATACATGCTGGTTATTATTAATTACTTATTGATACTTGATAGAAATGACCAAATGATATATTATGTTAAAAGCATCCCTGATGGTTTATACAGTACACACAGTAAATGAGTCTCCTCATTATTTTAACATGTTCACAGTTCATCCACGTGAAGAGTAACATCTCATCAGACAAATACCCATGAGAACTGATTACATCATCTCAAGTCTTTGTTGTTTAGAGAAAGAGGACTTGTTTTTCTTACAATATACTGACACCCTGTGGCTGTTTGTGGTAAGTACCACTCATGTGCTTCTCTTTAGAAAGAATAAAGGACATTTGATTGATTGATGATTGAGAATTAAAGCTATCTCACGTCTAAATAGCGTCTCACATTCAGGTTGGAGATACGATAAAATGTTTGTTGACAAAAACAAATATAAATCGAATTATGTACAAAGTTTTGAAGAGTAGAAGATGCGTTCTCACGTACAGTCTGCTCTGCTTGGGAAAATGTAATAGAAAGTTTAATGTCCTGGAAACAATCGCGGTGAACATGTGTACAGGTGGATCAAGATGTACTATTTAGTATATTAATACACGTCTGCGAGTATGCATGCTAGTGTATACGTATTGGGAAATTCATAAATACAATATTAGCTACTTCTCACACATTTATTACCTTCTCTCTAATCTCAAACCTCAGCAGTTCCCATAAAAAAAATATTCACCTCTGTAAGCAGTATTGCCTCTTTAATACACATATAAATGCAGTCTGTAGTATATACCTTACTGCATTCTCTTTCTTCTTTTTCATAAACACAATTCCATAAAAAAAAATCTCTCAACAACAGTTCAACTCTGAAAACCTTTTCTTTCTCTTTTCTTTCTGTTTCTGTCATCGCTTTTCTTTTGTACATGTTCATGTGTTTGAATGGGATTCCTCTTGTTTCTTTTTATTGTCTGATGATCTTGTTTGTTTTGAATGTCACTACTCTGTCTACTATTCTTTTTTTTTGTTTTTTTCACCAATAATACAAAAAAAATAATAAAATAACATGTAGTGTCCTGGAAACAATCTCTGAAAACAACTCACAGATGAAACATCAAATTCTTCTCTAGAATCTAGAGAATTAAAGAGATTCTAGATTTTGGAATCTTTAGAAATCTTTAGAACTTTTCATATTCAGAACTGAACATTATGTTGACCATTTGAAGATTTTGTTATGAGGAAGAGGACATTCAGGATGCTATGTTATGAGGAGAGACACCTCTAATCAGTGTGTTGGTTTGTCCCAAAAAATGAACATTATCATTCTTCTGGTTAATATTCATGTTGATATTTGTTACCTGGCTGATATGAACTCTTGATTCTGAGTGGTAAAAACCCCACAGCATAATAAATACATAACTGCAGTTATTTCAAATGTGTTAAATCAATCTGTAAACTTTGACTGAATGAGTTGCAAGAAAGAGAAACTGACCAAAACTTGAAACCTTAATATCTTCAAAACTAATGAGTTATAAAAATGTCTCCCCATGTACAATGTGTGGCTAAAGAAATGAGCTATTCGTACCAAAATAATTTTCTGCACCAGGCTGTAAACATGTTAGTTCTACTGTAAAGATCAACTTTTTAAATGGGTCCGTATGTGGCTTTCAAGGTTTCTGGAGCCAGCCTCAAGTGGTCACTTGAGGAACTGCAGTTTTAAACATTACTGCACTGGCTCCATTTCTCAAGACTGGAGGGTGCCAAATAGTCATGATGTATCTAAACTGAAATACTGAGGCGAACTGATACATTGTTCATCCTTTTTTTAATCTTTCTTTTACCTTTGTTCTCTTTATTTTAAATGATTTACTGCATCTGTAGATGTTGAGTTAATATTGACACTTCCTTACTGTCAGTCCTGTTATATGTTAAGTTCTCTTGTATTAAATAAATTATACTGAACGTTCACAGACCCTAGAGTAAAGCTCATTACTCTGTGGATCCTGATCGTTGGTTCTGATGTTTTTTACTCACTCTTTCAAACACAAAGTGGATGGTTAAATAAAACAAAGATGTACTGATGGAAATGTGAAGAAACTCAAAAGACAAGTACAACATGTTAATTGTACCCAGATTTATGGTTATGAATTCAGACCCCGAGGACACACTTAGAGACGAGTTCTGTATTTCAAGGTCTTTTTGAACAGCATGCGCAAAAACAAACAAAAGAAATGCAATAATCAAAACATGCAACATCAATCAAACATGGAGTTGGGCCAGCCAACAAATCATTTCACAGAATACAAAACATAGAAACCCATGATCAAAAGCACAACATCAAAATAAGACATTTCAAATGAACTCAAAGAGACTTTGGGATGAACAGAAGTGTGCGGGTGTTGTTACAGTACAGGACCAGCAGATGGAGGCAAAACAGTGTGAGATTGTAAACATGGACATAAAGAGGTGGAATGGAGAAACAGAAACACAACCGATCACCTCGTATATAAAAATATACACAGTACAATGAAAAATATTGGTCACCGTTAGCTGGAAGAGATTTCTTTTCAGCTCCTAAACAACAAGCAACATCTGACAAGTTATAAAATAAACAAAGAGAGCGACCAGCTGTGATTACTGTGATAAGGTTTGCCTCAAAGGCACATCATACTTCCAACAACTAAAACAATGTGCTGTTAGTATGCTCTGCAGATAGTTGGTCATGTGGGAAAGATTTATAACTCACCATGTTAAACCGGCAGACACCCCAAAACACGTTTACAACCCTGCTTTTAAAATCCATAGTTTCTCTTTTATTTCATTTAAATAAAATATCAACTCAGGCCCAAACATCACAACATATCAGGGAAGGAGGGAGAGCTAGAAAGATTATCAACCAGCACGATGACTAGGAGACATTTAAGGTGAACAGAATCACATGAGGCAAGGTAAATCAGAGAGATTTAAAAGCACATAAACATGACTGGTTGAAGTAAACCATGAATGAAACATTACAGTACACCTCTTCCCTCCTGTGCTGATAAAAAGGCAAACAAATGTTTGAATACTGCATGAAAAGAGATGTTGCTTCAGTAAATAATCAATACAGGTCGTATGTTAAAGAGAATACTGGTCCTTACGAAGATCCCTCATTCACAGGACTTCCACTTGTCTCATGTCAAAGTGTCTGAACACTGATTTGTCCCAAAGAAATCTCTTTATGACCTGAGCTGCACCAAGTAGTCAGCATACAATGCATCAAATTAAATACTTAGTACATACAGTACACTCCATTAAGTCAAGTACATACCCAAAGTCTTTATCATTTTCTGAGACAAGTTTGTGCCTGTATGTCCGACACAGACGGTATGAAAAGATGGACGACCTGTCAGCTCCCCAAAATGAAGCCAATACATTTAGAGCTCCCCCTTGCGTCAAATTACAATATCAAAATATATATCAAATGGTTCTTGCACATGATTTCTGTCATTGAAGGTAGTTATCATGATGATTTATGTCCAATAATTAGTTTTGATTAGTTGTTTAATGGGATTTACATATTTATTGACAGCTTTTACTATTTTCACACACACACCAAATTCATGGAAAACTTTCTAAAAGGTTTATATTTGGCTGCGCATTTGAACGCATATGGAAAGATTTTTCCGTCCAACCCTTCCCTGAATTTTCCCTTCTTCCCCCAGAATAAAACTTCCACAAGAAGTCAGGGTGACGTGTGAACGCAGCAGGTGAACGTCAGGAAAATTCAAGCAACACAAGTTTTTGTAGGGTGATGGCATTAGTATTATGCAACAGCTTGAAACCTGGAAGAGCGACCCCTAACAGGGTATATAGAAGCATCCAAGGATGGAGCGATGGTTTTGCTTAGTTGATCAATTCCTGGTCCCAGCAGGATTTGGTGCATGTTATCCCACTCTCTTTGCCCATATTTTCTGTCTTTCTCATCCTGTCTGATTCAATAAAAGCTTGAAAGGGCTGTGGACTGAATAAAATATGGACGTAGTATCCGTGACGTCAGCCATCTGTTTTTGAAGCGCTGTTTTGAGGCCAATCGTCGGCAGGAGCCATATTGCTGCTGTCGAGTGATTGTGACATAAAGAGGCGGCTTTGAGCCTCCTAGCCAACAGCTACAGTGTTCCCGCCTGTCAATCAAGTCAGCTGTGCCTCTCATTGGAAGACTCGGAAACTCAATATCTTTGAAATTGCTGCGTCAGAAAAAAATTCCCCCCCCCCCCCCCCCCCCCCTACAGGGTGTGAATGTGAGAAATGAGCTATCCAGACTCCCCTCGTCTTTTGTACCAGGCTGTAAACGTGTATTTCTGCTGTAAAGATCGGCTTTTTTGAATTGGTGTGTATGTGGTTTCAGGTACTTCCGGAGCCAGCCTCAAGCGGATCCTCAATGAACTGCAGTTTTTAACACTTCCGCATTGGACTCATATTTTTGGAACAGAGGTTGGCGCTTGGGCTGGGCCAGCCTGAGGGAGCGTGAACGCTCTAATGTTAAGTTAAATACTTGTTTTGGTAAGGAGGAGGTGGGGCATTGATGCTGCACTCCCGAGAACAGATACAGTACAGACTCTCGGAACTGCAGCAATATGTCATCCCCTGACAAGGTCATATTTTGGCTTCACTCTTGTGTAACAGGAGAAGATCGAGATGAGTCGTCCATCTTTATATACTGCCAGTGGTCTTACACCCGCCTCTATAGAAGCTTCATGTGATTAAAGGCCATTATTTCATGTATCACGTTCAGTCTGTTAGCTTGTTAGCATAATAAAAAACACAAGAAGTAAATGCAAGTTGACCACGAATAAGTAATTACTGTACGCAAAGAGGTCAAAAAGTATGAATTTAGACTAACTCTGTGCTTCTGCAGGAATTACAGAAAGAATAGGTAGTGTGTAAGAGTGTTGTTAGTCTCTATGGGTGCTCCTCTGTGCCTAACGTCTGACCTGGCTCGCTGGCTGTGACCTATGACCTCGCTGTAGGCTCGTAGAGTAGACACGGTCAGGTGAACTACATCACAGTGTCAAGGCATAGAGTGGCTCATCATGGCAGAAAACAGGACGTAGCACCTGATGGTGAGAAGGAGTTTCATTAAGAGCCAGCACTGGAAAGAAACAAATACTTGTGTGGTAGTTTCAGTAGCGTTAAAAATGAAGAGGACCTAAGGGGGATTTCTGTTGAGGGAAGGCAGCATGAGAATGATACTATGATGCAAAAACTGCGTACAGCTGAAACCAGCAAAGTCTCAATCAAGTCCAGAAGTTGTCCAGAACCTGCCATGAGTCTTCCATGGTCCATGAGTCCAGACATGCCACATCGTGTGCCATTAAAAAGGTCAAGCATCTACTGTTTATTTTCTTCTCCTCCCTCTGGTGCATCGTCTTTCTTTGATAAATTGCAGCAGATCTGATTCTGTACTCTGGTTTAGAGCCGTATAAACCATCCTGTTCTTCAGTTTTTCATTAGGGCAGCCTCTCCTGGTACAAATCTCTGTTCCCTCCTCTCACCTCAGTTTAGCAGTTCTGTCTCTCTGCTGTGCACCCTCAGGGACTTCCATGGGAAGTATTGTGAGAACAGGCGAAGCAGGCAGGCAGGGTCAGTGGTATGACTGGTTACAGGACGAGGCTTCAGCTGTGGTAGCTGGGCACGGCCGCCTGTTTCTGCGAGAGACGCAGCAGCTCCTCTCTGATGGCCTTGATCAGGGAGGCGGAGGAGTGGGTAGGAGGAGATGTATCAAGAGGAGGCGGGGCTGACAGATAGCCCACACCTGAGGTGTCCAGGTGGGCAGGAGGTGCAGAGGACTCCCTGATGATACTTCTGGGCGTCTGGAACATAGAGGACGAGTAGTCAGGACAGTCCAGGAACTGAAGGCAGGAAGGAGCAGAGACAGGAGGAGGAGAGAGACGAAGAGGAAACGTTAACACGAAAACAGAGAAGAAATGTAAAAAGAACAGAAAAGTGGGACTGTACTGCAGTTTATGAGAAGAGAAAATAAGAGGAGCAGCATAACACCTGAAGAAAACTACACATATGATGATACATGACAGCTGACCCTCAAAGAAAGATGCTCTACTCTGCAGTATGTTATTGACAGAGGATCAACAGTAATAAATGTCTGATGATGATGCCTGAAATGTCTTAACAACTTTCTACTTTTTTGCTTGTTGGTCCCTCTTGTGCCAAAGCCAAGTTTTGAATGTATTTAATTCTACAGCACCAGTATGGGACTTTGGTTGTTTATAGCACCTCCTGTGGATAAAGCTGTACCTTTTGGCTCTTGGCTGTTTTGTCAGCCTGATTTAATTAAAAAATGTCATGTATTACTCACTGAGAATATTTGCTGTGAAAAATTAGAAGATAAAAGGTTATTATTAGGGGCGAGCAGTTATCATATCAACCTGAAAATATGAAGACCGTGATTATAAGTAGACCCCTTTGAAGAGAAAATCAGAAAATCACATTTTGAAGACTACATTTGTTTTTTATAAAGACAACAATGAGGAGACAATAACAACAAAACAATCACACTGACTTTCTTTTAAAATGAAACAGTCAGATTGTAAAGAAATGTAATGTTATCATGTGTAATGTAGACCTGTTTTTCAGAAATGTACTCACATGGCAATTTTCAGACACACTGACACCATATTTCTGAGCTGTTTGATAATGTTTTTTTTTGGTTTCTGCTGTATTAATACACATTTCTTAAAACTCAGTCTCAGTTTTTGATTACTTATCCTTATTTTGAGTAACTTTATTCAGGTGTCTCTATATCTTTCATCCCTCGGCATCATGGTGGTGAGTGATGGCTGAGGAATACACTTGCTTTACTGATAAGTGTGATGTTTTGAGGGAATACATACCTTATATTGTCTTATATTCAAGTCATCGCTTTTTGCAGGCATCTTTGGCCTGCAGCAGTTTCAGACATTCAAAACAACTACCGTAATCGATGTTCATGCTAATGGTCCTGTTTGCTTTTGTAGACCATCAACTGACATTAATATTGATTTCAGTCTGTTATACAATCTGTTAAAAACTGCTCACAGAGGCTTTAAAGTCACAAATACTGCATATGATTTGAATGCTTCATAAGGTGGGCATTGTAGTTTTTAGCAAATGTTTCTCAAACTGGATTAAATTGTGCACACTTTGGAAATACTTTTAAAAGCGAATTAATACTTATATATATATAAACTACAGGATCCAGAAAGACATGTCTTGCACATGGGTTATGAAAAGTGTTTTAGAGTTCATGAGGTATATAAAGTTTTGGATACTCCAACAGAACTTATTAATGGATCAGTTCATTCTAGCTTTTAATAATTCATGGGATTGAAATATGAAAAAATACAAAGCTACACAAAAAATAATCATGCAATGCAAAGTTTTTTTTAAATTCAAATCATACTAGGTTTACACAGGAATATAGGAAGACCTTGATCTTGTAGAAATGAAGCGTGTGATTTGATCTCTACCTCTTTTTCAGGCTCTGTCCTGGAGAAATTCTCGTCATGGTAGTGGTTCCAGCCGATTCCTCCATTCTGGCCCGGAGCAGCCCTGCCCCCCGCTGGGTAACCATTCAGCCGACTTGACAATCCCACCTGTGCAAGATGATGGAGCTGGGCACCTACAAACACACACACACACACACACACACACACACACACACACACACACACACACACACACACACACACACACACACATTACATCAGAGATCCAGAGCCTGACACTCAATCCTCAGCAGCCCCTTTTATTGACTTTGATGCAATCACTTGAGTCTGAGGAACACTCATCTGCTGAGCTGCTCTCTGTATGGTAGATGCCAGAATCCATTTGTATTAGTGTAAGTCACATGAAAGCAGCAGCATCACCCCAGAAGCTTTAATAATGTAAGAGATGGACAGGCTCTCTAAGTTTGACAGGTTTATGGGCTGGAGGTGTGGATCTGTACAAAGGACCAGCACTGTGGCCTACATCCAGACGTGATCTGAAATGAGCTATGTCAAGACAAACAGTCTGCTTAAACACAATACATATATATTAATGTTTAATGCTCAATCATGTAATGGTTAGTTCCAACCGAGTCACTTGATTGGACAACCACGGGCATGTTCTGTCAGCTTGTTTTTGTCTGCATGTGCGTGATTTTTACATGGTGTACCTGTCGTTCCCCCCACAGGCCTCGGTCTGGCAGATGAGGGGAGCTCGTCGGAGTAGAGCCCCCTGCTGGAGTACAGGCTGTCTGGCTGGATGGGATCACATTGGCCAGGTGGTTCTCCTGGTGGCAGGTAGCTGGAGCCAAGGCCATGCCTGAAACACACACAAACAGAGGGTTTGTCTACTTAGTAATGATTTAATGAAAGATGTATGCTGACTAATGAACTGTCAGCATACATACTGTCCATCTTCTCAGTTGATGATCATGGACGGTCTGACCAACGGAGCCTTTAAAATGGTCTCCTTTTTATTCAAAGTTATTTTTTGGGGTTTTATCACCTTCATTAGAACAGCTGAAGATACAGAGAGAAAATATGGAGTAGAGAGTAGAAGACATGCAACAATGAGTCGAGACCAAGAGTCGAACCTGCAGCCACTGCAACCTGTACATATGGCCTGTGCTTAACCACTCAGCAGAAGCAGCGCTCCAGATCTCAGTTTTTCAGAAAAGCACAATGAAAACATCCGCCGTTTTACTTAGTAAAGACAAATCAGCTGCTTTGTTAATAAACTAACTAATGAAAATTGAATTCCGCTTCACTGATGTGTTACTGCGCTGGAAGAGGACAGACCTACCAGACTGTTCATCCAGTATATATAGCTTTGGATAGTTACGAAACACAACATCATTAACATGTCCCGTCCACACATAGATCACCTGCAGTGATCACTGAATATGGAGTGAATCATTTCAAAAAGTGAGGTGTGTTATTTGGCCGTCTTTATAAAACGTGCTGCTGATGATTGCTTTCAAAAGACCGGACAAATAAAGAAAAGAGAAACAGCAGGAGGCGGGGTGGGACAAACCACTGTGTGTGTGAAGACAGGAAGTCTGTCGCTGAAGTTGTTTGTGAACACACTCTAAAATAATTTGGAGAACAAAGTACATTAATGCATAAACTAACCTAATAATAGAATGCAGGGACAGATTATATAACATAAAATACATTTGGTCATGTATTTCAGTGGCTCTGACAGAATGGTGACATTTTGTTGTATCTTTTAGAGAACTTTTTAACCTTCCTGTAACAACTTTGACATCAAGCCTTGGATAATGTCTGATGTTATTGTCATTTCAGTCAATTGATTGGCTTACACACACCCAATATCACATTTCAAGCACTTTTGGATACCAGTATCGACTCCAGTATTGATACTAGAACTGGAATAATTGTAGATATTTGCATGTATGGCCGTGCAAACATCTGCTTTGTTGGTCTAACTGCTTGCTTCTAACGTCTCTTTCTGGTACCAAGAAGTTGTTATAGCCTTTAAAACAATCTACATTCATAAAGTTCCACAAAGTAACTTTCTATCATCGCTGTGCTCTGATAATAGTAGTAATAACTATAATTATAGTTAAATATATACCTATGGAGCACTTCTAAAAATCAAAGTTCTGTAACAAAATGAGGCAGACCAGCCGGACAATCGTTTGACTTTTGAAGAAAAGGAACAGCAATTTAATTTATTGCTTATTTTGTAAAAAAAAGAAAAGTGAACTACAAGTACTTTTAAGACCTAAAATTCAAAGAATACAAAAAATGTGATTCAAGTAAAACCAGGACAGGCTCTCAGATATAAGTGTGTGTCTTAAAAAGCGATTCAATCTGTGGTTTAAGTTGTTTGACCACAGTTAAGTCAGCACGGTTTCTTTGTGCTGCACTGCTTTCTAGAAAACAAATTAACCTCATGAAAAATCTGCAAAGTGTGTATCTGTGCCTCAACATGAATATGTGAGTGTGTATGGGTGCCTTGGTCCTTTGGAGACAGTTAAGGGACCTCTACTTGGACCTTATCCATTAAACCCCTGAAATAAAGATGACTCTGGTTTCATTATTCACGAGCTCGACTCTCTGGATGTATTCGAAGGAAAACATTCCCACTGGTAAAGTGCTGGAACTCAGACCTTGCTGATCAATTAGGAATCGTTGTGGTGTAGGAAGAAATGAACATCACGTGAGCACATTATTTATTTACTTATACATGGATATTCAATTTTCATCGACCAACCTTGGTGTCAGGCCTTGGACAGAGGAGGGGGGCATGCCAAGCTCAGTGAACCTCTGGAGGAAGCAAGAAAGGAGAGACAGCGTTAGCAGAGAGAGAGAGTAACAACATAAATGTCAAGAACGGGCAGTCAATAAGGAAAATATAATTTGAAATAAAATGTAACGTGCAGTTACATTTACTTCAAAGTGGCATCTTTATAATGTGCAAAATATCTGCAGAGGTAGTGTGACAGTTCAGAGACACAAAGGAAATGTATGCACCATCTTCCTTTCTATGATATTCTAAGCTTAAAGCTCCTGTGAGGAGTTATTACTGTGATGAATACTGATGCCTCTACTTAAGCTACAAAAGCAAACAGACCCATCAGCACGAAGTCTGATCATTTCCAATCAGTTCTTTTAATGCCTGAAACATCTGCTGGGGGTAGGTGTCAGATGAAGTGATAGAAAGAGCAGTTATCTGTATTTTTTCATGATTAAGATGTAATATGAGTCTGGTACTGTTGTACATTTGACTGTTCAAAGAAAGTATGATGAGGTTTAAGTTAAAAACACTTCTTACACATGTTTAGGGAAAGATCAGCACAGAGTCCAGATTGAAAGTTCTTCACGGGAGCATTAAAGACTGCCCACATTTTTAGATCTCAGGTAAAATCTATTTCCTAAATATTTTAACAACTCAGTCAAAGATTTTAAACTCATCCTGACGCAGCAGATAAGGCAAACATGTCAGAGATTTAACACAGATGTTGGGCTTCCAGCCTTAAATATACTGCAAAAGCTTTTTGTCTCAGCTTTGGTATTTCATCTAGATAAAGCAGGGCAAAGATAGCCTGTAGAGGACTTTGTAAGTCCTTAAGAAACCAAACCACAGTCCATTACTGTGTACAGTAGGTTTTGAGAGTAAGGTTCGTATCATGAGTGTTAAACGGCCTTGTTTTCCAGAGTAGGTGATCTTGAGTATCCTTCCTTCTTACAGCTGACCTTTCACAGCACATTAAGGCAGCAAATCTCAAAAGCAGAACCAGCAAATAGCTTTTTATGGCTCCACTGCTCCCTGTTAAAGTCTCCCTCTATATTTGTCACCTGGGGTGAATGTCGATATTGGCCTACAGGGGATTCAGTACAAATTGATGTTGATAGCTGTAAAATGTATTTAAGTGCAATTAAAGTTTGTAAAGGAGAAATCTCTCACTACAGAGATATGAGAAATATGGGAATATGTTCAGCTTTGGTGCCATTAAACAAGATGACATAACTATTAAATGCTAAACATATACTTTATTAAGGGTGAGGGACACACGGTTGTAGCTGCAGGTTTTCAACAGTCATAATACAGACAGAAAATGCCTCACCGCTTATCTGATCTGAGTGATTTAATGCTCAGAGAGTCCGCACACCGTCCTGTAGTGCTAATATAATTCTCTAACATCTTTAAACAACTTTTATTCACCCATAATGGGCTCTAGATTTAATTCCAGCCCAGCTCTACCTTGCAGTATGAATATAAAAAAATGATAAACTATGCATAACTTCTATTTTGTCTCTAGGCAGTTTCATCTGCAACATAAAGCACCACAAGCACAGTGTGTGGCATGTGCACAGTACTGCAGACCTTCAGAATCATGCGTTAATCTGCAGCGCAGCATGAACGAGCCATTGTGTCACAGACCTCTTTCAAAACGAAAATTAATATATGCACCGTCTTTGAAACCAGCCTGCACTGAGGAAAGCTAAAACAGGTCAAGGGGACATCTCTGTCCGGTCTTAGGATTGCAGATCGCTGACGGGGGCTGAAAGGTCGCAGCTCCATTGGGGGCGACAGATGGAGGAATACTTAACCGATTAGGCTGCTAAGTGGACACGATTAAACTTGAAGCTATCCGCCTCATGCTGATAATAAGCGGTAAAAAAACTTGAGAAAGGGAGGAGATAGTGAAGACGAGGGTCTGTGAAGTATTTGCGCTGCTGCAGAATCAAACAGGGAGGTCATTTCTGTAAGTCAGTGCAAATTAGAAGCAGAGCACCATAAGATGTTAACTTCTTCCTACAGACAGAGCTTCATTAGGCATAAAGGATTTGTATTCACAGGACAACACTTCAGTGTTAGAAGTTTTTGTTTCTGTTTGCAGAGAAGTATCAGTCCATCATGTCTGAAGTCTGTGGCTGTATGCAGGACCAACAGTCAATGTGAGCACATGTCCCTGATGTTGAATGTTGACTGCATGCTTAGTGCTCTAACAACATTACCCTGTAAACATAATGGAGTTACTTACTCCATTGAAAGGACCGTGGGCTTGGTACGAAGGACCCCATGGTCTAGGACCACGTCCAGGAGGGCTGGAGCTGGGTGGGTTGTTGTTGTTGTTGACCCCTGGGAGAGTGATCCCCGCTGTGCTGCCCTGAGAGGTGGGTGACACGAGGGCAAAGGCATCATCCAACAGAGAGTGCATCTGCTGCCGGGCCTCCTCGATGGAGGGCTGTGGGGGCATGTAGGGCGGTGGGGGAGGGGCATGGCCTGGAGGAGAGGAAGCGGGACCGAGGAAGACATCGTCGGTGGGGGAGGGGCTCCTGTGAGGGGATCCTGGGGCTTGGTCAGGATCAGACTGTGATCACACAACACGTAATGGACAGTTAGAGTTGTAGAGATTAGAGAGTAAATAGCTTAAAAGTAAGGGATAGGGTTAGAGTCCGGTGGGGCGGTTGTAACTGCTAAATGGAAACCTCCACAGGGTAAAGCTGCACCATGAACATTATCCCCATACTACACCTCTATTTACTGAAGATTAGCGATGCACAATATATGTTGGGCATGTAAGTCATCTGCCAAGTGAAGGGAATATTTCATTAGCATTTATTATTCCAATAATACAATTTTATCTAGTGAAACAACAGACAAAGCTGCTTTCATTCACGTATAAACAAGTCTACACATTCTGACACAGGAGGTGGCGGTTTAAAACCTGTCAGTACACCATGCTTTGTTTGTCAAAGCACTTTGTATAAATAAAGTTATTATCATTATTATTATTATCATTATTACACGTAGAGAAGAAGAACAAGTGCAGCTGCAACAGACAAGAGAGTAAAAATGACATCACCAGTGTGGATGTTTTTCTCTGTTTTGGAGGAGGAGAACATGATTTCAACTTTCAAAAAATGAGCCAAAAGTACTCAGATAGGAGGAAACAATTTCCCCAAGTTTTAGCACAGTGAATCTTTTAAAGTATCTGAAAAGTAGTCATCGCAACATGGATGTAAATACGAAGCAGCAGTAACCGCAGCAGCATAAGCATGAAAAAAAGTGTCTCATCCACAAAATCAGGGACATAAGTTTGGCCACAGAAACATGTCCAATCAATACCATAGACATAAAAAATTTGATACTAACACTGATTGTATTTAAAAAATGCTGATTTCTTTAGTTTAAGAAATATTCACTTATATTCTATGAGTATAACTGTTTACATAGCAAAAAAATGTCTGAGGACTAGCAGATTTTTGCTATGCGTAATCAGCCATATAGAATGAAACACAGCTTTGTAATAGATTTAAAGTTATTAGTAATAGAGTATGAAAGTTATGACTCCATGTACCACTCACCACGTAGGCCACGTTGTTGACTCCAGGACACTTTCTGTAAGCAGCGTCACTGTCGTCTGTGATCAGCTGGTCTTTGTCTGCCTCCATCATGCCTCCATTTAGCTGCTCCTTCATCCTCTGTTTGGGGGAACGCCTCCCTCGAACACTGAGAAAGGAACTTTAAAAATGTTAACAGGTATATAAAAGAGTATTTTTACCTGAAACCAGGCTAAAACATGGATCCAGACCATCAAACAGCCATACATATTGACAAAAAAAAATCAAAATGCCCAAAAACAGAGGGCTAACCTTTTCTTGGAATGCATGAAGATGGCAGGCATCTGAGCGTCTGGGTCCAGTATCTTATCGATCTGAACCTGAGCCTTCTGGTAGATGCGATCTCTGTCTTTTGTGTCACCAAGGCCACCGTTCACGTCTTCCATGGCAGGGAAGTCATAGTGACCCTTTCTCTTGGCACGCAGACGGATCTTGTTGCGATGGTGTTCAATCTCTGATTTGTGCCTCAGAGCCACCTGAATCTGAAGAAACGGGACTTTGTTAGACAGGCGCCTTCCATTATTTACCTCTTCAGGTCAGAAAATCAAGATTTCAGGATCCACCCAGAAAAATCCTACCCCTGAACAAAACTGTAGCTGCAGCATCTGAGGAAAAATGTCAGTTTATATGTATTTTTTTTATTAACAAATTTGGGAACTCTGTTACCCGGGGGACTTCAAACACTGTCATCGGAGCCTGTTAGGCTTTCTATGTTGCATTTCTGGTTTATAAATTCTATTTATACCATGATCTGGGAGAATACTTGATTCTGATTGGCTAAAAGGATGTTATTTCACTCCTGAAATTTATCCTCTGAAGTAGTTTCAGTGAAACAGCCATTCTTTTTAAAAAAAATCTTGGTGTTGATTTGGGGACAATTGGGCTGGTTAGTTGGTATTGCTGGAAAACATACTGGCAAATTTTATCTACTAGAAATCCATTATACACATAATGATTTTCTTTTTGTCTTGCTGTCATACGATTAGTTGTCTGGCTAAAATCTGCTTTTAATAAAGACTTTCATAACAATTGATCAGTATGATTGAAAGTGTCAAGTTAAAGTCCTAGTCGGTCGTTTTAAATATGACTGGAAGAGTGCTTTGATGACTCTTAACTTCAGAAACAAGTGTCTTCAAGCTCCATCACAACAATATTGAATGCCTGACTTTTATTTAACAATATTCCAATTCTACCTTTGAATTATTTTATTGGTTAAATAAAGATAGATGCTTTTTTTTAAGTGTGACAAGTTGAAAAGTATTACATTAGTTAGAAACAGTTTTTAAAAAGTTTGCTAAGTTCAATGTTTATTGAAATGCTAAAAACTATAAAAACAGAATGATTTTGTAGGTTTTATAGAGTGATTGAAATCATCAAAAAACATTCAAGTCATTTAAAATTCTTGAAATCAGTTAATGGTTAAAAAAAAAACGGTAAAGATGCTAAGGACGTTTAAAATATACTGTTTTACTATGTTCTCTATTGTTAAAAGTAAGATTTATTGAACTGTGAGTCAGATATTCATCTGTGATCGATTGCTTCGGTCTCCACCTGCAGAGCTGGGAGATCACGTTTTTTTCTGCATTCTATTAAACGCTCTTGATGAGGAAACACAGCACTTTTACTCTCGTGATTATTTCTTCGCTTTTTTAAGGTTGTAACTTGAGCAGGTACTGTAAGTGGGAAGCGCACACCTCTTTGTTGATGTGGTTGGTGTCGGGCAGCTTGCCGTTGATTGGGGGGCTGTGGAGAGGAGGGACGGCCATGGGCTGCATGGCGATGAGCTGGATTTTGTTGGGGAGTCTCCTGCTGGCCTCTGTGGCACGAGACATCCGGTCAACATGCTCAAAGATGGACGCCGAGGACAGATGCTCGTTTGTACCGTTCATGGGAGGAGGACCTAAAGGAAGAATAAAACACACAAGTCAATCTTCAGGAAAATTGTCCATGTTGAAAATCTTAATGCTATTCTTCTCTACCAAACATCCACCTTTATTAAACTGACATTACTTCATCTGACACACGCGTGGAGTTAATGTTTCCGGTGGGAACATGAAATGAACTCTAGGTTGACTTCTAAAAGCTAAACTTAATTTCAAACAAAGGCTCAGCTTGGCCTTTGTTTGACTGTCTCAATGCGATGACTGGAGGCTCAGCAGACAGTGATGGATGGTGAGAACAGGCTGAGCACTAAACTAGCACAAACCGACAGAAAGACAGAAGCACAAAGACACAGCTGCTGGAGGACAGACCTGAGGTCTACAAAGACACAGACAGAGAGAAGGCAAACTCTTACCAATTCTATTCTTGCCTGGAAACCACAACAGAAAAAGAACGGAGAGATTTATTGAAGGGAAAGAGATCAAGTAAGAACAGCTGAGACAGAAGCAGGTACTGTATGTTCACAATGAAAATAAAAGCCTA
Organism: Notolabrus celidotus; assembly: GCF_009762535.1. Lineage (NCBI taxonomy): Eukaryota > Metazoa > Chordata > Actinopteri > Labriformes > Labridae > Notolabrus > Notolabrus celidotus. The sequence continues at coordinate 8,322,546 of NC_048277.1, forward strand.
AACCAGGAAGGCTGGTTAAACTTTGTGAAGAAAAAGAAGGGAGGGGAGAGGAAGGAAAGGCAAATGAGTCATCCACAGCAGATAAAAGCCTCTCCTCCGGTCTTGTGAAGTTCATTAATCAGAGAAACGAGGCAGAAAACACACTGATGCAAACACAGACAGAGTGAGCATGAAGTAAAACATCTAAAGTGTGCTCTCTCTCCTGCAGCTTCTTCTGAACTTTGGGCCTTATTTACTAAATGAAGCTCAGCGTGGGTTCAATCACGACGACTGTATCCCAACCATTCACTGAGTCATTCACTCATCATTCATTCATATCTCTCTCTCTCTCTCTCTCTCTCTCTCCCTGCTTCTCTCATCATCTGATCATGAGTGTTTCAACTAAAAGTGTTACCCATACCAGATTTTGCCTCAACCTGATCAACCAATCATAAGCTATTAAACTGTGATTTCTCTTTGCTCCCCCTGTTCAGAATTCTATAAAATCATTATCCTAATTACATTTTTCTTTTCTCTGAATTCTGACTTAATCTTAAAATGTAAAAAAAAAAGGAAAGATACAAAAAGTCAGAATTCAGAATGTATTCTCTGAATTCTGACAGAGAAATTCAGAAGATTCAGAATTAAAAGATTGTAAGAAAATGTAAAAAGGAAAAAAAAGTGAATGGCCTACCAAAAATGTTTTTCGGTGGGCCTTATCCTCTTCCATAGATAGCCTAAATTTAACGTCTTAATCTAAGCAAAAATGGAACAACTTTTTATGTATTTCAAAGAGAAAAAGACTGATTCACCACAATAATAACATGGCTTTGCACACAGGTGTTTCTAGTACATCTCTGTCACATTCTTCTACGGTTCAACAGCTGCAGTCTTATTAAATTATTAATTTAGAAATATGGTCAGGGTCTCTCCTCCAGGGTGCTGAAAGTTGTCTTCAGATCTGAGATGAAAAAGTTTTATTCACTTCATCTGCTGTGCTCCATTTTCTGATAGCAGTATTCTCTAACAAGAGATAACATCAAGCGAATCGGTTTGAAGGATATTTTATCAGATCTACGATTGAGTGTTTTTTGATATTTACTATTGTGTTTGTTGTTCTCTTCTAGCAGGATTACCTCCATTACAGAGCTTTTCAAGTTTTTCCAACACTTAGAGTCCTGTGCGCAACCACGGTTAAATTTTAATCTGGGCATCCTGATGTCTCTGCTTCTCTTTCAGCTCTGTGTGATTTCTATGTTTGCACATGGCCCTGCAGTCTCAGGGTTTTTTATAGTTACGATTTTAAATTTTTTAATTCGATTTTAGATCTTTTTGTAGATTGTTGAGCTTTTCTCGCCTTGATAGGGAGGACAGAGTAGGAGGAAGACAGACCGGGTAATGACATGCAGGAAAAGAACCACTGGTCAGCTAAAACCAGCACTTCAGTCTCATGTCCTTTTATGGGCATTAGAGAGACGTTTGCTTTTCTATGCTATCCTGATAAACAGGCAACCCTCGATTGAACGGTATTCATTCATTTAAAAACACAGGTGTGAACAATCATGAAGCATAGGAACAGATTTATGGATCCACCCTGGACTTCTCTTAGGGGCCTTTTAAGGGCTTATCACAAAAAGATAGGAAGCTAGAAACGGGGCCCATTGTTTGGAGCGTATGCAGTCCCAGTCAGAGATTTATCAATAACAAAACAGAGACCATTCCTCTGAGGGTGAGTCAGCCTGCAGTCTGTTCGCCTCGCTGCCTCTGGCTCTAGCACGAATCGCTTTGCAGGCTTGAATCTATCAACAAGCTGTCCGATAGAGTAACTTCAGTTATTCTTACTCCTTTTCCTCTCTTTGCTCTCCCTGGACCAGTTTCTGCTGCTGAATAGAGTTCAGATCAGGCTCCACCTTCACTGTCCCCCTCTGTAATCTTTATGTCACTGTCTGAGTTGGCGTTGCACTTTTCCTCGCTCTTTTCCTGCCTTTTGTTTTTTCACAGCTTCACAGTCTCCCTGCCCTCAGTCTGGCTCCCTGTCCGTCAAATCATGCTAGCTAGAGTTTCTCTCTTTTCACTGCCCTGTCCCTTTAGTCTCCTCCCTCCCCTCTCTTGTTGTGTTCACTCTCTGTGTTTGGGGAAATGATGTGCATGTTGCCAAGGCTACTCACCATTTAAAACATTGATGGGGACCTTGCGGGTCTGCTTGCTGTCGTTGGGCGTGGCATGGCCTCTCAGGTTCTCCTCATTTGAGTCCCGCTCACTTGAATGGTCACTCACCACTGAGTCACCATCTGAGGGCGAGATCCTGCCCGAAAACACACACACACACACACACACACACACACACACACACACACACACACACACACACACACACACACACACACACACACACACACGTACATGAATAATAGAAAGACAAGGGCACACTAACATCCTGAAATGCCATGCATAAATAAGAATAGTGATTTCCCAGAAAGGTAAAATCTTGAGGGGGAGTCTTCGAAGAAATGGTCCTATGACTTACAGCTCGGAGTTAAATTAAGATATTTAAATCTTAGTGATTTGTCCAGCTAGCTACCATCTGAGGAAATATAACAAATATAAATCCCACAAAGAGGGAAAAAAAACATGTTATGGACAACATAAGGAGAGTATCTTAAAGTGCTGATCAATAAGTGCTGATCCCTTTAATGTCGTCTGTCTGACAGAGCACTGAGTCAACTGGGAGATACTATAGATGCAAAAACATCCTCTACAGTCATCATTGAATTTAAAAAGAGTAAAACCTTAATAAAAACAACATCACAGATTTCCTGAAATGTATTGGTAGATGTTGGTCTCTTATTGGTGCTGTTATCTGTTTTGTAACCTCTGTTATTGGCTGTGTTATGTGCTGGATTCATTACTCTAAGTGTCCCTCAACTCGCATAGCCTTTTTTACCTTAGCTCATTCTGATCAGTTTTTCAGAGTCATGCTCTGCAGTATGACAGGGCATTTACCTTTCTCTCCTCCTGCCGCTGCGTGAGGCCTTTGTGGAGTTGATTGAAGCTTTGGACACCGGGGTCGGGATCTCTCCGTTCTCAGATAGACTGAAGCCGTCTTTGATGGACGTGGGCAGCTGTCCAGGGCCCAGCCCCGGCGGGACAGACTCCTGGATCACCATGACATCATCCTTACTCTGCTGGCCAAGGTGCAGCTTGGCAAAGTCAAAGCCCTTCACACTGGGGGCCTGCAACTGAGGACGGGAGCAGGAGAGACAGAGATGAGGAACGAGGAGTGACAATGAAAGAAATCAGGAAGAGAGAGAGAGAGGGCAAGGAAATATGAACTTTATTGTAAATGTGTGGAAGATTACAGGGACTTATTCAATCATAGACCTCAACCAAGTCTTACCTTCAGAGTTTATTAATCTAAAAAACGTTTTAACAAATAAGAGGTGTTCAAGTATAACTTATTTTACTTCCAATTACCTTAACTTGAGTATCAGTCTATACAGAGAACCATTTAAAAATCAAAATTTTTTAATGAAGGGGGAACAAGTTACTGTATCTAATCAATGCATTGACTGGAGCACTGACTGATTCTTCATGTATTATCAGAGGGAAATTATATTAAACTTGCAAGATTAATGCAATGTACAATGCAAGAAAAACATTTAATATGCTGTTAAAACTTCTTAGAACTGAATATACCTTCTTTTTTATTTCTGAAACTAAACGATTCCTTTTCCAAAACATAAAGACTCGTTATTCTGCATCAAAAACTTAAACTGGTCATTAAACTTAGCTGACTTTTGTTTGACTGCCTGATTTTTTGACTAGTCTGGCTGTCTCTTAGAGTAACCCTATCTAAAAAGATTGCGTCATTGTGACAACATGGCTCTAAAGTTTAAATGTGCAGTGAGTTCAGACTGACACATGAGTTAGAAAGTTGTTATTAGGCTGAGAACTGACTGAACAGCATCCAGAGGAGAGACTCAGACAGACAGACATTAATGAATAAAGAAGTAGAGAGAGGGGGGGGGACAGGAAGACGGGTGGGGGAACACTGAGCTGCTTGCTTCCCTCTGAGGTGGTGGGGGATGGAGGCTGGAGATGGAAGCAGTGAGAGTATCTGAGTGTAAAGCCCTCGGGAGGAGTGAACGGAGACTGACTGACAGATCTCAGCTCAAACTCTCCCCAAGTGACAGTGAAACGTGTGGTCAGGAGAAGAGAGGACTGACATGACATGCTCCTGTTCATTCTCCAAATTACACATACACTCACACTCAGTTAATTGATGCAAAACGCCTGGCTTAGAAGAGGCTTGTTGGTGTAAAACTGCTAATCCAGTATGAGGCTTGCCAACATAGAAGTGCTAATCCAAAGAGGCAGAGAAAGAGTGTGTTTATGTTTGTGCATGTTGCTCTCAGCGGCATAAAAACAAGGCCAGTCATTGAGAGGGAAAGCAGTGAAACAAGCTGCAGCTGAAAAAGTCAAATCTACATCACCATAATTAAGACTGAGGCTGAATGGAGGAGGAAAACACACAGCTACTGATATCTCCCACATTATACCCACTAATTACTGCTTAGCCCGGTCTAATGGTTAATTAGGGAACACCAACACACTGAACACATACAAAATGACATCTATAAATCTACTACTTCATTACAGGGGGTTTTATATAGAGGCGATGCATGTGATGTCAGGGAAGAGGGAGTCTCTGCAGTCAGCTTTCAACCTGAGAGCTGCAGAAAAAAAAAGGACTTTGAAAACTGGAGCTGTTGTGTAATCGACTGTTTGCAAAGATTCAACAAGAAGTCTGAGTCTAAAGAACAGTGGAGCAAACTGAGAACTGCATTTGAGAGATAACTGGAATCCAGGCACTGAAACTTGATTTGAAACTCCTTTGTGACGAGAGAAAAGTACAGGTCATGAAGATTTTGAGAACAAAAACAATTACATTAAATGTTTGGCAACGACCTGTCTTCCGACACACTTAAGTTTTGTTTCATTAAGAGATCCACTGAGATCCTCTGGCAGTGCTCTGCTAGCTGATCCACGGACCCGACTGAAAACTAAAGGGGACAGGGCTTTTTCAGTCAGACCTCCTACACTCTGGGGCAGCCTGCCAGAGGGGACCAGACCTGCAGATTCAGTCCTGTGTTTTATTTCATTACTCAAGACACATTTTCACACCTGGAAAGCTTTAATTGTGTGATTTTATTTAATTTTAACTCTGATTTTAAGGGTCTGTTTTATAAGTCTGTATGTTTTTAAGTTGTTGTTTTTTTATTGCTTCATTTTGCTTTGCATTTCTTCTTGTTTTATTGCCCACTGTGAAGCACTTTGTTACCTGTATTGAAAAGTGCAATATGAATCAAGTATTATTTTTAATATTAAAGAGATGGGAGTAAAATCTTAACAACAGACAGTCTGAATTTAAAATCAATGATATTTTCCCCTCTGTGAGTCTAACCTGTCCGTCAAAATTCAAGCATTGCACTCCTGTAACAGGTTAAATTAGTTGAGGGGTGTTGTCTTAATTGTATTACTTATCTGCAATCATGTGCAGCAGGTGCAAACTCTCACTCCATGCATCTAAGGTCAGTGATGAAGACAAAACCAACAACTGCAGTGATGTCCGCTGTTTGTTGCAGCTGTTAAAGTTAATAACTGTCAGTGAAAGCCTCGATTGATCCTTGTTGGACACTATGTTAGAGGGCATTTTTAATGAAATGTTTCAAAGTTCTGATCAACTCTACACAATGAAAACATAAATATCCAGACTGCTGTGTCTTTGGCATAAATTGGAGGATCTCTGCTCTTAATTTAAGCTGTTAATTTCCTGTTTTACTCCCCCTTTTGTTGTTTCCCCTGCGGCACATCCAGCCATGTTGCAGGATTGAGGGAGAGTTTGGATTGCAATGTGACGTCAGTGCACAACCTCCATTATTCACGGGGATCTAATAACTAGACATTCATCAACACTATGTCTAGAAAACACTGGGTCTAGACGTCTATAAGGAGGAATCTCTACATCTACTGAACATTATACCTCCTCTTTGGCTCTCCTTCCTTTACTCATCCCTCTCTTTTTGTCCTCTCTCTTCATCTCTCCTGCTTTCATCTTCATCGCTCGGCTCTCTTGTCGTCTCTGCTCCACTTGTTTGATTTCTTCCTTTTTCAACATCTCCTTTTCCTCATCTGTATCATCCTCTTCTTCTTCTTCCTCCTCTACCTCATCCTCTTCTTCTTCTTCTTCCTCTTCCTCCTCCTCTTCTTCCTCAGTGCTCACACTCTGTTTGCTCTTAGGCAGAGCTGCAGGTGTCTGAACAGAAGGAGTTGTTGACATGAATACTTCAGATGCTGTTGTCTCTGGACTATAAAGTATTGAACAGCGAGCTACGTCACACGGCAAACACACAAACTAGGTCTCCTCTACAGCTTCTAGAAACCACCAGACACTGCTCTGTACCTTCCCCGCTTTAACCTCCTCTTCCTCCTCTTCTTCTTCTTCATACTCCTCCTCCTCTTCCTCATACTCCCCCTCACTAGACTCTCCATCCTTTTTAGTCGGAGGGAGCGAGTGCTGAAGAGAGGTCCTTGATTCCTCAAATGAAGTGGCGGACTGAGAGAGGGGGAGTGGTGTTAAGTGACGGATGATTGGGTTAAACAGAGGGGGCAGGCTGAGGGGGGGTTATTTCTGAACATTACTTTGATTGCATTAACCCGGTCTGAAGGGTTCATCTAGCAGCTTCAGCTCAACAACAAAACAACAACTGGAAAGATCTGGAATTAGACAGATTTACCAGGGAGTCAGGGAGCTAGAAAAATACAAGAACAAAAACCAAGCAGGCTCCGACTACATGATGAAGAAGTCACTTCAAGAGAAGGTCATCTGAGAGGAGTTACCTGCAGACAGTCTAACTTAGACAGAGATGAAATCAATGCTGGACCAGAGTCAGTACAAAACATTCCAGTTAGCATGAGTAGCATTACACCTGCGCATAAATCCTACACACCTCCTTAAAATAAACCCTCATCATACCAAGTGAGAAACCCACAGACCTCAGAGGTTTCATTTCTGTCATATCTCACAGGCTCATTAATCTGTTGCTGCACATTTTATGACTCTATCCGTTAATTTGTAAATTTGTAATAACTTCAAATTATGACGTTTTTTAAGCTCTTGTTTTAACGAGAACAATAACACGAAATCTCTTGTCAAAGCCAGCTCATCTGGTATGAACACAAGTTTATAGATATTTTTAAAGATGCAGTATTTATTTTGTTTATGTCATCAGTCTTAATTTAATGAATCACATACTATTAAGTGTGAGGGCAACTCTGGCAGTCATTTTAAAGGAGACAAACTCAGATCTGGCATCACACTGATTTTTTTGGCACAATCTTTTTTTAAACAAAATGCAATTTTACTTTAACTTCATATTTGCTGCTTATTAACAAGCTATGTAATGGTTTACATTATGATTTATCAAAGCTATAACAACTGTAACTTATTTCTCAACAAGAAAGTCTTGCCAGGGATGACCTGATCCTACACGTCACTCAAATCAGATCAATCTTGAGGAAGGAGTCTGACACATTTCAGCTCTGCTTGTTGACACTGTGGTAAAAATGTTACTGTCTTTTAAAAGTCAATCACTGAGCTTAATTGGTGGTGATTGGATGAGTGGTCACCAGCAGAGAGTAGAAAATAAGAGGAGGAAAACGCTGTACAAATTTAAGATTTCAGACACAAACAAAACATGAAACAGTACCAGGTTTGACCCTTGGCCGTGTTCAAGGACAGGTTGAATAAAAGAAAATGTCAGACGGAGTGCTGAGGAAAATGCTACATTCAAATTCATGCTAGTTTTCTGTGGCTACCAACCCTAGCTTTAAAGTAAAGTAGTTCTTTAAAACAGTTTTTCGCTGAGTCCAGTTTCCAGAGTAGGAAGTCCCAGTATGTTGAATATCTAGGTTCAACAAAGGTGAATGTGATAAAAAACATGACACTTGAAACGTTTCACAATAAATGGACATAACTGTAATTCAAGTTTAAAGTAATTTGATAATGAGAAAAATGGAAATGTATTTCAGTCTGTATCTTAAATTTTATGGTACGGCTAAATTTGAATCTCTAAAGACATGGTTCATCATGATGTGCAGCATAAGGGACAACGTAAAATAGATGTCTGATGTCCATAATCTTCAGGGCAAAATGGATGCTGAGAGATGCTAAGAGAGAAAAATTGCCTCTAAGAAGGGGGCAAGAATCATTTCCATTTTTTGTGAAGTCAGACAGGAAGGACAAGCTATCCAGCTGTCACACACTGAAAATGAATGAATGAACTTTATGAATGTAACCTGGCATCAAGTATACAAGGATGTACGTGAGAATAAAACCAAAAGGGTTTCAGTAAAATAAAAGAGCAACAGAAGCTCATTTCATGACTTTTAATCCAATTGTGTCCCTTCATAAGTCTCATTAAACTTTCACAAACCCTTTCTAAAATAAGAATAGTCCAGAATGTGATCAGGCCTCCAGCACATTCATTACAATGACAGATAGACCCAATAAATTACAACACCGAGTTAGCAGGCTGTGTTAAATGTTGATAAAGACATAATGCAATGGTTTTTAAATCATTTAAAGCCTATGTTTGATTGAAAATAGTGAAAATACAACATATCAGAGGTTGAATCTGAAAAATGTTATGCTCATTTTAACTTTGATGCCTGCAACATGTTTCCAAAAAGGACAATAAATCGTGTAACCCTCACTTCTCTACAACCCGCGTCGTCCTCTAACTGCTATTTCCTGTCAGCAGGTGAGGTCCAGTCAGTGGTGTCAGCTCTGATCTATTCTGAGGACATAAACTCAGAGAGGAAACCTCAACTCTTCTGAACAGTGAGTTCAACATAAACACACTGAAAGAACCAGACTTAGTCCATCTGTCCAAAAATGTCTCATCTAACATGCGTTGTTTCAACTAAACGTGGCTCAATAAATACACTCTAATCTTCCTCATACTTAGGCTTTGTTCAGTTACCAGCAGTAAAGGCTTTAAGGTATGCAAATTTGGAGGTGGAAAAATAGAAGTCTTGTGTATCTGATCCGGAGGGCTCTGACCTGCCGGATCAGAGACGCAGTCGGAATGCAACTGAGCGGATCCAGTGGAAGTTAACACATTGACGAGAATAGGAACCTATTAGATCCGGTCTAGGGACGGATCGGAGATGGACCAGACATGGATCTGGTGGAATTTGGCCATAAGAAGGAAGATTCAGTTTTTCCAGCTTAACGCTGACAATGCATTCACATCCTCATCGACTCCATCATCAAACTGTAAAGTCTGTAGTTTCTGTTTAAATCTTCATCCCGTGATTTTCTGTCAGCGTGTGGCGCCGTCTCTTGGTCAAACTGCTGATCCTCAATCACTCCTACATGCCCGTCATCGGGGGCGCCATGTTTATCGTTGTTTATGCGTAGTAGGCATGTGCAATTCAAATTTGTTGGATAGGGGTTTTCCAGGAGGTTCCCTGGACATATGACGTTCTGCACCAGCCTCGCTTTCATTGCGCAAATAGTTAATTGGCCAATTATTTGCAGTTATGCATGTGGCTAACCCTACGGCCAAATGGACCGCTCCATAATGATACGTTAAGACTAATGGTTGCGTTTATGTAATGGCTGGACATGCATACGGGCCCTGGTCTTTCTCTGTCTGGTCTCTTATTTATGTCCTCTGACAGAATCTGAGAAAGTTGAGCAAATTACAGATACTTGAAGTGATAATGAAATAATGCTATATAAATGTGGAAACTTAGTCAATTGACTGAGAAATGTTCTTGAATCAGAACGACATCAGGGGAATTTATCATACTACTAACAGTGCATACTGTTAGTATAGTAGGCGGTTTCAAAAACAACCAATGTGTTCGATGTATTCCAGATAAATGAACCTCCATCGATCTGTACATCACATCATACGTCACGGCAGAATCTGCAAGCTGAATTGCTTGACTTTAAACTTTTCGACTCTCAGGAATAGGTGAATGAAGGTGATTGGAGAGTGAACGCAATGCAAATTTGAGCCAATCAGAACTCTACTCAAGTCTTTGCATTCTCGTGATTCACTCCTGCACTGGGTTTGGTATGAGCGCCTCGTTATGAGTAGACATGGGATCGGTTTGATTCTTGTTATGATGTTGACACACCTGCAGGTGTGTATCATCAGGACACTTAATCCGACCGCTTTGTGCCCAAAATTATTTCAAACTGTAGTCGCCCACCACGCACCAATGCACTTCAAACTGTGCACTTTATAAAGTAGTTAAATCAGGCCAATGACGTATGGAGAAAAAAAAGTAAATGCACTACACCACCAGACCAGTAGAGGGCAGTAAACAAAGACGAATGCCATTCACCACAGATGACACCATAGAAGCAGACGTGTTGGTTAGTAACATGACTGGGTATAAAAAGGACCCTCCAGAGAAGCTGAGTCTCTCAGAGGTAAAGATGGGAAGTGGTTCACCACTCTGTGAGAGACTGACTCTACAGTACATAATATCAATAAAAGATTCAGATAATCTGGAGATATCTCTGTACAAAAGGGACAAGGACCAAAACCAAGACTGGATGGACTTGATCCTCAGGCCCTCAGGCAGCACTGCATTAAAAACAGACATGACTCTGAAGCGGAAATCACTGCATGCTCAAAATGACTTCCAAAAACCATTGTCTGTGAACACAGTTCATCACTGCATCCACAAATGCAGGTCAAAACTGAACCATGCAAAGAGGAAACCATATATAAACATGATCCAGAAACACCAGAGACTTGTTTAAGATGGACTGAGAGGAAGTGGAGAACTGTCCTGTGGTCTGAAGAATTAAAATCTGTTTTTGGAGCTGTGTCCTCCGCTCTAAAGAGGAGAGGGACCACCCGGCTTTTAACTATCAGCTGACAGTTCAAAGCATCCCTGATGGTATTGGGAAAAAGAAGAGTCGATGGTATGGGTAGCTTACACATCTGTGGAGGCTCAATTAACGCTGAACAATGTAGACAGGTTTTGGAGCAACATATGCTGCCATCCAGACAAAGCCTTTTTCAGGAAGACCTTACATATTTCAGCAAGTCAATGCCAAACCAAATTCTACACGTATTACAACAGCATGGCTCTGTGGTAGAAGTGTCCAGGTGCTAAACTGGCCTGCCTGCAGTCCTGACTTGTCACCCATTAAAAACATTTGGAGCATCATGTAATGAAAAATACAAGGAGATGATTAACTGATGCAACACCACTTCCCAGCTGTATCGAAACGGGTTGCTGGAATCAAATATAAAAGGAGTTATAATTTTTCATTAAACAATAACATTTTTTAGTTTCAACATTCAATTTGTTGTCATTTGGATTTGAAAGTGGGCTCATCTTTCTGGCTTTCTTTGAACGTGTCAACACAGAACATAGTAATGGTCATGAAACTGTCTGGTCCACCTCACATTTTGTTACACCTTTAGTACAGCACACAGCTAAGCTGCAGTTACACAATAAAAATGCAATAAACTGTTTCTAAACTGAGGGCTCGATACTGTTAGGTTACATATTCTAAATGTGTCTTAAGAGGAATTTACTGTGGATCTTAAATTACTAAGGAACACAGTCACAGTAAAGCCAGAAACAAGAACAGACACTTTGTAACCCTGGTTGAACTCTACCTTCTGTCTCTGCTGGATGGAGGTCATGGCGTCCGGCTGGAACTCCAGCTTATCCGTACGACACAGTTTCCAGTACAGGATGGAAATGATGACGATGACCACGATGAGGGGAATCACCACCCCGACGACGATCCAAACGTTGGTGTTCTCAGTCTCAGAGGGGGCGGCTGCTACCTTCTCCACAGCTACGCACAAAGAGAATACATTCTTAGACTCAAGTTGAGTTTTGGACCAAAAAAAAGCTCCCTCATGAATAGTTTAATTTGTGATCTTTTATTCTCTTTTTAATGTTCTTCACAAACACTTTCAGGATGCAAAGCTGAACATGCACTATCCTTAAAGTGCTACCTCTTTTCTCAGATTTGAAATCTTCAATGCAGACCTTCATTAGATTTAATTAGCACTCATTGCATCCCCAGGGGGAGGACAGTCAGAGAACACAGTCAGCACTGAGACACCATCCCTCCAGAGGCTCTCATTAAGGCCTTCATCCCTTGTTTAGATTCCTAATGAGGCAGACAGGCTACCAGTGCAGTGTGTGCAGAGGGAGGGAATTAGCTCAAATGTTCCTATAAACATACAAAGAAACAGGAGGTGCTCTGATGAGGAGCTCATAAACAAGTTTAGTTATAATGAGAACTTTCTTCTCTTTTTAATGTCTCTCTGTGGTTACACCTTTTAACAGAGTTCACTGAAGAACAACTAGACTTTGAAAAGTAGCTTTCTGTGCTCCAATTTCCGTAACAGAGAAACAGAAAAGTTCCTGTAAATCACTGTATCTAAATTCAGACACAGAGCAAAGCAACTAAATAATGAAAGGAAAGAGAACATCCCCACAACTTCATGCCAGCAACGAGGACACTACAAAGACCAAAGCCCCTTTACACATGGAGCACACTCCTGACAGTTTCCTGACATTTCCAAGTTTGTGTGCATGAGTGAACAAAAAGTTTAAACTTGACTTTGAGCAGACTGTTTTATGCTGCCTCCTTTTGTGTCCCGCTCTAACACATCGATGGGCTGTCAGGGCATGGAATTGAAACACACACAAGGGACTGTTGTGTCAGTAGACATACAGATTATATTGTTGTCCTTGACTCATGCAAAACAATTACATTTAAAGTTAATAAAGCCCTCTTAACAGATTTTCCTGCCAGGCATGAGTGCTCGTAGTGGCTCTGACGTCAACTCTGCACTTACCTTTACCTTTAAAGGTGACATAATCATGCTGTTTTCATCAATATATATTGGTCTAAGAGGTCCCCAAAACATGTCTTTAAAGTTTATGCTCAAAAAAACACTTTGAAATCAGATTTTGGCATGCCTGAAAAGCCCTCTTCTTCAGTCCTCCTCAGAACACTCTGTTTTCTCTCTGACCACGCCCCCTCAGGAAGTGGATGTGCCCTCGGCTCTCCAGCACGTTGATCTAATGTTTACATGTTGGCTGAATATACACGGCTGCTCACAGATAGCGTTACTTCAACCCTCTGAATCTGATCCAGAATCTGATCCTGACGGAGAGGCGCCTGTAGCAGGACCTTTCTGAAGGATTGGTCATAGATTTAGTGTTTCTTGTTGTTTTATTTATCAGTATGTAGACGTGTGTCTTGGTACACAGCTACGAACATGTAGCTATGTGGCTATGCTAACTAGTGCTAGCACCTATCCATGATAAATAAAAATCATCCACTAGATCTTCAAATCTGCAGACGTGGGGAGTAAAACCGACCTCTGCCAGAAAGGCAGTGGGACCTTTTCTGAAGGATTGGTCACAGATTTAGTGTTTCTTGTTGTTTTATTTGTCAGTATGTCGACGTGTGTCTTGGTACACAGCTACAGCTACAACATGTAGCTATGTGGCTATGCTTATTAGCGCTAGCACTTATCCATGACAAATAAAAATCATCCACTAGATCTTCAAATCTGCAGACGTGAGGAGTAAAACCGACCTCTGCCAGAAAGGCAGCGGGACCTTTCTGAACGATTGGTCACAGATTTTGTGTTTCTTGTTGTTTTATTTGTCAGTATGTCGACGTGTGTCTTGGTTCACAGCTAAAGCTACGATATGTAGCTATGCTAACTAGCGCTGGCACTTATCCATGATAAATAAAAATCATCCACTAGATCTTCAAATCTGCAGACGTGGGGAGTAAAACCGACCTTTGTGTTTATTAAGACAGCCTACAACTAGCATGCCTCCCTCCTAAGCTCCTTGTTAGCACACACGTGTGCAGGGAATGAAAAACGGAGGGGGGATTCAGTATTATTTTATACAGTCTATGGGCTGAACAAGCTCTGAGCTCTGACTCTATGACAGACCGGATATTGTTGTTACGTAACAAAAACACGGAAGTCTGAAACGGCTCGTTTCACACACATTTACAGAAAGGTGTAGAAATCAAAACAGGGGCAGAATGGATTTTTTTAATTCTCGGGGGGTTTGTAGACATGCCAGGGACACATATTTCAGGTAGAGAACCATTAAAAACTCCATTTTGCATGATATGTCACCTTTAAGATGCATTATATATTGTTCAGTGAATCACATATCATGTTGTATCAATATGTGATTGTCTGGCAATTGATCAAGTATTGCAGAATCATGGTATCATTATATTTTCATTATCATGGGCTATGTATCAGGTATTGTACCTGGAATTCCCACCCCTAGTCAAGAACTATCCTTTACATCCTGGCCATCTCCGGATGCTCTGCAGAGACTTTAAAGTGGTGTATGTTTTAAAAATGGAAAAACTGCATTTGCACAAACCCAACACAGAGTAAATTTGAGAGAGTTTGGGGACCTTTTTTTTTGCCACAATGTAACATTAACCAGTCGTCGTGAGCCTAAACTTAAACCTCTTTCAACCAAGTATTCATGTCACCTTACCTCATTCCTGAGTTGTCACTTTAGTGATAACAATTTTGAAACACTATTTATGTATCTCTATGAGATGGAAGCACTTCTTTTGATTCTTTGGTTGTTGTTTTTCTCTCTGCTAATACATATCTGTACCATTTGTTTGTTTAATTAAGTGTGTTTCAACTAGTATTGTATAGTGTTCTGTTTCCAACATATTTGACTTTGTAAAATCAAAAAAAGAAAAAAGAACCATCTTTTACATCCTTGATCTTTGCTCAGTGTCACTAAATCCTCTTTCACAGTTTTCTAGAATTTTCAGGAGCTCTGCACCATGATGCTTGTTCACACGTGTCCCTCAAAGTGTGAAGTCCTCCTTTGACAGACATGGAGAGTTGGGGTTGAGAGACGAGTCTCTAGAGGCAGGACTTGACATCAAAAACACGCTGTGAAAGCTTCACTGTAATATTCACGACATGATGGCGGATGAAGCAAGAGAGACCGACACTGTTATGACGGCTTTCGTGTTTATTTCAATGCTACATGTAAACGGACAGATGTGCATACATCTTCTCTGTGCTCGTCTTGAAAAGGATTCCTCCTCTATGACATCAAATGCTTTAATGCATCCTGTTGCATGTCGCTCTTTCAGGTTTGCACCAGTCACATGTGAAATTTTCGGGCATATTTCCTGCAGTATTCTCACATCAGCTCCCTCGACTTTATACAGAAACCATACTAAGGGGGCTGGCAGAAAAAAGTCGAGGTAAATTCTGTCAATTTGCCTTCACTCATGCACCCCACCCACAAAATGTCAGAGAAGTTTCCAGAGGTTTTGTGTATATGTGGTTTCTACAATTCAAAAGGTACTCACGCTGTGCCAGAATGCCTTGGACGCGATACCCCAACACGATGGCAGCTCTTTGAACGTCTAAGCTGTTGAGAATGTTTGCCGCTTGATCTGCAGGCATCCTCTGACCACTGGGACCCTCTACAAAGTACACAACCTCCAGAGGATTGTCTGCACCCATCAGCCGGCTCGCACTGACAACCTGGGAGGTGAAAATGCAGAATATTATAGAGTGAGATCTCACCAACCATCATGCTGAAATTGGAGCATATCATTTTTCACGGATATGAAGATGACTTAAAAGTGACAGAGATAAATCCTGACAGGTTTCTGAACAAATATCAATAAATTATAACATGCAATGCCATTTAAAATGTAAAATTAGAATGTATATAAGAAGAGACATTAGAGGTGGCAATCCTGACAAAGGCTAAAATGACGAATATATCACATTTTTAGTCAAACAGACGACACATCTCATTTTCTAATCTACCCTCAAACGTTCATCATGTTGGAGCTATCTTTTTCAATTTACAGAGCGAATTCACTGAATATAAAAAATGCACATGCAAATATAAGTAGCTAACTCATGATGTATCAACTCATGATCTTTATAACCCATATAGAGTCTGCATTGAGTACATAGTCCTCCATGTTGTCTAATATGTGTGTGTGTGTGTGTGTGTGTGTGTGTGTGTGTGTGTGTGTGTGTGTGTGTGTGTGTGTGTGTGTGTGTGTGTGTGTGTGTGTGTGGGTGTGCAGTCTCCCTGTGGGTGCCCTGAGGCGCAGCAGTCTGCTGTCTGCATTACTGAAAAGAGTAAAGTGCGGGTCATGCCTGGGTTGACACAGAAAAACGGCTGGGCAGGCTCTGTCGTCCGGAGTCTAATCCACTCCATGCACGGTTATTAGAGTGGAAAGACGGGAGCGTGAATGTGTGTGTTATTGCACAACCCCGTTTCCACCTCCTCTTTATCTGTCTAGGCGGACTCATAAGGTATTCTCTCAGGTGACAACAACACACTGATTCTGTTTTGACGGTTCAGGGAGCCTGTTTGATTCATGCGTCTTTTATAATTGTGTGTGTTCAAGGTGGCAGGACAAAGATTTCTGCAGGAGTTCAGACACTTGTTCTCATTATCCAGCAGACACTCGGAGATAAGCCTTTGAAATGTAAGAAAACCCAATCTAGCGTCTGTGATGACAGTATCCTATCATGGCTGGAAGGAAGACGAGCACATAATAGGGCGTCTTTACAAAACACAAAATTGTGACTGTGAGAAACTAGCATATTGAAAGGAGGAGAGGATGACAAAGGCTTAAATTAGAGCTCTCATTTTAGCACATAGAAACTGAAGGATCATCACCAATAAGGTCCTCTGTCTTCATATGGGGGCAGCAATGCAGGAGGTAGAAAGGTCAAAAGAACAAGTCTGCTCCTCATCCAAAGATGAGATTCATCACACTGACAGCTCCCACTTTAAAGACCTTTTTTAAGCACTCCAACTTCCTGAGCTCACATCAAATATGCATCTCTCTCTCCCATAACAAGTCTCTTTTATCTGAGTGTTTTTCTCTCTCTATTCTTCTGATTTCAGGGTCCTTTTACCCTCTCTCTGTATCTCTCCCTCCATAATGTCTTCCCCTCAAAAACAGAGACACGGTCTTAATCATTCAACTGCAGGATACAGAGAGAGAAACAATTAATAATTGATCTGCTCTTAGCAGCTCTGAGGCTGGCAGGAGCTCACGTCAAGCAACAGGACCGGAGAAAACGAGGAAGAGGAGAAGGAACAAGGACTCGTGAGGTTGTGGTCTTCTGAGCGGCTTGCCCCTGGGATGAATGGGATGCTGTTGCCATGGAGACAGAGCCCTAGCCTGTCCCCTTTGAGAAGAGCTGAGCAGGTGTGGAGCAAACCCACAAAAGCTAGAGCCTGATTAGTAAAGCAGTAAGGCTTTCAGTGGTGACACACACTGCGACGCTCACATAATGAGGCCTCAGTGCTCAAACAAGGTAGTTAGAGAGAGCTTGCATCAGGAATTAATGATGTAAACGGGAAAAGAAGGAAGCTCTTTGAAGATGTGGTGAGTAATCCATTTACAAAAACGCCTGCACAAGTTGTGTTACGTAAAGCTCAGGGAATTAAAACTCTTAGTTTATGATATATCAAAAAAGAACTGCAGCGATATCTGGAACAAACATGAACATGTCTGTCTGCAACAAATAGCATGTTCCCAGAATATGCCGCTAAAGTTCAGACAGCCAGTCAGAATTTTTTTTACATATCCTGAAATGAACCTCACTGTTAAATCTTTTCACCCCCACATATTAATCTCCATTTTCAAATTCTACACAAACACGTGTGTGGCTAGTAAAGAGTGTTTATGTGTCGTGCGTGTGAGGTTATGGGTAAGAACGATCTTGCAGAAAAAGTTTAGGAAGCACTGATTGAACTTCTGCTGTTCCTGTTATATTTCAGGCACTGAAATCAAGTGATTTGCATTGATTCCTCATGCACTTCATACTGTATTAGCCACATGCGTTTTTGTAACGCATGCTTTGTAGAGCAATTCTGGAAAAATCTGTCTCTATCATTTCTTGTCTAACTCCCAAAGACACTGCAGATGTTAATAAGGTCCCTGATTTAAATACTGGATCAGTATTAAAGTAGATAACATACCTGAACACTGCTGTTTCCAACAGCGGTGGCTCTCTTAACACGTCTAACCAATCCCATCGCCTCCCCGAGTATAATGGCAACCCTGCGCTCCATGTTAGCTTGGAAAGTCCTCTCACCCACTTTCTGGTCCAGCACACCCAGGAGCACTACAAACACAATTTGGAAACAAGAAGACATGCCAGGAATCAACACAAAGAGTGGAGACTTTTGTAGCAGTAGCAGCTTTTCACCATGCCAAGAGCTAGGACTGTGATACCTGTTCTAACCCAGGAGGAGCGGAGCAGATGACTGGTGTTCAACTCTGGATAATGAAAAGCTGTGGAAAGAGTAAAACACGATGTTTGATCACTGCTGACAAGAATCAGAAAAGCATTTTGAATCCACAAGCTATTACAGTAAAGCCAATTTCAGAGGAAACATAAACAGCCAAAGTATAGAAACACAACTCTGTGCTACTCACGCTCAGCAATCTGCAGCACAGGAAAGCCCATGTAGTAGCTGAATTCCACTGTTGTGAACTTCATCAGAGCATTGCTGACCTCTGACCCCATCAGATAACCTTTTGACCCCCGAACAGTGAAGGTGATGTCCACCGGCTGCCTTGCTGGCTGTCGATCCTGATATTTAGGAGCAGCCGTGGTGATGTTTACAATCTGAAACATAGTCAGACAGAGATGTACGGCTCAGTGGACGATGATTGCTCAACTCAACTTACAAAGCATTTTCCATTTGCTGTTGATGCTTCTCGGAGAGCTTGTTGCCTCTTGCGATAAATGATTAGGTTCAGAGTCTGAGAATAACTGGCTTCAGTTACTGGAAAGAAGAACACCTGATTCACAAAATGAGTGCATGGCTTTTTCCCCTCCTAAACCTGTGCATGTGAGAGAATAAGACACTGTCTCATTCACAAAGCAAACAAAAGGGTTAAAAGCACAAAAACTGTGCTGCAGAGCAAATAGAGTCTCTGGCGTCTGGTGCTGTTAGCACGTTTGAATTAGTTGTTATGAATTCAACAAACCTCATTAAAAGAAATGTCTCATTCACAAACACCAGTGTAAACAAACAGTGTAAGATTAATATATCTGTACATAAAGCCTGTTAATATTATTATCATGATTAAGTGTGCTACATGACCGGCTGGGGGGTCTGGGACACTTCTGTTTCCCTGTGGGCGCTGATGAAGTCACTGATTGCCACCTGTCCAGCCGGACTCCACTGATGCAGCTGGCCAATCAGCAGCAGAGAAGCTCAGTGTCAGTCGCTCCTGCTGTTAGCTGCATATGCAGTTTCTTACTTAAGAGGTTTGTGAATGGAAGTTGGATATAGGTAAGTTGGGATACTCTTACATTTTGCACTTACATAGTCAACGTTTGTTAGACACACTAGGTCAGTGTGGTCTGTGTCACCCTTGTACAAGCCCGTCAGGTCTGCAGTTTGTGGGTCTTTTATTTTGGAAGCAGAGGATAGTCAGGCCTGGTTTCAAATCAGTCTGGGGCTCACTTGCACACTTGTGAGGCGATGGTTTGGAGCATATAGCAGGGGCATGGAGTGCATACATGTGGCAATGGGAAGCCACAATCCATTCTTAGTGGATTCCCCCAAAGTGTGTCTTATTTCAGTTTGCTAGTCTTTAATAAAATGTTTCCTTTCTGCAACAAACGCTGTGTTAACACAAACTTTAAAGGCCAAAATGCATTCATCGGTGTAACAGGATTACACAAAACTCACAAAACTCTATAGAAGCCAACTAAGCCATAGCAAATAATCGCTGTATTAACTATCTGTAAGCTTCTTAATACTCAACAACCAGAGCATGACCTCCTTAAAGGAGCAGTTTCCAGTGAAGTGTCCCCGGGTTCATGAGTGATGGTTAGACTGAGAAACTGAAGGACAGACTACAGACAGAGCTCTCCTGTGTTTTTAAAGGAAACTTAAGACAGAACTTTTAAATCTGGCTTTTAATTAAGAGTGATTTCTGTGTTATAGTGAAACTTTTTATTGACTTTACAACAGTTCTATTTGGGGTATTTATTTAGTTTTATTCAACTTTTACTGGTTTTAATTGATTTTACTTACTTTTATTTACTATTTTGATTTTTGTATTATTTATTTTTGTTCTTTTATACCATTTTTAATTTTCTAATATTATTTTAACTGTCTCTGTGAATTTCTCTTTTTATGCTCCTTCTGTTGTGAAGCCCTACTGGCAATGAAAAAATTTTTTCCCTTCTTTTTCAGAAGGCAGATCACGCATTATCTTAACTGGTGTATGTAGTTAAGCTATAGTTCCTCTGAAAGTTAGCAGCTCTAGCAGACAGGGGTATAATTTAGATGGCTGAAGATTATTTGCAGTGCCTCCTCCAGCTTTGAGCTGCAAAGCCACAACATAACTTATGAGAATAAAGCTGAAGCTGGGCTACTAATGCTTCCCTGCACTTGATTCCACTCACCTGCACAGTGAAGTTCGTTGACTCCCTTGAGCGTCGACGCATCTCTGCAAAGGCCATGGTCAAACCTTTCTCAATGCTCTCACTGAAGTTGCAGAGGCGCACATCTATGTGACTGGGGACAAACTGCAGCACTGCACAGAGTGGGGACAGTGATAGTCTTAGACAGGGTCTAAAAACTAGACTTTATCACAGCCTGTTGAAAGATCACTTACCTGTGTGGATTTGAAATTTACGGTCTGGTGTTGTCCAGTTGGGAGACACAGACAGGAAGCGGCGCCCAGACCTCCGCAGAGCGTTGATGACAGATATGGCTGTGTATACAACTGGACCAGACACCACCCGGAACGTAAACTTTGGTGGTGGATCCACAACCTTGAAACGAAAAAGAACATGTAACCCTATCACTCATTGGAGAGTTTCACTCAGAGCTCAGAGTGTCAAATAAACAGCTTATGTTTTAAAAGGTCATCTCAGCCTTCGGGATCTTGATGTGACTTCTCCCCCGGGTTGTTTATCTTAGAAATACCGATATGAAACTCAGGAAGTGCTCTGGCCTTCATGGTTCATCTGCACGACTGTAATGTACACACACACAAACTCACACACAAACACAGTACATATACACACACACACATACCAGCCTACATGGATAGTGTAGACAGCCAGTGTGCCACAGTCAAAGGTATGTCAATATGAGTCCTAAACTATGAATGGCTACTTGCCGTGTCAGAGGCAGGACTTGTATTCAAATTAAGTGTTTGAACTTTGTCGTAGGCTGCTAGTAATTTTCTTTTCATATCAGTGGAGCACATTTTTTTATGTCAGTACTTTAAATTGTGACTTTGAACATTTATCTTCCTTCCAAGCCCTTAAATAAGTTTGATCTGCTCATTTTCAGGCTTCATATCATCCCTTTGATGGCTCTGTAGCAGCTTTACGTGATTTACAGCTCAAAAAGTTATTTCCTTATCTCAGACTGTTGTTTTTTAAAACCCTCATTTCAGTCTGTCTGAAAAGTTTCATTTCACCTCCAGCAATCCAGAAGCCTCCTTCACTGTTGCCACACTACAAGTCATCGTCATGAGTTAACCTGTATTTCTGTTTCTGTTGACCCTGAATCTCATCTAGACAGTTTGTAAAAGGACTAAAAAAAATCTGCAGCTACAAAAAACAGAGCAGGATGTTTCTGTTTGATAAGTTTTATATTTTTTATGATCTTATACGAAGATTTTCCAATCTGTGATGTCACAATTTGCTCAAATCTTAAATGTAATTCTGGTTCAACAAGCAGTTCAGAGCAGTCTGCAGTCTCCAACACATGCTTACCTCACAGTTTGAAACTTTGCCCATGTTTAGTATTGGCACCTATCATTTTATGTTTTTAATTATGAAAAAGCACAATACCACCAAAAAATACCCAAAAAAAGAAAGCCTTATTTAATTTTGTGCATTGCCTTTACACTGCTTGGCAGTACCTGCATCCAAATGGACTTGAAGCACTTTGTTACTCTTACTGATCTTGTTTCCTCTTGTCAAGATCTTTGCTTGTGTTGTTCTTGTTCTCGTATGTACGTCGCTTTGAATAAAAGCGTCTGCTAAGTGACATTGTAACATTGTAAAATTGTAACCACCTCTGTGTATATGATACTTGGGATGTTTATATGTTGCCACTTTGTTGTGTTATGTTACAGAGTTTAAAAAATTATTCACAGGAACATCATGGAGCGACATCAAGCAGGCAACTTGAGCTGCACTGATTTCATACCTGACATGCATCATCCACACAATCACATGACAAACACATCCTCCCAATCTGGTGTATTTAAGCTGCACGGTTTCCTGTCTCTACCTCTGCTCCGCTGCAGCCATCACTGCCCTGCACAAGTGCGGCGCTTTAACTTTCAGCCCCACCAACATCCTAGCATCCACCAAGCGGCAACCTCCGGTCTAAAAATATGAGTCAATGCGGAAGTGTTAAAAGCTGCAGTTCATCGAGGATCCGCTTGAGGCTGGCTCCGGAAGTACCGGAAGTCACATACACATGAATGGGGAAAAGACGATCTTTGCAGCATTAATAAACATGTTTACAGCCTGGTACAAAAGATGAGTGTAGTCTGAATAGCTAATTTCTCGATGTCCTCTCACTGTGAGAGGGGTGAATTTTTTTCTAATTCGGTAATTTAGAAGATATTGAGATTACTAGTCTTCCAATGAGAGGCACAGCTGCCTGCAGGAACACTGCAGCTGTTGGCTAGGAGGCTCAAAGCCCGCCTCTTTACGTCACACTGGCTCGACAGAAGCAATATGGCTGCCGCAGCCGATTGGTCTCAAAACAGCTCTTCAGAAACAGATGGGTGACGTCACGGATCCTACGTCCATATTTTTTACAGTCTATGGCATCCACGTGCAGGCTACGACTCTAAGACATTACCTCATCAAATCACTTTTTCTGCATTCAAAATATAAAACTGCAAGGAGTAAGGTCAGAGGCTAGACAACAAACACTGCTACAGTAAATATTTCAAACCATAAAAATGTGACTTGTCTAACTGAACTGTTTGATACTTCAATTTTAGCCGTTAAAGGATAAGTCTTCACAGAGAGGGTACATAAATGCTATGTATTTGTGTGTATGTGGTTGTGCTCATACTTCATGCCACCCCTGCCCCAACTGCACCCCCAGGCCAAAAATTCTGAGCAGGTCCTGTCTTATCAAGCAGGATCTCTTTCACACCATTTTGTGTCAGTGTTTTCATGTGACGTACTTTTTATTTGAGCATGGTAACACCTATGCTCTATTTTCTTAAATAAGCCCTCTTAACTTCTATTGAGTCAAATTTACCTGCAGCTCCACTGACTTGTTGAATTCCACTTTCAGTATGTCCCTCACTTGTGTTTTGGCGTAACCAACAGTGGCTGCAGAAGGGAAACCTTGGAAAGAAAGCACGAGAAGCATTATTCTTATTCCAATTTTTGAAAAGCCCGATATCTGTCTTATATTTCAAAGTCAAATCAAAGTTGAAGCCACAGTTTGAAACACAAACCTACCTATTTTCACTAAATAAGCAGGTTTCTCTGGGCTGCAGAGGTACTGCCTCGATGTCGTCGCTGTGGTTGTGGTCCTTTCCCTGGTCGTTGCGATGATGTTGACGCTTGCTGAGGCCTCAGTGGTGGCAGTAGCTATAGCTGTGGCTTGATGAGAAGTAGTAGTGGCAGATTTAGTTGTGGGCACAGCAGAAACTGTAATAGCTTCACTGCTAGTTGGAATCAAGGTCACTGTGGCTGGGATGTCAGTTCCATCTTCAGTAACCCCCTCATCACTTAGCAAGACCGGGGGGAGCACAGAGACATTAGATGAGGGTTCAGTAAAGAGATAAGTTACATTGAGAGTTGGTTCTGTTGTATAAGCTGAGTCTGTTGATGGTGCAGGAGCAGTGGTGTTGGCAGCAGGTGAGGTGGGGAGAGGGGAGAAGGCTACGGTTGCAGTTAAGACAGGAGTGATGGATTCTGTGACGAACCAGTGGACATCTGTCAGAGAGGAAGACAACTTTGCATCGTCTGCCAGCAAAGGCGTTGCAGTGGGTAGCATAGCCTCTGTGGATGCAGTGCTATCAAAGCCGACAGTCAGTGTAGATGCTGACCAGTACGTGGGGGACACCTGACCTCCCCAGGTGGACGAGGAGAGATCAAGGAAGTGGCTTGGGACTATGGAGGGATCCAGAAAAGGCTCAGATGCATTGGTCAGTTGAGGAGTCTCCTCTGTGGTTGATTCGATTTGAGGCTCGAATCCTGATGAATCACTGGAGGACTCATCCTCAGTCACTTTGCTGTCATTGCTGAGGCCGCTGGTTGTTGTCATATCTGTAGCATTGATGGACACCATGGTTATGTTTCCTCTTTGCTCAGCTCTGTTGTCTGAGTTGTTGATCTCCTTGGTAGACTGAATGGTGTAATACTCCAGGCTGTTCATGTCAGGTAAGAGGACGTCTGTGGGTTGAATGGTGAAGGTGTCAGGCCATTCTATGTCCGATGCATCAGGTATATCACTGTTTACGGCAGGAGTAGGATCCAGTGTGTAGTGAACTGAGGAGGAAAAGGACGAAGGGTTGATGGTTGTAGTTGGAACAATGGTGCTGTATGATGTCATGGCACTGAGAGAAGGTGTGACGTAATGAGGAAGCATGGATGAAGGTGATATTCCCACTCTGGAGGGGAAGGATGTATCGTAGCTTTCTGTGTAGTCCTCGGTCTCATACGAGTCAGAGGGAATCTTAGTGACTAAAGAGTAGTCCTCTCCATCTGGATTTAGGAAGGACATTGTCTCCAAGTAGTCCCCAGACCCCCAGTCCAGATCCATGGTGTTGGACGGGTAGAAGTCATCTGGAAGGACCAGTGTGGGCTCAGATGAAGGTGATGTATGGTAAGGGACAATGAAAGGCACATTGTAGCCAGGGGCCAGAATCTCCTCTGGGTTTCGCTGCATGTTGATATCATAAGCTAGCTTAAATTCTTCAGAGGGGGCACTACTCGGGCTCAGTCGGTAAGGTTCGTCTGCTGGAGACTCTGCCAAATCCAGATCAGGCGGCTCAAGAGGCTGATCAGATAGCAGGGTTGTGATTGTCGGTGTTTGATTCAATGCATCACCCTGTTTGTTGTTAAACAGTGCTGCTCCTTGCTGTGGGGTCGTTGACCTCGCAGAGGGGCTTAACGATGCTGTGGATGTATTTGACTCTGGCTGAAGCTGGAATCTTGTTGGCGTTGGAGAGAGAGGGGAAGATTGCTTGGCAGAATCTGTCATGGCCTCCTTCCAGCCTGTAGAGGGCTTAAAACTAGACCCCAACACAGGTTCAGAGGGGCTTAATGACGGAGTAGGAAGAGGATGTGGCTCATCTGCAAGGAGGTCTCTCGCCATGAAGGATTTGTAGTTTTCAGAGGTAACAGTTTCAGCTGTCCCAGCTTCATGGTTTGGTTCAGAGATGGATGGCAGGGCACCAGGTGAGTCTGGGCTCTTAAAGGCAGTGTAATGTGAGGCTGGTAAGGCTGATGGTGATGACCCTGTTGAGCTTGGAACATCTCCAAGAAATCCCACAGGATGCAGAGTGGAGTCTGACAGAGATGGATCTGCAGTGGAAAGAAAGAGAGAAAGCTGCAGTTAATGTTGAATGACAGATTCATGGTTGTATAAAACAGGGGTGGGGTGAGACTGTGATTAAAATAAATCTGCATGTTTTAGCTGTCATTATTCACAAACTTGAACTGATTTCATTTACTAAAAGTGAATTGGACCATCTCTTCTCTTTACAAATTCTAGAGGCAAACATTTCCTGTCAATCTGTTCTCTTTTAGGTTTAATCAACATAACATCATCAGCATAAAAATCAGACAAATCCTGCACTTTCATTGCCCAGCAGAAAGGCAGAAAGAGACCCAACATGACTTTGCGTGACAGACAAGTAGGCACCACTCACTAAGCTGTATTGCACAACTGGACATGGAAAACAATGGCACAACATTGATGGAATAACTTTAATAGAAAAAAAAACGTGTTTGGCATCCCGGGCTGCTAAATGGCCAAAATGAAAATTGATCGGAGAGGAAACAGCAAAATATATTGAATCTCCTCACGAGGGTGTTTTATGGGAGAAGCATTCATCCGAACATGCGTCATTGGAGGACTGGTCACCTCTAGGGCAGAGGTCACTGTGGTAAAAAGACTTTACAGTCCAACATGATCCCTGACTGAATCTGTAGGAAGAGCTGTGGTTACTTTAGGGTATTAAGTGTAACCCTGGCCTAAATTTAGAAACAATCAATACTATATGGACGGATGATATGACCTGCAAGCACTGACACAATAGAATTCGAGACCTATGAAATTGAGGATGGTTGACCAGAAAACACAAATTATGAAGCCTGCACATTTAACTGTTCTCCCAACAGCCCACTGACATATAATGCTTGACTTTGTGCTTGTTGACTCCTGAGATTCCATCCAATGTTGTGTTTGCTGTTTTTTTGTTGGTTTTTTTTGTATTCAATGCTGCTCACACGTGCCTTAAATTGCCCCCCGGGGACAGATAAAGTTTTTTTTAATTGAATTTGAATTGAATTAAAGTGGAGCCATTTATCCTAAGGAAAATACCCATATGGGAGGGTAGGGAAAACATTAAAGAGCCATACCAGCTACAACACCCAGGGTTTAGAAATGAAGCCAACGCAGAAGTACAAAAACCCTGTAGTTCCATGAGTACAAACTGGTACAGAAAATGTTTTTTGTTTCATCATTTTGGACAACAAGGAGGGGTACATTTTTGAACAACCCATCTGTGTTGATCATATTAAGGGTAAGAGCGATTTAGAGGTTTGATGTGGCTGACAGTTGGGGGAAGAGCAGATGTTCATGGAGGTCAGACTCTGGGCTTATCTTCACCTCTTTGATGGTTTCTGGATGAGCTGGAAGTCAGTTGGAGTCAGCATTTCCAATATGGTGACTGCCATAAAACGCCTCGTAGCACTCATTCAGAAACCAATGGGGGACATCGATGACACTAGGTGCACATTTCATACAGTCCAGAGTAAGACCTACCAGCGACAATGAGGAATCATTCCTCTTCACTTCCACTTATGAACTACGGTAACATGCTGACAGGTACAAACTGACCATACATCCAAAATATCCTCAATGGTCTCAGCCATTTACTGTTCTCTTGGGAAAATGTCTCCAATGCTTTTTTATGATACCTCTCTTTGGAGTGATGGATGGTGCAATTTCATGCTCATCAGCTCAGCCTCTTACAAACAACAGTAAAGTCCTTAAGGGTGACATTAGACCAGCTAAAATACAGAAATGGCAAATGTGGCTTATGCAACATCTTTCCAACTTAGTTTGAGCGCCAAAGGCCGTTCTTTCCATATTGCATAACACAGTGCATCATGCATGATTTAATTTGGGGAGTGAGTTGATTACATGGTGAGGGTCTAACTTGTTTGAAAAAAAGCTGCATGAGCCTAGGGGACGGGAATAGACTGGCTCTTTAATAATTCATGATAATGGGTCTTTTAACAGTTCATTGTAATGGTATAAGCTTGCCTCTCTTATATGCATAGATGTGTCCATACATTTTCTATAAGGATATTATCCAAAGAGAAGTAGAAGTTACATGACCCTTCTAAAAGACACCTTCATACAGAAGCTGTAGGAAGATAAAAAAGGATGGATAAAGAGAGATACGTTAAGGAGCTTGCTGACTTTAAAGAAGATGCATGTTAGGATCTTAGGATTTCAGATAAACAAAAGTAAATCATAAGGCATGCAAAGAGAGTTTAAGTGAATAAGTAAACCACATCAAGGACTAAATATGGATTAATCTAGTTAGAAAAGCTCTGCACAGATTGCATGTCTTGAATTTGTTCATGACAGTAGTTCTTAATCAGAGCAAAACTTCAAAAGACCTATTACTGCCATCGCCTGAAGCAAACCACCAAAAGCTTCTACACAGTGACTCAGCAGCTGCTGGTGGTGTTGCAGCTCTTTGTAGTGAACCAAAGCTCTGCAGAATCACACACACATGAAAACAGCTGCAGAATCAGCTGAGGAAGAGGACTATATTTAACACTGGGAGCACAGTACAGATCAGTTATAAAAAGCATAAATAAAAGAGAATCAACTTCTGGAGCGTCATCTTCAATTTACTGCATCGCTTCACACAAGGAGACTGCCTCTGGTTGGCCCGGGAGAAAACTCCCAACTTAATTACAGCCTACACTGGTACCTTAATTCAGTCAACATGCTATTCAACAGAGCACATTTGAAAGGAGTTGGAAAGATGAAGCCAAGTCTGTCTAAAGGCTCGTCTGTGCTGCACATTCTCCAAACTGCCACACAGCTCCCTGTCTACAGAGCCAAGTGTTTGAACCCACAGGGACGTATCACAGCTGGGCAGATAGACACAGTCTTAGCACATTCACTGCAGACAAAATAATGTTCTTTACCTTAACATGGGGAAACTAAATGCTGCTTTTGACAGGATGTTTACTGCTGGCCTGATTTTTCACTCCAAGAAGCTAGTAGTTAGTATGCATATCTCTGTTCACTGCAACATAGATTATACTTATCAACTCTGCATTACATTTTGCATTTGACTAAAGAAAAACAGGCTACATCTTTTTAAGGCTCAGACAAAGACAAAACAGACGAGCTCTGCAGGAGGCCTTGTTTGTCCGAAAAACACGCTGATGTTTGAGGTCGTTCTGTGGTATGTGACCCCAAAATGTCGCCTCATCTCAGCACCCCCCGACAGTGACACCCCGATCCCTTTGTAGTCACATTTAGGACGATTAAACATGCGTGAATGGATAACAAAACATCGAAAACATCCAGCTAATCAAGACAAAGACTATCATTACAGGGAAATTGATGCTAATCCTGATATTCATACTAATGATGAATGTTTTATGAATTATGAAACATACATTTTTACATCTTCATAAAAAATATAAACCTTCACAGCAATAAATCTATACTACTTTTGAAATATAATGTAAATTGAACAAGTCAAAATTTAACTTTGAATCTAGAGAGACTCTGCCGGACATCCATAATTAATCAGCGAGCTCACTCTTTCTACCTGCTGGCTCATCTCAGGTAATGACAGTCAGAGTACGACAGACAGCAGCCATGAACTGAGCTGATGAGAGTGGACTGAGCCGGTGTTGACATTACAATGAGCAGAAATTGACAAAGGCCTTCAAGGCTAAGCAGCAATGCCACCTGTCCCCTGGAAACATGAGCATGTCACACTCGGCTGGACGGGCATTGTTGGATCTGTCTGAGAGATGAGGCACTGGGACCCATGCGGAGCGAGACCTTTAAATATCAGGTCACAAGAGCATAAATCGAGAGACCTCGCAGCTCTCCAGCTTCATCCTTCTTTCTCAGTCTGTCACTTTTTCTCTTAGGGCTCATAAAAATGACTCCAGTTGCAGGGTCAGCGTGTGGTTGTATTCATGGTGTTTAGAAGACGTAAATAAGTCTAGTTCATAATAGATTCGATCTGGAATTCAAGGGTAAACTCAACGTGTGTTCTAGCTCTGAAAGCTTTGAATGGCGTGGCATCTCAACAACTTTCTGAAATGCTCACTGGTTACGGCCCAATCAGATCCCTCAGATCTTCATGTGTTGACCTTCTAAATGTAAAATGGTACTTATAAAGCGCTTTTCTAGTCTTTCTGACCACTCAAATTGCTTTCACATTCACCGATTCAGACAACATTCACTCACTGATAGCAGAGGCTGCTATTGTAAGGGACCATCAGTATTAGCTAATCTCATTCATACACATTAACACACTGCTGAACAACATCGGGAGCAGTTGATTAGCGGTTTCGATCCCAGCTCCCGCAGTCATGAAGTCACTGAACTAGGGCTGCCAAGATTAGTCGACTAGTCGTTGACAATTTTGATCGTCAACGACTTATTTAATAATCAACGTCATCGTTTATTTTTTGAAGCTTTGTTTTTCTCTCGAAACTGCCGCTGTACCTCCCGCTGTCTTGTCTGCCTTTCTGTCCTTGCGCAGTAGGGGTAATCGGGGTCAGCCGTGATGTCACCGGAAAAGTTATGCCCAAACAGTATCATGGCTAGCCGGCTAAGGAGCTCGAAAGTTTGGGAGCATTTTTCCAAAATAAAACAGAAGAACATGCAATGCAAAATCTGCAAGGCAGAACTTGCCTGGCAGTACGACGGCGATGCACGAGCATCTGAAAAGGAAACACGTCGTGGCTGATTCAATTTCTGTCGAAGAGGGACAGTCGACTCGGTAAGCTAATTG
The DNA here is from genome assembly GCF_009762535.1 of Notolabrus celidotus. Lineage (NCBI taxonomy): Eukaryota > Metazoa > Chordata > Actinopteri > Labriformes > Labridae > Notolabrus > Notolabrus celidotus. The sequence goes on from NC_048277.1 coordinate 8,352,910, forward strand.
GCTAGTTAGCTGCTAACATTAACGTCATCTGTGAGCTATTTACCTAGTATTCATAGTGCAACTATACATAGTGCATAGTTTTTGGTTCCATTTTACAATGCACTAAACATTTACAGCTAAAAATGTTTAAGGCCAGAGTTGTGCCTTAATTTTATTTTTTACATTAAAAAATGTCAGAAATGCTGCTACAAGCTGCAAAGTTCATTAAAAGTTGAATGAACTATTATCTTAATTGTCTGTATTTTTAGTTAGCACATACCTTAAACACTTCAAGCTGGAAACGAATGATGGTAATATAAGAGCAGCTGCATGCTGGTGCGATAAGCTGCAATTTACGTACGATCCGAATAGTTGACTAATCACAAAAATAATCGATGACTAGTCCATTATCAAAGTAATCGTTTGTGGCAGCCCTACACTGAACCCCAAACTGCTCCCACTGCTGTTCAGCATCTTGCCCAAGGACACTTCGGCATGTGACTGCGGGAGCTGGGACAAACCGCTAACCTGCCGATTGATGGACGACCGAATCCACCCACTGAGCTGCTGCCAAAAGTACTTAATGCTAAAATAACATTCAGTTTTAGACAATTTGTCTTTGTGTGTCTTCATGTGTGTATGGTCCTTTGAGGGCTTTGAAAACATTAGAGACTGTAAGACCTTTACTCTAATGTGTGTTGTGTCGCTGCAATGTGTTTTGATTTTGTTCCTGAAGTCATTTGTTTCTTCTTTTATTGCCTGTGTTTAAATCTGTGAGATGTGCTACATACATAAAACTGAATTAAATGTACACAGAGACCAGATATAGATCTAGTGATTCTCAACCTTGGAGACAGACCCCAATAAGGGTCACAAGATCATTCCTGGGGGTCACCAGATGATGGTTGTGGATGAAAAAGAAAGAGGTATTAAAACTGAAACAACATATTTTTGACCTGTAATGATTTTTACACAACATCCCCTTATGTTTAAGAAGAGATGTCACACTTCAGTCAGTGTATTAACAGGAGGGACATACTGAAGGACCTCTGTCTCTCCTGCAGGATATCTGACAAGGGGGGGAAGAGAGCAACGTGAGATCGTTTCACCAATCGTGGATGGTGATCTTATGTCAGATAAATAAAGAATATGTAAAACTGGTCAGCGCCCAGGTATCACCTATGTATGGGAAACAATGCTTGGCTCATATGCACTTGAAAAAAAAAGGGATGAAAAATATGGCAGAGTCTCATTACTCCGACAACACAAGAGGATTAATGCAGAGAGTTTTCATTTATTCATCACATGAATAATTGGAGGCTAATGAAATCCCATTTCCGTTCATCAAGCCTTGATGTGTCTTTAACAGGGACTCGGTCTAATGAATGGCTGCCTTGTACGAGAGCTGAGCTAAATTTACATTTGACTGAAATGAAGAATTAACCAATCCTACAAGTGTCTTATCATTTAGTGTACCGTCTACTATATGTGGCTTAGGAAGAAGGTGATCCTTTTGCTACAATAAGTGATGATAGGTGATGTACTCTGCATGAAATACATTCAATGTTACATACAAGGTGATGTAAAGCAAAGTAATATGCAAGTGTATCATGACAGAAAAAAAGCTCCTCTTGTGACTGGGCTTGTTTGTTCTGCTCCACATCCGGGAGCTGGCTTGGATTGCTGCCAGTAATCATGTAGAAAGGATTCTGACAAGAGAGGGATTATTGCTGCTGATCTGATGTTCTTCTCTAAAATCCTCACGTCTAAATAAAAAGAGACAGAGCAGGGGAGAGAAACTGTGCTGAAGTTAATCACAACTTCAGGCATCTGAGAGAGGACTAACCCATATAACCAGGATGAATATTTGAGAATCTTCAGAGATCATGTATTGGATCATTACAGCTCCACTAACCTATATGCAGTACGAGTATTTAGAATAGCTCTGTAGAGACACAGCGTGTTTGAGTAAACTGGTTTACAGACATGCAAATTAAAGCATATCTCTACTTGGCTCTGGTGTTTTTATAAGATAGAAATTTCTGTTTTTTTTTTTTTATTTGTACTAACCTTTACAGTACTCTTATTGTTGGTTTCTAAAGGGCAGTCTCAGTGGGATGATTTTAGAGCACATTTTTTACCCACATTCAATGAGAAAGTGAAGATACATCTCCCATATTGAAGGAACAGAAATGTTTTGCATCTATCTTTTATGAGTTCATGCAACATTTCCTCTCCAGAGTGAGTCCTGCTCACCCTGTCTGGATTCTAATCTGCATCACTTCACATCATCCTTTTTATACTGACTATGAACTAAATAACTTTAAACTTTAAATAGCTGTTGCAGATTTTCCTACAGGAGTTGAGTTAAAATATTTTTATGTGGTACTAGAGACCTTTATGAACAAATTGGTGAAGACATTTTTTGATATGGAATTTATTCCCACATTGGCCAAATATGGGCTTATTTTCCGTTACTAAAAGGCAAACCAGTTGACTCAAAGTATTGATCTAAAGATGTTTAATTGTTTTGAAAACTATTTATTTATACAGCTTAAAATTATTATCAGCTTACTCTAAGCATCACACAGAACATTTTCATTCACAGAAATCAAAACATAACCATATTTCTGTTGGCATTTTGAACTAAAACTTGAAATGATTGCAGCACCAGATCAATGTCATCTGCACCTCAACTTTTTAAGTTTGTTGACATTTCATTTTCCCTAAAGCGGTCCTGTAACACCTCTAAAGCCCAAACCATCATCTTGAATCTATTAATCTCCATGTTTCAGGCATTACCCACAAATCTAATGTTCTGTGTTCAAATAAATCAGAAGTATTATTAAAAATATCCTCCATGTTGCTCATAGATTTATAGTGCTAACCCAAACTAACTTTTTTTTATCACAGTGTCGACAGGCAGAGATGAAATCTGACGGAAATGCTGCCCGAGGGTAGATTTGATTTGATGTTTGGGAACTTGTTGTTGACCTTGTTGAGAATGAACTACTGTTGTTATGAGGTTTTGACCAATCAGAGTGTTACACACAGCATGTAAAACATGTTATACATTAACAAATATATGTTAGGGATAGGCAATGATTTTCAAATATTTGAATATTCATTCACTTTGTAAAAATCGAAGAGTAACTTTGAATATTTTCTCATTTTCAAGATACGATTTTCCTGTTTTTTACCGGTGCCTGGTTGTCATACTGTATTCCTGCCAGACGGTGGTTATAGAGCGTCTTAAAGCTGTTTGCTAACCGCATTAGCAAACAGAAGAAGGATGCTAACTGCATTAAATTGCAAAAGAAGAAGAAAACATTAGTGACAGTCGTGGCGATTTTCTCCGTCTCTGAATCTCACACAACGCAGGTATTTCCACAGACTGAGCATGGCTGTAAAATGTAAACACAAGATTATTTGAGTAATCATCGAATAGATGCCAATGATTATTGAATAGTATTCTGGCTTTGAATGCCCATCCCTACTATATAGTAAATGCAGTTTTCCTTCATTTGAAAGCAAAATCCACAACATAACTATCATGAAAATGGACAACACACAAGAAGGAGAAAGCCTGCCTGCCGTGCTAAACACAAACACATGTTAACCTTCCAGGTGAGATACAATGTGGGTTAGGATTTGCTGTCCTCTTATGACTCCAGATCTCAAGGTTGGAACAGAGTTAACCTGATAATGTCTGCCTGCAGACAGCCCTTCACTCACGTCTACAATTCAATCATAGGAGATCCCTCCTGCTGCTCTCTGTTACTCACACACAAATGCTGAGCTCACATAGAAAGAAGAAACTGCTCTGCACTGACACAGTGTCTTTTAACACAGTCCAATACAAGGGCATGTGAGAGTTAACAGACAAAACAATGATGTTACCAGCAGCAGACAACGAACAGGACTACAAATGAGTTTCTGCTGCTCCCATCTGCTTTTACACGAGTAGCTGCGAGGGGAAGGGACGAGTACACTCATTTTTTAAGTGCAAGACACAATACTTCTCAGCTAGAAGCTAGCACTCTCAGTTCACAGTACGCATGAACTAAAGATTACAGGTCTAACTCAAACACTCTGGGGGCTTTTTGGAGGAACAAATCTACCTTTATTTTTCAGGATATTTAAGCATTGAATTTATAGGTAACAAAGCCAAGCAGCTGTGAATACACATGAACATGCTTATGTGTGCACCACACAGAATATGTAACACACACATTCATATGTGAGTGTAGAAACCTGAGACACCTATTACAGAGCCCTCTAATGATATCATTTCCTATGTTTGCCAGACTCCTTATTGCAAAGAAAAAAGGATTTAATGGTTGTGTAATTTGGAAAAAAAGGGGGAGAGAGAAGAAAAGGGTCTTTTGGTATTAATGCTAGCTAACTACAGCCCACACATGGTTCTGTTTTCAGCTGAGCCCCTTGCGTGACTGGCTCTTTTCAGTTGGCAGGAGCAGCGTCTGCTGAGTGCAGTCGAACAATCAAGATACGGCTGTGTTGACGTACGGTTTATCGGGGAAGCTTTTAAGACGGGAAAGATTCCATTGTTTTTATCAGAGAGGTTCAATTAGATCCCCGCCAAAGCTCAACCGGACCCCCCCACCACCATGAACGAACAGTCTGACTTCAGAAGGGGTGCGTTTGTTTTAAACCATCACCAGTTGCTTTCTGTTGCAATCACTTGTTCTTAATTTGGCCAACATCAAACAGTTGAAAGATTGAAGAACAGATTTAAATCAATAAAGGAAATGTTAAAAATAGAATCCAAGTCTGCATGCTAATCCAGATCTTTCAAGTTTTGTAGTGTGGAGTTTGCCAACATCTTTCGCAACTTTATTCACAAGCTCAAGAATGAACCTGACTGAGGTCACGCCTGCACTTCATCATATATTCATGTGACCCTTGTTTTCTGAGGGAACAGTTTTCAAGATAAGGGACAGGAGGTGCAAAAAGATTGGGAGCAGGATGAGGGGGAGGGGGGCAAGGGAAAGAGTGAAAGTGAGGAAGAAGAGAGGTAAAAAAAAAGAAAAGAGGAAGAGCGAGTGAATGGAGTTTAAGGTAGAGTTAGCTTCAGAGAGAGCTGACTTTCAGAATGATTTCTACAGAGTCTTCAGGGATTTGTCGGGCTTCAGTATCACAGATAGAAGGACTTTCGCTTGCACACAAAACAGAATCCATGACGCTATGACCAATCTCAAAGAGTGGATTATGATGGTGCAATGCCAATGTGTCACTCTGTAAGAAAAGCCTGGCTCTCCTATGCACACAGAGACACACACAAAGTTTTGTTGCACCCCTTCTCTTTCTGCAGCTCTGATTTTCTTCGAAAGACAGGAAGGCAAGGACTCGTAACCAGAGAGGCCCAGAGGACTGTGTCACTCAGCACCCTCCTCTCCTCCCTGCACAGGCCGCGCTCAGGCTTTCAGTCCTGGGAGAACAGACACTGCTGTGTGAGGTGAAGCTCTCTTGGAAAGACACTGCTTTCACATAAGCTTGAAAGACAATATGAGAGCAGAAAAGAGAAATATCTGAGCAGCAGGGTTAGTCTAAGTACTGACTATGTTTCTAAGTGGTTGCTACGATGTTAGAGGTCCAAAACTGACGGTTTAGCCTGGAGTTGCCTGAACCAGGCCGGGCTGAGCAGCACCATCTGCTCTGATAAATATATAAATAATCAGCTGCAGTTCATCAGAGCACGTAGTGATTCAGACTCCACACAATATGACCTCAATGTTGCCTTCTGTCAAATCATGAACTTTGTGTTGCACATTTCGAGCTCTCAACACCGACAGGGCGTTAGCAAAACAAACAATAAGCACATTCAGACATTCAGGGAGATGTATTTGTTATAAACAAAAGTTCACTACAGGCCTGGATACAAAAACCTCCTGCCAAGAGGACTGTTTCTGCTCAGATCACAGTCTGAGACACATCCAAGTGCTTAGTTTGAAAGCAGAGACACAGACAGAATAATGTGAGCAAGATTAGCTTGCTTTTAGTGATTCACTTACAACACAGACCATGAAGCTCTCAAAGGGCCTCTGCAATGCTACATTTAGCTAAAGAAAATATAATCATTGCATCCCTTAAGAGCCATGAAGTGGACTGCACGAAGCAGATTACAATATAACAGTATGTTTATAATATTGGCAGTATGTTAAAAAAAATCCATTGTTCATTTCTCTCAGTGTAGGATCAAAAATCCAAACAGCATGGTTAAAACTGTATACATATCATATCTACTTTACCTTTTCATAAAACAAGCAAACAAACAAACAAAGTACTTTTGAGTCGTCCAGTTTTGTTTTAACTACTCTTGTTGTCCCGCTCAGTATCCAGGCCATGTTTGGACACTTGCAGGATGCTGAGACTGCAGTGGAAAATTGCCTCTGCAGGGTACACAAAATCAGTAACAGATGTACACCCACAGGCCCCCACTGATGTACACTCACATCACAAGCTACCAGTTTAATGCAGGTAATAGCAGACAACTGGAAAGAATTACGTGTATGAGACAGCAGCCGTCCTCAGAGCAGAATGACTCTGACATGACAAATGAATGTGAGGTCGGGAGGGATGTAACGGTTCCTCATGAGACAGATGAAATCAGAACATTAAAGGGGTGATTCAAATCAGGGAGGTGAAAAATGAATATCAATACCCTTTGATATCATCATAACATCTCCTGTGTCTGTAGATGAATACCAGAGCACAGAATTGGTGGTAGCAAGTGAAGATTTTGCAGCTGAGCTCTCACATATCACTTGTTGAAGGTGTAATATTAATGCCTGTTAAGCCTCTTCTGCCATGTGTAAAGCCTGAATTAACGTCGTTGTCTATATCGTAGGGTCGCAATGTCCTATTTCAACCCAGAAGGCTATGCACCATAGACTGTATAAATAATGCACATAGTATCCGTGACATCACCCATCGGTTTCTGAAGCGCTGTTTTGAGGCCAATCGGCGCCGGCGGCGGCCATATTGGAAATGCTGAACTCAACATAACTGCTGTTGAGCAAGTGTGACATAAAAAGGGGGGCTTTGAGCCTCCTCACTAACAGCTACAGTGTTCTCGCCTGTCATTCAAGTCAGCGGTGCCTCTCATAATGGAAAACTTGTAATATTAATATCTTCGAAATTCCTGCGTTATGAAAAAATTCATCCCCTGTAAAGTGTGTACCGATAGGGAAAAGAGCTATCCAGACTACACTATTTTTTGTACCAGGCTGTAAACATTTTTTGTTTCTGCTGTAAAGATCGTTTTTTAAATTTGTGTGTATGTAGTTTCCTGTACTTCCGGAGCCAGACTCAAGAGGACACTCGGTGAACTGCAGTTTTTAACACTTCCGCATTGCAAGCTTTGTGATTGGTCCTCTGGGCAGCATCATATTTCTCGCATTCCATAATCGCCGTACATTGGTCGTAACTCAGCCTTAAATCGGCCAGACTTTCCATCTCCTCTGAACTCTCCTCTCTGTTTCTCTTTGTAATAATTGACATATGATCAACAGCTACATTTAACATAACACACTTGAAATCGCCCTCACTGTGGATAAGCAAGCAGAAAACGTAGTGGGGCCATAAAGAGACGATCTGACTAGCATAGAAATCACTCTGTCTACAAGAGTTTTGTATTGCAGAGCAACGCGGGCACTAGTATGAACCAAGCTCAATGCATTGAGGTGGGAAATAGGGGGAGGAGCCATTCCATCTCTTGTCTGAGGTAGGATCAGAGGCGTGACAAGCTAACATGTAGTGTTGAAGTTAACAGGGTGGAACAGTGCTGAGTGTGTGTAAATTTGACATATCCACTGTGTGTTTTATGACATGCCTCTCGTGCTACTTCAATGACATGACATGAAATCACATTGGGACACCACCCCTGTGCTGATACAGGATCAATATAAAAGCACAGAGCTGTGATGGCAGTGGAGCTTCGTTACGACGCTGATCCTTGGGCAGCCTGACGAAGGATATTTTCCAACAGTTACATTTTCCTTTTTTTTATTATCCACATAAGACTGCTGTCCAGATTTCTTTCTCTCTCACTCTTTCCTCCTTTCCTACAACTCTTCGGGGGGCACTAATACATCCAACATTTGTTTCTGTTGAGCCTTCTTGTTACTGTTTTTATTATTTACTCCTGGACCTTTATGATCCAGCAGAAGAACCTTTTGTGTTCTTTAAAATAAAAGCCCATGATTAAGAAAAATAAATAAAGTTACAGACATCAGGCAGTAACAGAGGGAAAATTAAAGTACCACAATCACAGTTTTATGAGGGGATCTAAAGCTTGATCATAAACTGGGCTACTTACAGGACATCATTAAAATATCCCATCCCGGCACCCAGCTTTGTGAATTCAATTGTACCATGAGTTGAGTGTGCCATCACATCTCTAATGGACAACCATGCATTTTTAAAAACATGTCTGTCTGCTGTCATTGACCCCTCCTTGACCAGCAGACGGCTCTCTCTGTCCCTCACACTCAGATACGACCGGGCCGGCTGCTTTTCAGCCCGTCTTTGTGGTCAAGCTGCAGGCCTGGAGAGAGCAAAAGTTCCCACTGTTTGGCTTTTGATAGGTTCTGCCCATTGATCTGCAACTGGCTCCCAGCTCTAATGAATAATGAATGGCTATATTGTCATCCTGCACGGATCACATTTCACATGGCAACGGAGCGCTCTGGTAATTAGCCAGGACTTTGCTGGCCTGCAGCTCACTGTCCTGAACTTGCCAGCCACTGCAGTGCAGAGCGAGAGGCTGCTGAAGCTAAACTGCACAGGCTCTGTATGATATCTGTTATAAAGCTCATAATCACATCCAATGTGTTTGTAAAGATATTTTATTGTACACCCAGGGTGGTGGTGTGGGGATATGTCTTTTGCAGAAATTGAGCCGAAAGTTGAAGAACAGCTGGAAAGTGAAAAGAGGAAAATGGCTGTGTGATGTCGGGTCTGGAGGAACAATTATACGTTAGTCACTGTGTGCTGTTTGACCTAGAAACTATAAAGTGTGCTTTTCAGTCAGAGGAGAGCTGTATGACTGGTGATTTCACTGTGGAGACAGATCATGGAAACACAGTTGTCAACTCTTGCAGGAGGAAAGTGAACTGAATAACTCTTCTCACAAATCATCATGGCAAATCACAAAAAAGGTCCCATTTTTAGGGCAGTAAATGAAGCACATGTTTAAAGATTTATGAGCTCATTTTCCCACACGACTCATCAGACATTTAGCCATGACTATATTTAAAACTGTTCAAGTCTTCTGACCGCTCACAGCACTTTCACAGTCATCCATTCAAACACACATCCACACACAGATGGTTATGTCTGTGAGAACAACTTGGAGTTCAGTGTCACTGTGCCAGAGTACAACATGCAGACTGCAGGAGGTTAGGATCCAACCGCCAACCTTAAAATTATTAGACGACCCACTCCAACGTGGAGCAAGAACTGTTATAAAACTTCTTCATAAGTGGGTTTTTTATTGTGGATTAAAATAAATACAAAATTAATATTAAGAAACAGGCCAACCCCTCATGTCCAAATTTAGAGAGCCTCCAAAGAAACAGGCTAAATCAGGACAGCATGAAGTTGTGTGAAATCTGTCCAAACATGGCTGTTCAATGAATTCTCATGTGATGCAGTGGTTTGCAATCTGGACAACAGCTCCTCACAGAGCTGCTTTTAGCTTACTGTCATCATCAAAACCACAAATAAATATGAAACAAACACAGCATCCCTGCTTTAAAGAAAGTCTGAAATAAACCTGACAAAGGCCTCGAGCAAATCAAGAATTCACTTGGAAATACAGAACATGAAGAGCAGTGACCCCAATTTTGAAAAATATCTTTTGAGTTTACAGAATGTTACACCAGATTAATTTTAAGGCAACCACAAAATGAGCAAAGCATCAGGAATAAAAGCACAAGGAAGATGGTTAGCCTACATCTTATTGAAATCTGACCAAACAAACAGAAAGATAACATTTCCATGCTATTCTGAGCGACTATTACAAACATAGAGACAAAACCTGGGAGTCAGATCAATCTGAAATATATCAAAGCCCCTGTGAGGAGTTCTTAACTGAGTGCAGAGCAGACTGAAGTTACTGTTGCTTCTGTACTGTATGACCTACAAAAGCAAAGAAAACCATCAGAAACAAGAGTGACGACTTCTTAATTGTCATCTTTAATGCCTGAATCCTCTGAGAGGGGGAAGGGTCAGGAGGAAACAGCCTTTCTCTACATTCTCAACAGCATCTGAAAGCATGTTTGACACATTTGACTGTTAAAGGGAAGCAGGAAGAGAAGTTTTATCAGAAAAGACTGCCTTTTTATTTACAGGACAAGACCAACAAAGGGATAAAATTAGAGATGAACTGATCGGATCCTGGTATCAACTAGGGTCAGATACAGACTCAATAAGCTAGATCAGGTATCATGAAAAAGGGCAGATCTATATTGATTCTACGTCATCAGCACGTTAGTAGGTCTGTGCTTTTCGCCGGGCTAATGCAGCATGGAGGGAGCTAACTACAGAGGCTCAGTAGTTTGGAGGTATTTCACACTGGTCGCAACCTCCAGCGGCAAACTTGCAATACCTTCCAAGCTCGTGTTTCGAGAAGTGGCAGTAGAACGGCAAAGTATAACACAATCACTTGAACGGAGCGAAGCCTGTGAGTTAGTTCAGGCAGGCAACTCAAACAGCACTGATTTTACACAGCATGCACCATTCTCACAATCACAACAAACATCACACCACTTTGGCGCTATATTAGCTGCAAGATTTCTGGTCTCTGTTTCTGCTCGGTCATTGCCATTGCTCATACTTTCATCCCCACCACCCCAGCATCCACCTGTGGCCCCGACTAGGAGGTTTAAGGTATTATCTCGTCACTCCTCAATTTTTGCATGTAAAAGTATAATGGCAAGGACTGATGACTTCATCAAAGTGCATCAATCCTGCAGCACTAAACATTTCAAATCACTATATCACGAGTTGTCTGACTGAAATCAAGCATCTCAGGAATCATCATATCAAAGAATACAGCAAGTGAAGAGTTACCAACCAAACTACAGGTACACATGTATAATTGTATTCATAAATAATGACTCAGTCAGATTAAATATTTCTCAGTCTCATCCTTACATCGAGGAATCATGTTATTAATTTGATACTTGGAAACGTCTGTTATCAACCAATACCAAAACCTAGGTAGATGCATTGGTATCGGTATCACACCTTAAAAAGTTGGATCTGTGCATCCCTAGATAAAAGGTTTATTCCTGCCCACAGAAAGTGCCAGAATCTGCACAAACTGACAGTTCTTCAAAGCAGTTATAATGACCAAATGCAAACTGGAACAAAAATGAACATTTTCACATCTAAATGTTTGGTTTTGTTTCATATCTTGCAAGGTTTTATATAAATGTAAGCACTATCACACTTTCTGTCATCATGATGTTATACTGAATATCAGCACTGCTGCAGTGACGAAGAAATAAGTTAGCAAAATGTTACGTCATTGAATAAAGAAACACCCTTGTGTGGAAGTAGTGTTTTAATACCATGAGTTTAAGTTTCACTTATTCCAGATTTCCTGGATAAAACTTCATCCTGGTGTTTACCACTTAATCCTATTAAAACATTATACCATGAGATTTTAGCTGCTCTTAAAACCTTTACTTTCACTGGGCAGTGTGTGTGTGGGGAGAGGGTGTTAGTGTGATCATGTCACATGCATAAAAGAAAGCCTGGGATAAAAATAACATAACACTTAGATGCTTTCTCTTAATACTAGAAATGACTTTAACTTTACGGACTGTGGAGACATAGCCACTTGACCTCCTGTGAACGTCCAGAATGGAGTAAGTTAGTGATTTCATTTTGAATATCACAACTATAAGAGCTCATGTAAATTCTCTAACAATGATTGTATGAAAATCACGACAGAGTATTATATACAGTACAATATCTAAATCAGTGAGGACACTTTGAGCTTCCTTGATGAGGTTTAGCTGGTAATAAAACAGACTGAACTTGATAATACAGTTGCTTCTTTATGGCCTACATAAGCTAAGGAGACAACCAGATGAACTACTTCTATAACACACTTTTTAATGCATGTAACCACGGCAAAGTTTTTTTTATTGTTACTTTTTCCAGCCGCAGATCGTCTAATTGAGTGATATGTTACAGGAGGATGTTTTTTTTTTTTTTCAGAAAACACTCCCTACACTACACAGGACATGATCAGCAAAGACATGAGAGTCATCACTTTGTCCGCAGGGGGCGCTAAAATCGACTCAAACAGAAAGTTCCTCACAGGAGCTTTAAAAGTACCTTTTATTATTATTGAACACCCATCCAACATTCACCAATAAGAAAACTTTTTTTTCTAATGCACAATAATATTTGCATAATTTCTTCATTTGAAGATATGAACATTTCTGCCGGTAAAGCCAATAAGTTGACGCATAATGCGCATGGGATGACAGCTTGCTCATGCCAGCTACAACGTGTCGGCTATATGGAAGTATTTTGAGGTGTTATAAACAGTCGGCAAATTAGCTGTTAGCAATGCTTATGTTAGTTTTTTCCTTGTGTTTCTAATCTTGGTTCCCCCCCTGTGGGTATTCTGTGTTATTACTTATCCTTTGTCTTCCTTGTCTCTTGTTGTATTTTCTTGTGTTTCTTAGTCTTGTCTGGTGTCCTCTGTTTTATAGTTCTTGATCCCTGTGTTTCCAGTTTAGTTTTACTTCCTGCCCTTGTGTGTTTCCCTCCTTTTTGATTACCCTGATTAGTTTCACCTGTGTTCCACATCTGTGTTGATTACTCTGTGTATTTAGTTCCTGTTTCCCCTGTCCTGTGTTGGATCATTGTACGTCTTCCTCGTGTTCCTAGTGTTACTATTGTTTCCTTATCCCAGTGATCTATTGTTTTCTTTTGAATTTGGTTTCTTGGATATTTTAGTAAGTTTGTTTGTAACTTTTGTTCTGTTATTATTAAATCTTCATTTTCTACACTTGGTCCCCCCCCATTTTTCACCAACGTGACAGCTTAAGGAGCACAGGTGAAGTGGGGCCAAGCAATGATCCTTTTACACTACCAATTAAACTGTGCATCTCCAGAACCATAGCAGAGACAATATTCCTGTATATCTAAAGAAGAAGACATTTATCATTTATGTAGAAATGCTTGTTTTGTTTAATGTCTGTTTCTCAACAAATAGACTGTCAGAATAAGAGTTACAAGTAATCCTAGCACAGGAGAGACTGGGTGTTCTCAAATAAAACTGTGTATTTAAATCACTATCAGTATCAATATCAGTATCTTTATCGGCCAAAATAAGTTTGAAAATATTGACATATTGGATTTCCATATTGGATATGAAATAACCACATCGTGCATCACTATTTTTTTTCTTTTAAGTATGCATTTGTTGTGTTTTTGTGTTATCAGTTTTAAACGTCTCACTTGGTGTAAACGTGTTACCTTGTCATTCACATATATGGCAAACATTTTTTACTCAAATTAAAGTATTGCCAACAACGGTAACACAAAAGTTGCACCACCCATTAGAGAGGGTGAAACACTTGAAGCATAGAAGAGTTAACACCACGGCCTGAAGGTTTGGCCAGCGATCTTCAGGCCGGGAGTTTGCTGGTTAAGTCCGCCTCGAGTAAGGAACAAAACAACCCTGCCCGCTCCAGTGCAGCTGCTCCTCGCCCACAAACAAGTCTATGGTTGCACTAGCTGAGTGTCGCCTCAATTTTAATGTGGGTTACTGTGCCAAGTGCTGCTGAAAATGTGCACTTATGCTCAGCAAATCTGCTCTGACACAGGACAAGTTAAAAATAAGGATGAACTGAATTTTGAGTTTTCAAAGTTTGCTCAGGAAGAAGGAACAAAAAATATGATTTCTAGCTAACCCGATCCTCAACGATACTCTTCTGCTTTTCTCGCCTTGTTTTGTGATGCTACTTGTAGTTATTTGTTTATATCTGTTTGTTTGTTTTTATATATGTATTTAATCTGTTTACTCTTTATGTCTCTCAGAATCAGAGCATCTCCTTAATGAATCCTCAAGCTTTAAACACAGATTAAGTGCAAAAAAAGTGACAAATCTCTGTGTAATGCTGTATAATATTATAATAAACCCTGACCTATGAAACATTTAACTTCTTTTTCTAAAAGCAGACATGTATAGGTATTTATTTCCTGAACACCTATCTCCATAGTTACATTTGTTTTGCAGGTAAACTCTGACAAGTGAAACTACAAATGCACTTGGTGTCAATGACTTGGCAATGCTCGTCTACACAGCAAATCGATAGGTGTCAGTGACGTAACACAAGGTAAAAGTAAGTGGATCACGTGTGAGTCAGCGAAAAGTGTTCTCTTACCTGCAACAGGTGAGTCAGCTGTGATCACTGATACCAACACCGTCATCCCCAGAAACAATGCACGCTGACTGTGTGCATGCATGAGAGCCTGGAGCATCACCAGCACACCAACAGAGGACATTAAACCTGGCATGGTGCGGTGGAGGAGGAGGGGGGGAAGTGGGAGGTTGGGGGGGGGGGGGGGGGGGGGCGAGGTCACGGCATTTCACCCAGATATGAAGATGAGATTCATTCCAAAGAGACGATCGTGTTAATTATGTCAGGCTGTTTTCTCCTTCAGTCTAAACGTCGGTCATCCATAACATGAGGAATGGAAGGAGGCTGTGAAAACAAAAGAGCAACAGTGTGACACTCAAAACAAAGCAGCCATGTTTACTTTCACTCTTTCACTGCTTTACTATTGTTCCATTAATGAGTGTAACATAGATACAGCAAACATGAGCTGAAATATAAAAGCATGCAAAAATGATGCTCACTGTGACACCTGTTATAACTGGCTATATTTTTACAGGAATACAAAGATGGATCTTTTAATGAAATAAACTCATGCACGATTATCCACCAGAGGAACTAGTCCAGCTCTACTTTATATTCTCTTGACAGTCCATCTATGAAATAATGTCTTTATCATGCATGAGGCCCTTTTTGAAAACAAAGTCTCTTTAAATTTAAATTTGATGAGTGAAATATTAGTCATTGGTTTTGAAAATCACATTGAAGTGAGCTCACGGACTACTAACCTTTCTAACTCAGACTCACATTAAAGGATGCATCTTTCCACAAAGGAAGAGCATCAGAAGAAAAGTGCACATTCACGTTTGACCAAATACTAAAATATGGGACGTGCACACACACGCACACACACACGGATTTGTCTGATGTGAAGGCACCTCACACGTTTACGCACATGGACACCCGGGTCATTATCAGGAAACGGTCACTATGTTAGTCAAATAAACACTATTAAGGGTTATTAGTGCGTAATATAGACTAAATATACTTGAATAAGCACCGCACACACAGACTAGCACACAGACTCCATGTGTCTGCCTCAGTCTCTCTCTTTCTGTCTCATCATGACACAGTGCAGTCTCTTGTCCTACATCCCGTCCCGTTACTTGCAAGTTTAACGGTCATGTGGCTCTCCACACAGCCACACAAAGCAGGTTACATCCCTCATTTTAATGACACAGCACAAAACTGAAACCTGGCCAGCTTACACACTTAAAAGCATGTCATAAAGCTAGCTTTGAGTGCAAATATACACGATATTTGTCCTCCTTTCCCTCAGCCATTCCTGTCAGCCTGCTCATAGCTGCGCATTCACACTTACCAAAAAACAGGGAGCTCCAACTCTGTCAGTTCCTTTGTCTGAAAATATCCTTCAGTGGAATGAAATGTAGTGCAAAGCTTCTCCAGTAACCTCCATGTGAACACCACCTGTGCGTTTGAAGTTATTTCAGTGTACGCGTATTGTGCATGAGCTGGTCGCTGGTATTCATCTGACACTCTTTTGGTAACAGTTACCTTCTCTCGTCCTGAGGATTGGGTTAGTCCCGCCCCCTGGCTGATCTGATTAGTTTCTAATTTAACAAAGCTCGCTCTCATTGGCTGGAGCTCTCTTCCGTCCAAGTGGGGGTTTAAAAATTAGGTTGGTCTGCCTCGACTGGCGTCTGCGGCTTCCACGGCAACGTTGCCTCATACGATGATGCACTTAAAGTATAGCCATGGATGTACATCTCACTGTCAGCCCTTTGGTTAGATAGAGTTAATCTACCTGTCACCCTGGGAGGAACCCTACACACAGATATCAGACTGACACCGTCCCCTTCTGCAAACACTGTTGCACTCACCTGATTTATCTTTTTAATTATATGATCAGCTTAAATAAACGAGACGTTTACACTAAATATCTAATACAACACAGCGAGCATGCACGCGTCGTTTCTACCGTGCTGCATGACTTCTACTGGGAGCCTTGAATTAAAAATAATAGAATATGTGGCCCTCTGGTGTAAGCTGTAAATATAAAGATGCTGTTCAACAAGCTTTAGTGGCAGAAAAGAAGAAAGACGATCAGTATAACACGTCAGGACGTCAGGACCTGTTCACATGCATCAACATTTTGGTGCACACCGCCACCATGTGGCAGTATGACCGGGTTAGTTAGCAGCATCTTCTGCACATGTCATGCTTCAGTGTGTGCAATGTAACACACTTAAAATAAAAGCTTGATAGCCTTTTAAAGCATACTTTTTGTTGTCTGTATATGAAGAGGATTCAGTTTGTAGTGAATTGTAACAAAGGACATTCCTTACCATGTTTTGTTCAGGTGTACTTCTGCTTCACCTGAGTATTGACTCTTTGTGGTACTTCATGTCTAACCCACTGACTGATATGATCTAAAACTGTTATTTTTACCTTGCTACATTTATTTGAAGACTAGGTGTAAAAACCTTTTTTTTTTTTTAAGTGTAATTGGTTCTGTTTTTATTTTGACATTCACAGCATCAACTCAATGTATTACTACCAGGCTTATTCAAGTCTGTTTGTATCACTGTGTTTCATTATTTCAAGGAAAGAGCAGTGTAAAAAGGTAAGTATTATTATTGTGATTTTGTGTCTTTAGAAGTTTCTGTTTTACAGACCATAAAGCATGAACATATGGTGCATATTGTCATTCACGAAATACTCTAACAGGCCATATTAATATCAAATAATAGTTACCTTATGCATCAACTACAATAGAACATTATGCACTGAATGATGCATTGATAATAACATAACGGCATATGATATGTAAGACTCACTGTGAGCATGTGTCTGTATTATGAAAACTTTTAAATGTGACGCTTATCAAAAATTTGTTGTGCTTTTGGAATTTATTATTTTGTGTAAGGCTATTCTTTTTACTAGGGGCAGAAAAAATATTGATAAAGAAACATATAAACATCCTGACATGAGGATTCAATTAATGTATCACTTAGATTTGGAAAACTTGAATGGCCTTGAAGAGAAAGGTTGTGGTTCAGCACAGAAATGCAAATATATTCAAAACACATCAGACAAACAAAGACAAATATCCACAGCGGGTGTTATTTTAGTCTTGCTTTTAACTGAGTTTTATTTTTATTCTTAATAGTTATGTTTATTTATTATCTATTTCCAATTTAGTCACTTTTATTCTACTTTATTTATGTATGTACTTATTTATTTATTTTAAGTCTAGCATCTTAAGTTATTTTAATGGTTTAATATTTTAGTCTTTTATTATCTTAGAAATGTATTTTACTTTGGTGATTTTATTTTCCTGTTTTGAGTTTTAACATCTTATTTTACCTCCAGTGTTTCCTCATTAAGATATCATGAGAGCGTTTCCTCAGTTCGTTCAGCAACTTCTTTTTTATTCTATTTATTTATTTTATTTTCATTGTTTTTATTACTATTGTTGCATATTGTGTTCTTAACCTTAGGATTATGGGGTTGGTTTGGGGTAGGGGCTGGGGGTGGGATCTTTTTACTAATTTATTCTATTTTTAAGTTATGTACAGCACTTTGTGTTACAATGTCATGTATGAAAAGCGCTTTATACATAAAGTCTGATTGATTGATTGATTGATTGATTGATTGATTGATTGATTGATTGATTGATTGATTGATTGATTGATTGATTGATTTATTGATTTATTGATTGATTAATATCATCTCAGTCCAGGCAGGCATTTGAAATGCATGTAAACAAATGTCTAACAAAAAGTGTAATGTAGATTAATAAAATGATAGGTGTATTGCATATCCTCTTGTTCCCATATATGACACATCCCTTCGTCCACACATTTCTACTGACTTTGTTGGACTGAGTTGGAGTTGTGGAAATAGGTGAATGTTTTGTTTCATTTGTTCTTATCTTAGGGTCTTAAGGGGGTGAGATGTATCCTTGTCTGCCTTCACAGCTTGCTGCTCTTCCATTAGTACAATAACAAAGGATGCTTCTGATGAAATAAAATGAGATACTTGCTGTCAACATTAAAGCTCCTGTGAGGATCATTCTATTTTAGTTGATATTGGTGCCACCTGTGGACAAAGTGATATCTCTTACGTTTTTGCTAATCTAGTCCTGTAGTTGTATGTGGCCCTTTATAACAGATTTATCACTCACTGTGAATGTTAGCAGTAGAAAAAGTGAAACAGAAAGATGGATGTAGGAGCTGTGACTGACCAAAGATCCGAGTTGACCGTGTTCCACTTAAGGGCTGAAACTCCTGTTATTGTTAGCTTTGATAGCCATGTCAACAGATGGAAATCGCACAATCAGTTGTAGATGTAGGGCCTTCTTACATTTGGAGCTCGGGGTTACTGAAGTTGTGTTAAGTTTCAGGAATTATGACTTCAGGGGGCGTTCCCATTGTTGATCCAATGGGCATCTCATAATTTCTGACTTTCAAGCACACATAGCTCACACCATGACACCAGTCTTGTAGCTGATGGTCTTGTTTGCTTTTGTAAAGGTCATAAAGAGTCACCACCATTAATGTCTGTTTCACATCCAGAAAAAACTCCTCACAGGAGCTCTAAAAAGTCACCAAATAGCAACGCTTTAATTCTAAAATAAAACAACTCTCTGAACAGATTTGCCTTGATGACTCATTTTTCTAGAAAGTAAATCTAACAAAGGAACACCTTATCTTTTCCACGACTTCATTTAATGTCTTACTGCCCTTTGGTGCCATTTTATAAATCGTATGCTTACAAACATGGGAACTTAATGTGAGGGATGGTTGCATCTTCAATACTTTTCACCTCTCATAAACATGTTTCAGATATCTGGTTCAAATTAATCTTCTATGATCCTGAGGACTGGTAGGTTCCACACTGAAGCTCCTGCACAACCATAGTGCACCAAAACACGTTTCCACTTCATGTACCCAAGTGCATCTCTTCTGAGGACCGTGTGGTCATGTTCAGAGCGTGCTTACTTACCATCTCCCTGACTTTCTGCTTTCCTTTATTGTGGGAAAACCGACACCTTAATTATTCTAACATTTACATGAGGTTTAGTGATGTGAAGTACTTCCCAGAATACCTTCACAAACAGACAGAATAAGTGAAAACACCTGTATTGTTTGCATAGGTTTAACTTTGTTTACAAGGATGGAAAACTACACTGAAATTTATGAAGAAAGCATAAAGGTGCCTATCAACAAATTAGAATATTTGAAAAAGTATTTCACATTCTTTATGTAAAGAAAAATGGTATATACTGTAGAATCATTACTTGTAAAATAACCTGAATATTTAATTTTGAATTTGAGTAAATCACTATTCAAACAATATAAATATTGCATTTCTCAACCTAGATCAGTACATGCGACCACAACCATGGGACAGACTGCTAACTTGACAGTTTACCTGAAGATGATCTGCGACACCTCCCAGAAGGTCATGGCTGAAGAGACTGGCAGCTCAAAGAGGGCTACATCAAAGCAAGTTCATGTAAAGAAGACTGGAAGGTAAAGTGTAGTGGGAAAAGGTGCACAATGATTGCAGCCTTGACATGATTGTCAAGAAAATTCCATTCAAGAACTCCAGAGAGCTTCACAAGGAATGGACTGAGGCTGGAGTCGGAGCATCAAGAGCCACCACACACAGACGTCTGCAGGAAAGAGAGTACACCTCTCACATTCTTGATATCAAGACACTACTGAAATAGAGACGTCATAAGAATCTTACCTGGGCTCAGAAGGAAAATAATTGGACTGTTGCTCAGTGGTCTAAAGTCCTCTTTTCAGTCTGTGATGGTTTGGCACGCCATGTCATCTGCTGGTGTTGGTCATCTATGTTTTATTAAGTTCAGAGTCAACACAGCATTTACCAGGAAATTTGAGAGTTATGATAAACTGATATGGTTTTTCAATGGCCGATGCTAATAATTACAGAGCAGGTTGGCCGATGGCTGACATATAATGCTGATATCACATTGTTGTTTTTGTTGTTGTTGTTGTTGTTGTTGTTGTTTTGCATTTGATAAAGACCAATTTATGCATGCAAGCCACAATCTAATATGCATGGCAATCCAAGCCAGGATAATGTTTTAAATGGACTTCAGATTCATTCATGAAATAGAAAAATACATTGGGTTATGCTATAGACTTCAGAATATGACTGATGTTCATGTCAGAAGCGATATCAATCTGCTTTATTCTATATATTATAACATGAGTTATATCAAACACTAAAACTAACAGTTTTAAATTTGATATGCTGTCATATAGGATGAAAAAAAACTGTCATCATTCAGAAGAGATGATGGGGACTAAGGGTATGTATTGCAGAATGGTGTAATGGACACGAGGGGAAACCTCAAACACTGCTTGACAGCAGCCATACTGAGAAGGCTGCCTGCATATCCACAGACATTATTTGTTTATATTTTTAATGGGCCTCATGAGTGCAGGTATTAGCTGATGCTGATTACATCAAAATGCCTTTAATCAGCCAATTGAATCGAATTATCTCTTTTTTTTTTAGAGCACTTCATGTTTCCATCTGCTCACAAGCTCTTTGGATACAGTATATCCTTTCCCAGCAGGACTTAGCACCTGCCAACAGCTCCAAAACTTCTAAAAAATGGGTTTGATGACTATGATGTAACTGTACTTGACTGGTAAGTCAACTCACCTGACCTGAACCTCAAAGAGGATCTGTGGGAGATTCACCCGACCCACAAATGTAGACTAGTTGAAGGCTGCTATCAAAGCAACCTGGGCTTTAACACCTCAGCAGAGCTATAGGCTGATCAGCTCCATGGCATGCTGCATTGATGCAGTAATTTATGATAAGGAGCCCCAACAAATATACTTTTTAGAAGATGGACATTTCTTATTTCAAATCAGCTTTTTTGATTGATCTGAAGACATATTCTGAAAATGTGAGTTACTGGATTTCTGATTTTCATGAGCTGTAAGCCAAAATCATTAATTTAAAAATATATTACTTCATGAACAATGAATAAAGAATTTATGCAAGTTTACCTTTTTGAATTAAATGACAAAAAATTACTTTTTTCATGATATTTTAATATATTGAGCAGCACCTGTATGTATTTGTTTAATCAATGCATAAAAAGAGGCAGTGTGCTCAAACACTCAGAACAAATGTCAAACATGCACACACAAACAAATCACACAGTAGAAAACAGGACACTGTTGCCGTGACTTAACAGTTTAATGTAAATCCAAGACAAAGTGTGATTACATTTCTACACATATACAATATGCATATGTGAGCATACAAATTCTCATTAATAACTCGATTCACCTCGGAGACCGAAAAAATGATCAAAAGTAACAGTGAATAACAAGCTATAACATAGTTCACCACAACGCGAGCCCCTTCTCACCCTACAGTTAGTAAAGAGGACAGTTCAAATAATAACTCTATTCTTCTATTTGACGAAGCTGCTTGTCTGTTAAAATCCTCCTGTAAAATTTACAATGCTATCATTAGTTTTTTCGAAGCCTAATATAAATTCACTCCATTTTTCTACAACGAAAATGATTAAGAGAAGCACACAACATCATAATGGTAACACAAGCGCTTAGTACTCAACTTGTTAGGAGGTTTAATTAATCCTTCTTCTTATTGTTGTTATTATATTTATTTAAACATTCTATAAAGCCAGTAAAATATCCATTCTCATAACATACTCAATAATATTAAGCTAAGGAACAGGGTATACATTGAACGCTACGTCAACAGATTGAAATAATGAGACATCACACCCCGATAAACAAAAGTAAATAAGAGAAGACAATGAACAAAGGAGTATACTAGGAAATACTGCAGCACACGTTAGCTTAATCGACAAAGAATGAGATTTTACACCATTGAGAAACCATACAGCAATGGACACAAAAGGGGGTCAGGGCTTGATGCACTCTTAGGTCTTCAGAAAATGATAACAAACTTACACTTGCATGAATATATTTGTGCAAGGAGCTGTTTAAGACTTTGACCTGCAGAAATTCACTGCCAGACTTCTGAAAATGGACCAAAAGGGACTGCAGCTTTGACTGGACCTCTGGCTTCACACAAATATTTCTGAAGTGCAAATGGGCAAATCTGTCTGTGAATGCAGCTTTGGTCTACCACGTCTAGGTTACATGTATTGACACCACAAAAATAATTAGCGCCAGCCAGAAATCTCTCTGAAAGAACGACTGGAAAGGTTTTTTTTTCAGATTTGTGTAGCAGAATCAAAGCGCTTAAATTACAGCAAATTGGGCTGTGGGGACATTTCCATATCTACGCCTTGCTTTCAAACAAGGATAAATTATGTATTTGTATTTTTTTTTATCAGTTTTGGTTTTTAAAATTCAGACTTTGTAATCACTGTAGATGAAGGCATCAAACCTTGACCTCCTCACCCTGAATTCCCCCAAGGAGTAGCCAGCAAAAGGAGCAGATCTCCTCAAACATGGTTAACTTCAAGAAAAAAAACACACACTCTCATTCAGAAGGGCTTTAAGAATGCTTGTGTAGCAGGATTATGAATTTCCCGGTGACAAAGAGTACGTCAGCTCATGATTAATCCACCTAACGCCTGTCTCTAACCCCATTGAACTTTGGGAAGCAGCCGCAACTTTACCGGAGGACTCGAGCAGTACAAGTGTGCAGGTTGGTGCTGCAAGTGGACTGTGTACTTCTTGCAGACGTTGAAGTGGATTCGAAGAAGAAAAAAGCCTCACAGTGCCTCATCGTGCTCTCAGGAATGTTTCTCAGTGTTTCCAAAGAGAAGTCTTTACGGAAACACCGTGAGCAAAGCTGGAAGTTTGAGTGTATTTTATCAGAGAATGCCAGGCTTCATGCAGACCGAGATACTGCCTTATTTACTCCTCTCTAATTCAAATGTCACCTTCTACTTTAGAGGTATGATGGTTATTTGGAAGGCAGTACTCTAACAGTAAAGTCGCCAGCTGGGAAGGCTAAACTCACCCTGACAACACGAAACATTTTCACACTCTACTTAAGCACATTTTGGTAATTGTAAGGTCACTCAATCTATGTTTACGCTCACATTTCTGATTCCCCTTTCTTATAAAACACAAAACATTGGTTATGTGAAACAGAGTATGCACAAAGGTATCATACACAACAAGTCATTTTCCACAATGCGGCACAAACAGGGCTTCTCTTAATTGGATGTTTCATTTGAGAAAATAGTGATTATTTGATTTCCCCTCCCCGTGGGGATGGTGGTAATTTCACATGAAGTCTCTTCTGTGGGACTCTGCTGGAGATCAGGTGTAATTATTGCATCATGCATGGCCACAAATGGTGTAGAAATTAAATGGTCACCCACTGAGAGATATCTAAAGCCATTTCAGATGTCACAGGTCACATATTACATTCATTTTGTGCAGGTGACCGTATCTTAAAGGTATAGTTGGTACACTTTTGATTAATAATTTTTACAGATCATTCTATTCAATGGCACGCTAATGTGAAACAAAGGGTTTCTTCTTTTTACAAATTCATTTTCAAACAACACCAATAAAGCTACAATACAACAACGTAATAACAAAGAACTGGCTTAATAATTTGGAGAGGTTAGATAATTATTGATCATTCAATGTCGACAGGGGCCAAGAGTGAGGAGCCGTGACAGTTCAACAGAAAAAGCTTTCAAACAGACCGCAGCTCTGTCCAGATTCAAATCAAAGAAACACCTGTGCTGTATGTTTTAAGTGTATTAATCCTCCCTGTGTACTTCGTCATCATGTGCATACATGCATTTGCTCTGGGGTTAAACAAAACGTCCTCAAAAGCACTTGTAAAGCGTTTAAAGATGATACCAGAAGTTATTGCCTGTCTGCTCTAGCAACGCAGTGGAGGATTGCTTTTACTGTTCTGTGCTGTACATGATCAATCTGTTGAATTCTTTGGTGGGGAGGAGCGAGAAAAGTCCGAGAGTGATGTCGATGCTATCCCCGTGTTGACCAGAGTGGGGACAGGACAGCAGTGTAGCGTGGTAACACCAGATCCCCTCAAACAGTGGAATGTTTCAGTAGTCTGTCTCCTAACAGAGGACCTAAAAGATATCAAATGGAAAATCATCTCCCTTATGCCTGTGTGCTTGGGCTCTAAAGGCCTGAAGGAAAATAAGTAGATACAATAAAATAAAAAAAACACACAAAAACAGAACAGAGAAGAATGATGTAACCAGCAACACACTTTGTAATCACATCTTTGACTGCTCGCGCCCGAGGCTTGCATGCTGGACCTGACAGGGAGTGGAGAGTTTAGGGAAACAAGTACCAGGATGACAAACCTCTCTGGGGGAGATTATTGGATGTCAAACTCTGGGTGTAGCACCCTCAAGCCAGAGCGTCCATCCAAACGAGCCCAATTGGATTATCATCAAACTCACTAACATCAGCAGTGTTTTGCAGCACTTTACACAGGTGCACCATCTCCGAGGAATACTAAATATTACTGTACATCAACCCCCAGGTTACAAAATAGAAATGAGCCTGACATATAATAAACACACACACCCACACACACACACACACACACACTCTGATAAAACATCCACAATAATTATTGCAACAATCTCTAAAAAGAAACACAACATGTACTACAGCCATGTCAAAAAGTCCAAGATCATGTTAAGTTAAACAAAAACAAAAACAAAAACAAAAGAAAGAAAAATCACTTCAAATGCAAGTACTATGGCATACCATGAAGGAGGGGGAGGCTTTCACTAAAACATCAGCAGTTGTGATGTGCCCGAGTTTGAGGGGTCGAATGAACAGAGATTATTTGAATCATTGGCTACACGAAAAAAGAAAAAGATGTCTGTTAAATCAAGCAGCAAACACTCAAAGCGACAGCCCTATTGGTTCTCTAAGTGTTCGGGTATCCCGTTCAGCTGGCGTGGCGATGTCTGCGGTGTACCTGGTTCGAAGACAAATGGACAGTGACAACTAATCGTCCACAAGGTGCCCTTCCAGGTGCGGCATTTCCCTTCTGTTCTGCTCCTGCAGCTGCTACCCAAACCTCAACGCAACTAAGAATTAACTTTGCAGAAATGCAAGAAATGACAACAACAAAAGGATTCATTGAATGTGCATTCAGGTAAAGTAGCGCCTCTGCGGCTCCTACTGTACGGACCACCCGGGCTCAGTGTTACTATCAACCTGCTCAGTGCCAACTTGCTACCATTTTAGTCCCATTTAAGGTAGAGAGTCCCCCCCTTCCCCCCACAGTCTCTACCTAAACTGACCCTACGCTTTCAACCAGCCCCTCTCTCGTGCCTACACAGTATCTCTCTCAGACAACCCTCGATACTCTGTCTCGTCGCTGCAGCCCGGCTATCTATAGCCTCACAGCGTCACCCTCGTGGCAGCCATCACTTTCTGTCAGGCCCTTCTCTCAGACTAGCTTTTAGGCTTAAAAAAACAGCCCCTACTGTGTCTCAAACATTGTACTGTAACTCATTCCCTTTACATGATGCTAAATCTCTGCCCTGTAATCACGTTGCATGAGTTCCCCAGTGGGATTTATAAAAAACAACAAATATATTCCAAACTAAAGCCACGTTTTGGGTGCCACTGTGCTACAGCTACACTGTACATTTCATATTTACATTAATATCCAGGGCAAATGTAACAAGAATTTATCTATGACTTTGGTAAGTACCCCAGGCAAGTTATCTCATGCACACATAATAAAAAATTCAGCATGATATCAACTCTTCATCACCTATAGTCTGCTGTCACTCAGGGCGAGAAACAGCAAGGGCTGAGCCTACACCTGGAAGAGAGCTACAACTGCCCCAATTGGGATGTCAAACCAGGGAAACGCATCTCTCTAAGTTTAGCTATAGTCTCTTGTGGCTTTCAGGATCCAAGCCAAGTAAACTGTGTCGGTATATCTGTAAGGCACTACGAGGGAACAATGTCGAAACCTAAAGACTGGAGAGGATTTTGAGGAGGTGGACTACACACGCATGGCTGACAGTAGCACACACAGACAATCACGTTGTACATGCCTATGTTATTATAACCACTTTGTGCAATCACATTGAAAAAGAGGAACAAAAGATCTATTCGTATAAGGGGAAAAAAATCCTCTTAAACAAACAGGTGCAGACTGCTACATTCTAAGAACGGGGCCCAGCTAAGACACCTAGCTAAAACTGAAGTATTGTCATAAAGGTGAAACAGAAAAGGAAAAATATCTATAAATACACTAAAAGTTTGTTGTCTTCTGTTGGTTATATTTCCAGAAGCCTCCTCGGCTGGAGAAGGTGGAGTGAGTGGGAGGAGTTCTTCCTCTCTTTTCTCCCCACACCATGAATGATTTGGAAATATTAAGACAGTTCAAGGCCATCAATATTTTTTCTTTGAAGAGCAGCAGGTTTCCGTATTTCACCTTCTCCCAAATCTCTTGGGAATCTGAACTTCCAGTCAGTAACCCCTGTTCAGCAGTCACTTCTTCTCCAATTTAAGAGGGGGAAACGAAAGAAAAGAAAACAGAAATCCTCCAATGTCCCAAAAGGCCTGTTTCAAACTTCCCTGGAAAACTAATGAGACATCCATTTCCTCATAAAGTAAAGCAAAGAGAAACAAATGAAAGCAAAACTGGCCCTTCAGGGAAAACAAGGAAGAAGAACTGAACAGTACCCCTCTGAAATCCAACCCCATCTTTCCCTTCTGGAGAGGCTTGAATCTTTTAACTCTTTTCTCTCTGTCGTTATATCTTCAAGTTATACGTGACAGTTTCATGAGGATTGCATGTTCCTCTGTCTCTGTTTATGTCTGAGGTTGAGGAGAGGAGGTTTCAGGGCAGACGGGACTCAGGGCGGTGGGTTCGGGGGAAGCAGCAGAGCTGGGTCAGGCTCTCCAGTGTCAGTCTTCTCTAGAGGTAAGGGTACTGGTTCACCTTGGTGGGGCTCAGCGGGTATCCAGTGTAGACAGTGGAGGCGGGCGAGGCGCTGATGTAGGCCTGGTGGGCAAACTGGGCCTGGTACGGGCTGTGGTGCAGGGTGGGGGAGGGCAACACGCGGTGGCCCATGCTGACGGGGACCTGGTGGACGATGCTGGGTGGGTAGCTCCCGTGCTGGACAGCATGCCGCGCAGAACCCTGTGTCGCCACCAGGTGGGCCACGGTGCCGGTGGACCCTAAAGCAGCGGGGGCTGTGTAGGTGTAGAGGTGGGGCTGGCTTGGCAGATGTGCGGCAGTCAGGTGCGGGTGGCCGTTGCCTGTGTGGGAGGGGCTGTTGTGATGGAAGGAGTAGGGTGCCTGAGCGGCAATGGTGGGGGTGATGTATGCCTGCTGGCGTCGATGACCTCGCTCAGCTACCATGTGCTGCTGGGCCTGAGGGAGGAGAGGAAGACAGACTCAGTGTTGGGTTCATTAACTCTGAACATTTCCAAGTTTTCAGCGTTGTAGTAATAGAGAGCAGAGCTAGAACTTGAGTCCGACTCGAGTCCTAGTTTTCAGGACTCTCACTGCACTGGGACTTTGAAGATAGAGAGGATGACTTTGATTTATTCACTGATTAATACACGCCATTTTGATCAGCAACAGTTCCTGTCAGGACGCTTAAAGAGACACCATGAATCTTGCCTGAAAAGATTTCACATCAAATGCAAGCAAGAGCAGAGCAACATGTTCAATATGTAAAAGAATCATAAAGAAGAATACAGAAGCAAGTTCACACTTTAACAGACATCTGACAAGTGAGAGCTTCTAACGTGACTGCAACGGAACAAGATGTTTGATTGTTTAAAATTCGGAGTAATAGCAGATGGGTTTGAAGGTATTTTTGAGTTTATCAGACTACAGCAGTGACTACCGAAGAAATATCCATGAGTGGTGCAGTACACATTTCCAAAAGCTCCCACACAGTCAGTCCAGGTTCAGACGATCAATGGTTTAGAGTCAAACAGCGGTCGTTTTTAAAAATCCTCAGATAATAGAGACCTGACTCCGACTCCAACTCAACTTGGACTAGAATACCTCAGAATGTGGACACTGAAAGGGTTAGATTCATATCTGAGTCAACCTGTCCTTTCTTCTGGTAAAGATAACAAACTACTGCTTCATGACTTCTCAGGAGTATGAAACTCTTTTAAATCCACTGACCTGTCCTAAATGTTTCAAATTAATTTTTAACCTTTAAAGAATTGTTTGAAGCTTAAGAAATTATTCACTTCTTGAGGACAGATGTTACTGTCATGTTCAAACAGTAAATATGAAGCCCACCTGGCTTCAGGTAACACCAATGTGCTCCTGTAAACTTCAGTTACTTAAATACAACTCAGTCAAGACATGAACTATAAAACTTGAAAGTTTGTAACTTAGATTAGACATCCCAGATGTAATACATCTATTAATGGAGAAATGCCTGCAAGCCAGTTTAGGCAGACTGCACTGAATTCACACGCCATGACATGCATCAGTCTCACAATCACTTGCACTGCTTTGCTCATCCTACCTAGTATCCACCTGCAGGGGGTTTAATATATCACCTCATCACTTCTCATATTTGTGCATGTAAAATAAATCTGTGAAGGGTGACGACGAGGCTGCAGCCTGGACGCCAAACACAGACAATGTTCTGCTTGTTGACAGAGCCCTCTCTCTTTCCTGTTTTCATGGCTGCAGCAGTAGCTCCAGACGTGAGATGTTTTGGATGAACTTATCTATCCGGTTCTTTGTCTAAAAGTAGAACTGTTCCCTTAAAAATGACCTAAAGAGGTTGACATTTTGAATAAATGAGCCTTCACACTAACAGATCTACACATGAATGTTTAAAAGGTCCAGACATACCTGGCTGAGATTGAGAGGCTGCTGCTGGAGGGGGTGTGGCCCTGAGCGCTGTCGGTAGGACCCGCCTCCAGGCATTCCTCCTGGTATGTGATTATTGCCAGACAGCACTCCATTGGAGGTCTTAAACTTGTACGCTGAATTCAGATGGTTCATTGCATCTGTGTGGGGGAGGAGGAGATTTTTGTTAAGTCAGAAGAAGAATCTTTGAAACTTCAGAAACCAGCACCACATCAAACTGCCCAGGTCTATACCTGGCATTAGTCGCTCACACTCATTTGGGGCATCACTGTTCTGGGTTTTGAGAGGGGGAATGATGATGGTGCGGGGGTTCCCGTTGTTGTAGTTGTCCAGGATGGTGGTCTTTGTGTCGTAGCTGTTGTTGTTGGGGGGTCTGGACTCCACAGTGTAGGGGCTGTTGTTGCTGGAACAGTCAGAGTCGGGTGAATCGTGGACCGTCACACAACTGATGACATTCTTCCGCTGCTTCGAAGACGTTCTGGAGAAAACAGGACCAGGGAGAAAAGCATGTGAGGAACCAACACACGTGACTGTGTGAACTCCAGACTTTCACTCAAATAATACAACATGTTGACTTATTCAAAAAGCTGTTACCACCAATATGAGATTATAAAAATCTTTCTCTCATGTTGCAGCCGTAGACCCTGAACCTACTCTCTTTACAAACATGATTTCCTGAAACATTTGAGGTGTTCTCGCAGTCTATGAATCCACTACTACAGTTGCTGGCTAGCTTTTCTCTCCATCCTACTTTGTGATCACTCTATAGTAGAGTGGACGTTGAGTCCACACTGAACAAGACCAAGACATGACTGAGACCAGAGAGCACCAAGACCAAGTCAAGACCAAGACCATATCATTAATTATATTAAATAGAATTTAAAAATACCTTCCTTTAAGCTTTTTGTTTGTAGTCGTTTTGGTTTGTTTGCCTTTAATATCTTGTGTGAAGCACTTTGGTTTGCCTTGGTTTGCCTTGTTGCTGAAATGTGCTATTTAAGCAGACTTGCTTTGCTTGCCTCTTTCTAACCCTAACACTGACCACATGCAGATCTATTTCATACCCCAATATATACTCGACTGTATGAAAACGAAAAAAGATGTTGACTGAACATATTTCTCCATCCTGAAGTGATGCAGACTTAAGCCATGTTAGTAAAGATTTCTCCTTGTTTTAGCAAACCCCAGACAGTCACTCTTCGTGATGAGTTTGTTCAAGCATTGAAATCTTGAACCTCAGCAGCAACATCCAGGAAGATAATTACCTCTATGAAATACACGCGTCTTAACCTGAAACACTGAGACAAGCAGAACCAAAAACACACCAGATAACAACCCTCTGAAACTCAGAACTGACCTGTTGTTCTGTTTGTTATCATCTTCCTCGTCTGTGTCGCTGCTGATGGTGATGATGCTGACTGCAGGGCTGGGCGTGTCTGGGATGATGATGGTCTGTCTGGGGACTTGGTGCTGGTGCTGGTGGTCACGGGTGGTGCTTGAGGCTTGCTCTGCTTCATTAGCCCCCCAGCCTCCTCCCCCGCATCCCTGCTGGGGTGGACAGTTGGAGGTGGAGCCGTTTTGCAGCACAGCGCAGCGTGGAGGCGTGTTCTCCTTCACCCGCTTGGAGCGCTGCGGGGACAGCACCGCCTGAGAGGACGACACCTCGTAGGATGACATGTTCCTGATGGAGAGGCAGAGAAAAGGGAGAGAATTACACATTAAAACCCTCTGCATCTAAAGTGATGACACACCAGGATGTCTTTGTGCTGATTGTGTTGTCAGAGTGATGATTTACAGAAAGTCTAGAGTCATCTGAGCGTACCTGGCAGACATCTGATGCTGTTTGTTCTTCTTGGAAGAGGAGTTATTGTTGGATGGAGGCTGCCTCATAACATGTGCCACTCCAACATTGAGCGTCTGGTTTGATGGGAGTGTGACGTGGCCTGCTAACAAAGCTGGCTGCTGCATGATGGGGTTGTAATGGCTGCCATGGGGATGAGGATTCCTGAAACACAAAGCAGTTGCATGTTACTAACACAATAAGACACCAGCAAGCGAAGGACAATCACTGCAGGGTTAAAGACAGGAGAGGTATTTCCTGTGGAATCCAGCAGGTGGCAGCAGCTAACTTTTTAAAGGTGATGAAAGAAGTGGTGAGAGTGAGTGAGGGTGAGAGCAGAGAGGGAGGGCAGAGGAGCTGACACCAGCAGCTGTGGAGCGATAGCTCTGCAGAGGAAGTGCGACACTTTCCCAATTGTCTCTCCGAGGACAACAGAGCAGCCACTGGACAGGAGGGGGAGGAGACCGGGTGTCTGGTCACAGATGGACAGTTCTGAGTGCAGCCACACGTACACATTATATACCTGCATCCTCCTTATCTCCCTGCAGATCGCCTTCTCCCATCTATCCATCCATTTATCGAGTCATCACGGTGACAGGCTGTACTCAACGTGATGTCTCTACGTGTACCTATATCCCATCTCCCTGAGGTAAATCTGCTCTCATACGAGCACCACTGTTCATGTGGAGACTGTGATTCACTGAAGATAGAGGACAAGCTGTCACGGCAGTACAGGCTCCTCGGTCAATCAGCTATACGAAACCATCTTCCTATGGCACACTTTGACCTATAAAAGCCATAAAACCACTGCAGGCCTTTCAAATCAATTTATCCGACCTAGACATGTGCGTCTTGTCCTGTGTATAAACCCGATTTTACAAAGTGCTTTGTTTTTTGAGCTTTAAAACGACATGTCAACCTACTGGATTTATTTATTCAGCTAAATCTCTCTGCAGAGAAAAGATGGAATAGAAACTGTAGGCCACAATATGCAGACATCAATAACTGCTCTCCAGATGCAGAAATCAGAAAAGGTTAAGACAAGCTCGGAGCAGTTTAAAGTAAGGAAACTGTGCTGTTCACCTCCAGTTGGCGAGAGGCTGTGTGCTGCTCATGGAGTCGGGGATGACAGTGGCATGCTGGACTGAGGTGTGGGTGAGCTGCTGCCAGGCTGGAGGCAGCAGGATCTGCTGGGTGCCGCTGGGCCAGGCCTGCTGAGAGGAGAGGAGAACATAGAGAGGAGGAGAACACAGTGAGTGAAAGGGAGATTAAAAACAGTCAGCTGCCACGAAACCAAACATCCAAACTATGACATATATTGATTTTTTTTATAGAGGCTGTCATGTGGCTGCAAAGTCACCCATGATTAACTGGACTCATTAATTTGCTTGTTTTAATTCAAACATTATTAATTCATGAACAAAAGGAACCCATTGAACTTGGCTGATGGGTTTGAGGGTGTTGTGATAAATCTCAATATGTTTTCAAAAGTGAATAACAGCTGCTTTAAAGCAGCTCCTGGGCATGCAAAATTAACTCCACCAGCTCAAGGAGACATCCATCAACAAAAGAGATACGACCAGGACTTAATAAAGATGTACAGCAGCCCCTTTTTGTGTCTGTGTGTGTACCAGGGAGTGCATGTGTGTGTGCCTGCATGTTTGTGTGATTCTGTGTTTGACTTGTGTCAAATCAACCCATGTTCTAATTAAATCTGCTGGGCTATTCAAGCTGCAGAGAAAAAGGCTACTTTGTATTTCTGATGCAGAACAGGAGGAGAATCAGCCATAATATGCCCAAAGATGTGCCAAGATGAGTGTGCGCGCATGCATGCCTGAGCATGTTTGTGTGTTACTGTGTGTGTGTGTAACCCTAATAGTTTAATGCAGCTCTATTGATTAGCACTTTAATGTCAGGGCTAATGAATTGTTCCTTTTATACCATTTGCACATCTATTTACAACGGCATCAGTATGTGCTGCAGCACACGTACGTTTAAATAGAGAAGAGAAGAAAGACAGATTAAAGTGAGAGCGATTAAGAGAGAGAGAGAGAGAGAGAGAGAGAGAGAGAGAGAGAGAGGCAGCATACTAAATTCAAAGCAGATAATGGGTGCATACACTACGTTAGCTTTTTTTTACCTTCATCTTTTAACTTTATCTTTATCTTAACCTTTATCTTCATGTTCATGTGCTGGCTTTGCTCTGTCTGTTTCTATTATATTCTAACACAAAGTAGCTGTCCGGTCTGTACTCTGGCTTCAGGCTTGTGGAGGTTGAATTGTTTTTGTCTGAGGCACATCGGGTCCAAACCCAGCAGCCTGTGGTCTGAGTGCTGCAGGGGGCATCTGCAGGCCGGCAAAGCTGCCTTGTCTCTGCACTGATGACTGACATCTCTAATGGAACATTCTGGAGCTGGCGATAGTCTTTACATCTAAGACCACATCCAAGGCCTTTTATCAACATGCCATTAAGACACTCTAATACATCCATCCATCTCCTGCTCCTCCGCCTCCTGCTCGCTCTATCTCCATTCCTGGCACTCTACATGTCTCTCTCACTCGGTGCCTGTATTGTGTAACCGGCCTGTCTGCCCTGAAATGGTAACCCAGTTAAGAAGCCGTTTTCTTTCTTCCAAGAGCCCACCATCACTATCAGCGGCCCACCGCCTCCCACCTCGACCTACACTCCCTGGGTGAAAACCCTTTGTCACCTCGAGGCTTTGAGAGCCCCAGCTCTCACTCCCCAATTGTTTCCACATTTTCTGCATTCCTGCTCCAGATAAAGGTCCTGCTAGTTTCCCTGCCTCCCTGCATGGAGCCTCCTTCACTCTGCACACCCAGGGAGCCCAAGGCCAAACTTGCATGGGTTCAATGTGGGCAAAGGGTTCATGGGCAACAGTGAGCGGTGGGTGTAGGCACAGGTGGGGAGAATGCAACCAAGAGGAAAAAAAGGACTCTGCCAAGCCTGCAAGACCTCCCACAGAAAGGGAATAAACACACACACGCAACACACCCAGTTATTAGGTGTGCTGCCTGCTGGCCTATATAAACCATCTGCTTGCATTAACTATTGCCTGTCTTTGTTTAACATGTGTGCAGACAGAGGTGCATACCTGCAGAGTATGGCAGCAATGTGCGAGCTACATGCCACATATCATTTCAAAGTATTTCCACTTCTCTTAATGAGGCTGATGTTTAACTCTCACAGATCCATCAGATCCATGGATCCAGAGGTGTTGTGAACACTCTGGTCATGCAGAGTCTCATTCGAGCTTCCCCTGACCTCCCAGGATCCTCTGAGGCCTGTAATTTGGAGCGCCTGACTTGGAAGCAGCCCTGGAGCTAATCACCATTTGGTATCTGACAGATTAACCCACCATAGAAACACAGGCGTGCACACAGACTAACACACAGAGCGCTGCTGACTCCCTGCCTGCCTACTGCATGATTAACTGGAGATAAGGGAGCGCTTCAAACTCCCAGGATTCTCAGGGATATTTAAAGCCTTCATGGAAATTTCCATAGGGAAAGAGGTGGTGTGGCAATGGAAGGGGTCTACAGTCTATGCATGTGTGTGTGTGTGTGTGTGTGTGTGTGTGTGTGTGGGTGTGTGTGTGTGGGTGGGTGTGTGTATGTGCAGAAGTAATGATGCACAGTCACTCCCTGTTACATCCAACAACTGTATACTAGCAGCTAAAGCTCCGGCTGCACAGTGAAGGCCTACTCTGTGTGAAAGGCTCCTGCCTTTGTGTGCATCAGACCGTGGCAGCCTCAGCCTCCAGGAGACTGGGGCAGCAGAGGGAGAGAGAGGAGAAAGAGAGAAAGAGGAAGAGAGAAAGAGAGAGGGAGAGGAGCAAGAGGCAGGAAGCAATGCACAGGAGAGCTTGGCCTGAATGCGCTCAGGAAAAAACAGCTGCCAGCAGGGGCAGGGTCACGAACATTGAGTGATTTCCAGCTTCCATCGACAGATACTATTCTTAGTGAAGGCTTGTGAAAAAAGGGATGCAGAGAGCTTTGTTTCAACGCACACTGATCCAAGTCTAACAGGCAGGGAAATTGCAAAGACCCAAGAAACTATGAGATACTTTAATATCTTCCTACCTGTGTGAGAAGGCCAGGTTGGATCTGAAGAGGCTGGGCTCCAGGGGCCTGGGTCACTATGGGAACAGCATTCTCCATCCGCACAGAGTAACTGGTGTGCTTTGACGGGGACGCCTGCAGCCCTGCACATGAACAGAAAGTGTAAACAAACACACATATAACAATATCCCTCCATCTGTCATTTAAAACCAACAACATGCCATCTGTAAAATAAGAGTGACAGAACAGATAACATGTTCTATATGCACACTGATTAATCTGCATTCAACAGATGTCAAAACCCTTCTGCTATGTTCAAACATAGCAGCACTACTGAGGAAAACAAAAACAGTAGTCATGGCGATAGAATAAAAACAGTTTCTAATAATGGAATTTCTTTTTATCAGCAGTCCCACAGAAAGAATAAATAACAACTCGAAAATGCCTCAGAGCTTTTCTGCCCTCCCAGAGCAAACACAGAGGAGACAAAAGAGGAATGAGTAAGCATTACACAGAGATATAAATATCCTTTCAAATGATTAATTGCCTCATTAAGTTATCATTGAATCACAGCCTGTATGGCAGGATTGACACCGCCTGTGGCACACATACAAAAAGGGACCATGAAGGGACGACTGTCTGTACATTGAGATAGAATAAAAACAAATTGTGCGCTGTTTGTGTGGTACCAAATAAAGACTGTTTACAGGAGCCTTTTGCTCATATTAAGCCCTGTTCTAGAGCAGATGCTCGTGGCTGAGATCTAATATTTGGCACAGATGAGCATAAATCTCTCAGCTCACACTAATGCATAGTGACTGATGAGACCTTCTTACCTTGGAAGCCAGGTGGGCAGACGATGAGTGCCTGCTGGAAGGGGTCGGGCCGGGCAGCACAGAGCTGAGGAGCCCCCGGCTGCAGGGGCATGCTCCTCTGGGCCACGGCTGCCATGGAGGCAGCGGAGGGCTGGTAGAGTGCAGATTGGTAGTTTAGTATGGAGACATCAGGACTTGCAAAGGAAAGGGTGGCATTGTTGGTGGAGGAGGGAGCCAGGTTGGTGGCCTAAAGGAATGATGGGACCAAAATAAAATCATGAGCGTGGAGGTTCTGATGGGAATGACAGGGAAGTGGAACAGCTCCAAGGAAGGAGGGTTGAACAGCATGCATGGTGAAAACAGAAAGATAAAAATACCCGAACAAAACAATGCACACATAAAGATGCAAAACAGAATCAGGATCAAGAGAAGATGGATGGCAGGGCATCCATCATTAATGAAAGCTGATTGAAGAGTAAAGAAATCGGTGGACTGATTTGATCGTGTCTTAAAATATGCAGAGTGTTGATTTGATTAATTAGAGGGAGAGAAAGAATGTGAGCAGGGATCCAATCAATGCTACAATTCAAAGAATAATCAACCATCAATGAGAAAAAATGCTACCGGAGCACTTTCAGACCGAGACTTTGATAATAGAGTTTAATTTATATGTGCTCACAGTAGAGTTCCAGTACTCACTCAGTATTTTAGTTCCTATTTTCTGACATTGATATACTGTTTTATTCACACATAAGAAAATGTAAACTGGATTGTTCTTTAAGCTTTCATGCATTTAAGCACAACTATCCTTTTTTTATTGGCATATCTGTGTCAAAAATCAACACATGTTTAATAGATCAGAGAATTACACATGACGGTATGATGTGTAAGCCATTTTTAGAATTCATAGCTTGATCCAAAAGGCAACTGGACTTGGTAGAAATTTTGAAAGACATTTCACCACTCCTCTGTTTTAGAACAAAACACAAAAAAAGAGACCACTACTTTTTGGAAATTGTACTCTTTCACTTCTTCTTCAGTAAATACATTAATCTAGTCCTTCATTTTCTACATGGAGTTTTTTCCATACTTATCTGTAATTCTATTTTTGGGGTTTTCAATTGAAAAATTCTTAAAATTGTGATAAATTGCACAAATGTTATGATTAATCACGATTAATTGCATTTTTATCATGTTTAAAATGGAATTATTTGTATTTTTTATATTTCCTTAGTTCACATTAACAATGTACCATTCAGAATAGCAGGGGTGTCATTTTACATCACAGCAGCAGCACGCAGCTTAACTAAGGGATGAAAAGGCCTGTGATTAAAACAATATCATTTCAGACCTTATTTCCACCGTGATTAACGGGTGAACGCTGACAGCCCCACTTATTTCAGTAAAGATTCTTTGTTCTGT
Source organism: Notolabrus celidotus (assembly GCF_009762535.1). Taxonomy (NCBI): domain Eukaryota; kingdom Metazoa; phylum Chordata; class Actinopteri; order Labriformes; family Labridae; genus Notolabrus; species Notolabrus celidotus. Next base: position 8,390,340 of record NC_048277.1, read on the forward strand.
TACCACCTCTTGTGTTTCTCTGCAAACAAACCTCACTTCCTTTGAGCAGAATAATGCACTGCTGGAGAGAAAGTGTTTACTCGATGCAGAGACAATAAACTGAAAATGAATTATTGCTGCTTTAAATGTCTCATTGCACAATTTTGCACCATTTGAGCACACAGCAGCATAAACATCTTACGCAGTATCACCCTTAGATGATGAGTGCTACGGCCACATTATACGTCTGTTTAAATGTAGAGGTTGCTGAATCAATATAAGCAATTATAATGAGCTGTAGCAAAAGTTGACATTTCATGTCACAGCTTCACTATGTAGCCTGCAGATCAATACGCCTGACGGGAATATCATTTCACAACCAACAGTTCTATAATTATATAAGCTGAGGTACCTCCAGCATGTCTTGACCATTAATACAGCACATGAAGTCCTAAGACTGCCTGTGAGTATCAGAGATGTTAACAAATGCTTTAAAGAGCCACAGTTTGCTCAGCTTGTGAGTAGTATTTGCTCCGCTGTCTAATTTTAGCCCTTTCATTAAGCGTACGGAGGGGTGGAGGGAAATACAGAGACAGCGCTTTCATTTTTCATTTGCTCTCTTTAGCGTGTTCGATAAACACCAGGGGAGGGAACACAATCAATAAGGCACTGTGGCATTCATCATACACAAGCACGGAAGCTGCAAAATACAAGCCAGAGATGCATTCCAGCCTTACAAATGAATCAAGTTGAATAAATCACTAACTTAAGTCTGTCTATATGCCCTGAGAGCCCGGCGCAGAAAAGACAAGCGGAGGGAGTGTTAATCCATTTAAATCACAGCAAGATGAGGTTTTTGTCGCATGCTACACACTGAGAGCCGGCTCGATACAGTTGATGATAAAGAACTCTGTTTACAAAAGAGGAGGGGAGGAAGAGGAGGAGGTTGGAGTAGGAGTTGTAACTAAGCACAATCTGTAAAACCTTGCAACCCGAAGCTTGGTGATTCCGGCGTAAGCCAAAAGTCAGCAGTTTGGATTCACAGAAGGTACAGGAACGAAGTGAAAAAGCACCACGGGCTCAACCCGAGGAAAAGGGAGGAAAGAAGAGAAGACAGAAGAGGACAGGAGCGAGAGGAGGGAGAAGGAGAGGAAGCCTGGTGAAGGGATTCTTAAGGCCTGAAAGCCCCAGAATGCAAGGCAAGCAGGAAGTGGGGCTTGTCATGTGTGTAATCAGCACTTTGTGACAATCCCACAGGACCTGAGGCACAGACAGAAACGCAGGCAGACAGATATACATGCAGCAAGGCAGAAAGGCAGGCCGGTAAGCATGGAAACGTGCAGACAGACAGGAAGAGAAAAAAATAGAACAAAGAGACAAACAGCAGCTCATGCTCTGCTAAGCTGTTCTACATCAGACTGTTTGGTGTTTTAAATACAATTATTTGCTAGACAGCATGTGAGGGGATGTTAGGAAGATGCATCTGTCATGTTGTTGCTCAAGTATTTCAGCTCGACTTTAATCATCCATTATGAAGCATTTAAATGTACAAACACATATTTTTATTCATAAAAACACATAAGGATAAGTATGAGGACTTTAATCTCTACTTTTATCTCCTTCCAGCAGCCTCTCTTCTGTAAGTTTTTCATTCATAATTCTATTGGAACTAAGCGTGTAAATGCAGTAAACCAAAGCTAACCTGATTTACATCCTGGTCAGGCTGTATTAAAAGGACTCTCTGTAACTGTAGGGACTGGTTTTAGAGTTACCTGGCTGTGCACAGTGTTCAGCTGGTTGTTGAAGGTCATGGTGAGGTTGGTGGAGGTGCTGGGGGCCACGTGGGTGATAAAGGGCGTCTTGCTCTGGTTGACGGTGTCGTACATGTTGACACGACGCTTACAGATCTCCATGTTTTGGAAGCACGACTTGACGCTGCACAGAGAAGGAGACAATGAGCATTTATGACAGGAGATGTTATTTCAATGCTTAATGTTGAAAATGCACCCACATACACCTTTTTATCTACCAGCAAAGAATTTGACTTCACTGATTGCAGAAGCTGATATGTTTCTGTTACGTTGCATCGATTTAAAGGGACAGTTTTTTGCATCTTCTGTTTTGATGTCTGGTTATAAACATTACATTTCCCATAAGAAACCCATAGAGCTAGGCCCCTCTGTTGAGAAACTGGCTGCAGAACCTGAATAGAAGCTAGGCTATCAACTGCTCCAGACGGATATCTCTTCAATGATGTTCAGGCTATGTTGCCTCAAATCAAGTCAAACTCATTTCAAAATATACAGTGTAACTGTTAGTGTGCTGGAAAAAAATTCAGGTTGACTTGTACATTACAGAACAGCTGATAAATGTGCTGCTGGATGAATACGTCGGGGATGCATCAGCAAAACAGTGCAAGAAAAGGTGGCTTTCTTGCGGTAAAGGAAAGCACTGAAAAAAGTAGAATAGAGCGAACATGTATGCTGATTCTAGTGTTTGAGTCTGAGCTCCTAAAATTGGCAAAATTAAGTGACAAAGTTGACTCCGTCTGCAGCGGTTGGTAGCCTAGCTTCCACACTAGCTCTGTGTAAGGACTGAAAATGTCCACTCACTGAGTTTGTTAGTGTAAAGCAGCTGAAGAGACTCCTGAAGTTGATATTATTCTTAAAAAAAAGTTATCTCTTTGTGAAATAAAGTGAAATGAAAGGTTGTTTTGTAGGTTTACAACATTGAATTTGTGCCTTCTCAAAGACAGTGAGCTGAAGGCCTGATTTAATAATGTTGTTTAAATGAATATTCATTTGGGTCCCAGGCCAAGATGATGATTTAATAACAACATAAATGAAATAAGAAACAACAATTAATTAAAAAAACATCAATATCGCCACCTTGTATCAGCTTCCACAATCATTTACACATCAGAGTCAGTATCAGCCCTGACTTTCTCAATCAGTGCATCTCTTTTTAAAGTGATGGTTATATAAAAACAACAACAACGGGTGCTGCTCTGCTCGTACTGTGTGCTGTGCGGGAAATCGAGGAGGTGCGTCATGGTCACGAAGGGGTGGTTGAGCGTTTCGATGGGCGTGATCCTCTTGTCCGCGTCGATGGTCAACATCTTTGTTAACAAGTCGATGAACTCCCTCCTGTCGGCTTTCTCTGCCAGCATTTCGCTCCCCTCCAGATCTGACGTCATGTTCACCTGGAGACCAAACACACAAACATCGAAACATGTCGATGACTTCTTCAACGACTGAGAGATTCAAGGCCCTGAATGTTTCTGCAGACAACTGAGAAACAACTCTCCCACAGATTATTCACACACAGACGCCTATTAATACTCACAAGGCCTCATCCGTTAGTGCGCCTATGTGTGTGTGTGTGTGTGTGTGTGTGTGCGTGTGTGTGTGTGTGTGTGTGTGTGTGTGTGTGTGTGTGTGTCACAGAGCCTGATGATAACCTTGCACCTTGGTGACATTTTAAACATTTGCACTTGTATTTTTAGCGCCACTTGAAATATCTTCTGGCGCCTTCACTGAGATTTTTATCTATTCCTGAGATGTGAAAGCAAACAAAAAACATGAACCCGATAAATGCAGCCATTGGCGCGTCGTTCAGAAGCCCCCTTTCACAGAGAGCTCCATTTTGTGAGTACCTCTGAGGACGCTGACATGAGACAACTTAACCTACATATCTAAATATGTGCTGAGGCAGTTCTGGGAAGCTGCCTGGGAACATCGTGTTGCTTCATCTGTATTAAACATTGCAGCTTATGTAGTGGATAAGCACTTGGCACGGCAGATTCTTGCAGATTTTTGCTCAAATGGAAAGCCACATAACAAGGCAGAGTTGATTTGTTAGGGGGCTGAGTTGACTTCCAGACTTGTCATGTAGGGTGATGAAAGAAAAAACATTTGGGACAAGGTCACGATGTAGTGCGTCAGGGCGTCAGGGCTTTAGCAAACGAGCAGATTTTCAGGCGGTGCAGGGCAGAGACGGGGACGGAGGCGGCAGACAGTCAGGATTGTTTGTTGTCGCTGCCATGCAGAGGTAACCGGCCTGTTTTTAATAAAGACACGGTGCTTATCTTTAGGCCTGCTCCAGGGGCTATCAGATGTGCTGCCAGTCAACACCACAAATCTGATTCAATTCTCTTTCTCTATGCAGGTTATTCAGGCTCTGCAACCGTCCCTCTCTGCTCACCATCTCCTCTGGCTGTGATAAAGGAATAATCTGCAGAATGGGTGAGAAATAATCACACCGTCCTCTGCTGGTGGAGGAGATGACTTTGGGAAGTGAACACAGTTTGGTTGCAGATTCACAGCAGAGGCTGAGGTGTGCCTCAATAACCAAACCAGATAAGAGAAATAATTTCCCCATCGTGGCTTCACTAAATTTACTAGACAGACAAAATATGTGCATGCTTCATTGCTTGTCAATAACAGCAAGAATGAGCATTTTCTTCTTTGAGTGAAAATAAAAACGGTGACTCAAAAACGCTACGACCAAGAAGCCTCGACCAAAATGGTCGGCTTTGCGTGTCTTGCATGTCAACGGCTGTTTATGGAGCCACATCTGTGCAGTGAGGAGCTCTGACATGCCGCTCTGGAGAGTGGGCAGCCATGGCAGATGTCGAGCAGTGAGACAGATCGGGCTACGCCTCAGGAGATGTGGAGCTCGGCATGCAGGGTGCAGGCCTGTCTCCTGCACAGAGCCGCAACATGTGCAGATTTAGCCATAAACTTTATTTCCTCAGCAGGAAGGGGAGAGGAAAGGAGAAGTGTATTTATATGTGCATGTGATAAAAGAAAGATAACTAGAAGACCATGCTGCTCCTCCTGCTCCGGCTTCTCTCCTATCAACAGAGATATCGGAAGATGGCAGATCAAAGTGAATCCATTTTTCGAGCGTTGCCGGCCTTCCTTCCGTCTACATCAGGCCTCCAGCGAGGTCCTGCACGGGCTGTAAGTTGGTGTCTGATTTACTCAAATTAGATATACTTGTGACTAAAGCCTCCCCACATTTCCCACGACTGAAAGGAGGTTCATTATCTCTTCCTGGCACCCAGCCCCTCTGTCTTTCAGGGCCTTCAGCTATATCATCCATTATACACGCAGAGGCAGATGTCCACAATGCTGACTTGTTTATACGGTCAGGATGGTGAGATGGGGTAGAATAGGCAGTTTTCTCCCACATTAGTGCTGTGCAGCTCTGCTGTGTTTTCAGAGTTAGCTGAAGACTGGACACAGAGCTCGAAGCGTCGGAGACGGAGATGACCCAGGGGATATCATACCAGTGCAGGTTGGTTTCATTAAACCCAGCGCTGTGTGTGCATGTGTGTTGGTGTGTGTGTAAAAGTAAGTGTAAATTCAACAAGCCTGGGCAGTGATACGATCTTGTCCCAGCCGACTGCATGATATACCAGACAGGCCTGACAGCGGCCCTAGGCGCTACTGGACAAACATAATTGTCTCCATCACTTAAGTCACTACATGTGTGGTGCACCAACATGGACACGTCCACAAGCTGCTGCTGGCTGCGTAGGGCCCTATTCCAAAAGAAATAATTCACCTGCTTAACTCTTATCTCTTGGCTGGTTGCTATCAGAGGCAGCATCGAGGTGCATGATGACAAGAGAGTACTGTCACAGAATCGAAGGGGTCCTGGGAAAACATTGTAATTTTCCATCAGTGCTGCCATATCTGCCAGCAGAGCCAGTATTTGGCCGTGCCAGGGCGAACAAAACAACACTCCCTATCGTCTCACTGTCACGCACGTACTATCAAAATGTCATGGCTGCATGTGAACTTTCCAGCCGTGGAGACATGAAATCCCTCTGAGTCACTGAAGAAAGTGACATAAGATCAGTAGCAGTGCTTTTCCGTGTATAAAGATGCTATATAAGACACTTCCTGGGGTTATGTAAGATTGTCTAAACAAACAGATTCCCACAGGTGACATGGCCGGCTGCAGAGGGAGAGGAGCCAGCAGACATAACATTAGGCACGACCCACTGAGCAGGTCTGAAAAAGTAGGGAGGACCTTCTGGGATGTGTTAGTGATTTAAAAAGAGGGGGAGAGGGAGTTCAATGTTTTTACCCTCGACATGCTAACATGTTCTATAGAAGTACAAAGTGGAGACATAGCCACAACACTCACTCCAGCTCAAATAAGAAAGCAAACTGCACATATCAGACACGTTAGGCAGCAGGGCCACATGTTCAGCTCAAATGTCTGTCTGTAACTCATTAGATGGCGGTTTAGCAAAACGAGGAGCAGAGGCAGGGCTGAGGAGGGCTTTCTGTGAACAGCTGCTTTTATTTCAGCCTGTAAAATTCAATGTAGCAGCAGAGCGATGGCGCATGTGGAGATCAGGCTTTGGCAGGGTAAATATTTTAAAGGATTTCAAATATTTGATAGATAACTCTCAGGATGTGATAGATTAAACCGGCCCAAGACCTGACCAGACCTGTCAGCGGGAGCTCCAAATATGAGGAAGGTAAAAGACAGTATATAATATAAGTAGTGTCCTGTTACTGTGAAGAGAAGAGTCGACCAGCATACCTGCGCCATATCATCCAAGCAGTTGAAGATGTACTTGCGGGCCTCCTTGGATTTGATCCCCGTTTCACCCTCGTGGTCCTCCTGAGTCTGTTGGAGACAAGAAGCAGATGTTCCGCTCAAATCCCATCACACTTCCCCTCTGGAAACGAACTATTTACATTTGGCTCATTACAGCATATTGTTGTTGATGTGCAGCAGGACTCAGCCTGCCCTCTGAGCAACCCTGGGGTAGCACACAAACACTCATCTAACTGCCAGGGGAGCGGGGTGCTTCTTTGAGACAATATACACAAATCAAACTGCACAATGCACGCTCAGGTTGCACATGGACAGATTAACACACGTGAGAATCTTCAGACAAGTATTAACAAATGTGATCAAACTAATCTGTTGACAACAAAAACCTTCTGAAAGAACATATAGCAGTGTAGCTGGAGAAAAGAAATGCAGAGGTCAAATGAATTCTTTACAGAGAATAAAAACATGTTAGGGTGCCTTAAAGTCTGGTATTGGCAAACTAAGAAAATCAGAAGAAGTTGTAGCACTGTGTCTTCCTGACAGGGTTGCTTTAACCAATATCTTTGTGTTTTCATGAATCTACAGGTCATGCACTTTTTCTAAGAAGACTATAACGTCTTTAATTTCATCAAAAACATGAAAAAGTTGCACAACTTTTACCTGACAGATGCTAAACACCCATAGTCAGCTTGCATGACAGCATGTCCACTTTGTACTATTCTATGTCTTTTATCAGAGGCTGGTCATCATCAGTTGTTGTCAGTGTGGTATGTTACTGAGATTTAAAGAAAACAAATGTACTCAGCTATCTGAAAGATCATACACAATGAACACATACCACACCTTACAGATATGGATCAGAGTTTGCAGCTTGATATGGTTATGAATTCAGTGCGTCCATTCAGTTTACACACACGTCAGGTAAAGAAAGTACGAACAAAAAGCTCAGACCTCCTTATTGAGTGGACTTCATAGAGGGACAGTAGTAGGAGCTAGATTCATCAGGCCTGACTTCAGTGTGCCAAATCTCCTCTCACAGATCAGTGCTACTCTCGTTAACCTCTCACTTTGTTTACATGTAGAAACAGGGGCTGCTAATGCTTCACAGCATGAGGCCGGAGATACTAATACATCAATGACAGATTTAGCTGGAGAAAAAATATCCTCCAGTCCAAGAGGGATGCTCTTGTTACCATCCTGGAGTTTGTGTGCATGCATCTGTTTCTGTACCTTCAGTCTCCAGAGAGGATAGGTGGAGTCCGTGTCTCTGTTGAAGAACCTGGTGGTCTTTGTCCCTGCGCTCAGTAGATACTCTGCAGGCAGACCCTGTGTCTGTGAGATGTACCGGATCTGCAAGACAGAAGAAATGCATTTGAGTTTGTCTTACACCACATGCATGATTGAACCTTAAGTTGTGTTTACTTGAGGAGCACCGTGAATCCGACAAAGAAGGCTTAAACGTTGGGTTAGATGTTCTCTTGGCGCTGAAGTAAACTTCTCCAGCCTAATCTGGTTGAAATATGCAAAGCACCACAACATGACCTCAGCTCAAGAGTCTCAGATTGATTTGAGACTTGTAAATGAGACTATTTTGCTAAGTTTTCGGGCTTGTGAAAAATCAGGCGAGCTTGTTCAGTGATGGAGCACAACTCGCTCAAGGTTTTCCCACTGAGCCTCGTCTGACTGATAGAGAGAGGGGAACGCGGCAATGTCTTGCTCTGGAGCACAGGGGCTGCGCTAATTGGACAAGTGGCTCTGTGGCATCTGTTCAGATAAACAGGGAGGCTGCGCAAGAATCATCAGGGGCTGTCAGGGGGATTGGAGAGGCATCCCGCCCTCCAGAACACACTCACCAGCACACGCTCATTCACAAAGAGCGCACACAAATGCACCCACATAAACACAACTTAACATGTACTTAGATTCATGGGTATGCAAGCATCCAAACACACACACGTGAGCAGCTCAGGGGTCAGGAGACAGACTGAGGCAGCCATTATGTGTTACCTGATCGTACTCCGAGGCTCCCGGGTAGAGGGGCCATCCCAGGAAGAGCTCAGCTATCACACAGCCCAGGGACCACATGTCGATGGCCTCACAGAACGGCAGGCCAAGGATGATCTCTGGTGCCCTGTGGGTAGGAAAGAAACAAAGGGTATGGTTAGAAAGTGGACTTTTTTTCTGGTTCTTTCATAGGTCTCTGCTGTGAGTGAAAAAAGACACATATCATAACTGTGACATGACTATTTTGTCCTTTCAGAGACGTCATATCTGCAAAAGCTGAGCAGGGAGGCTCTCTCTACTCCTCCTATGAGCTCATGGAGAGCAGCCCAGTGTAGTACGCTGAGGTCTGAGAGGAAATCATCTCAGCTGCATGTGTAGGAGTGAGCTGGAGACTGTCCACAAACACTTTCAAGGCCAATGCCGTTTAACTCCACAACAAACACAGACAAACATATTATTGCACCTAAACATACAGCTCCACACCGTTTAATTAAAGGTCAGTGTCTAAAAACAGACCACCCAGGTTTTCAAGGTGTCACCTTGCAGACGACAGACCAAGAACCCAGCAGGAGCACCAACGAGGGAGACCTTTCTCTGATCAGAGTTACACAGCACACGTCTATAAAACAAATATGTGCATATTCTGCAGCTCCACACAGGAGTTATTAATGCATATGCGTAGTATCCAACACTGGCTCTTCTCTTCTTGACTCACACAGTGATGCACAAACGGTCCGTTTCAACAGAGGTAGAGATAAATATTGATTCTTTGTAGATGAAGTAGAAATACTGTTTCAGTTATTTGATTCTCAGAAGTCCAAAACAGTTCTCAACTTTCATTCCACACATTTCAAATAATGTCAGAGAGTGCTTACTCATACAGAGCACTTTCAAGAAGTCTCAGGTTGTTTTTGGTCAAACTGGCTAAATTTAGTCCAAAACATTTGTCTTCACTAACAGAAACTTGTCCTCACTTCAAACCAGCTTCATCCAGTGAAACTGAAACCCTCCTTTATCAAATAATAACATGTTGAAGCAGCATGATCACAGGAGCTTAAGGGCGATATTAGAGAGTTTCTCATTCATGGCACAGAGTTCACACTGATGACTGCAGTAACCATGGTAAGGACTCCCCCCTCAAGCCTGAGCTGGGGGGAGAAATGAGGGAGCCTGGCCTTGGTCCTGCTGGAACTTTAGGTACCAAGGAAACAGAGAATGTGGAAAACAAGAGGGGCACTGAAGGACTTCATCGACCCGCAGTGGGCGATGGTGAGTGCACTGAGAGCAGCTTGGGGGGTTTAAGGAGAATGAATGAACATACCTCACATACTTACAGTGAAAGCATGTTTCTAACTGTAGTTCTCCGCTCTCTGTTCACAGCTCTCAGACGTAAAAGCAAAGTGAAGAGAGAGCACAGGCGATTCTGTGTTTACTGAGATATGTCTAATGTAGGGTGGCAGAGGACAGCAGCAGCAGCATAGATGATGAGAAACTCCAGGAAGAGAGGAAGGCAGAGATGCAAATAAAGCAAACGAGTGGGAGAGGCTCATCGCTCAGCCACAGGAGGGGGTTATTGGGGTCTCAAGGGCAGCCGGGGAACACACACCAAGACAACACTCTGGCAACAGTGTCTCAGGGCAGCAATACAAAGACACCTTCACACACAATGAGCCGAGACGTCTGTCAAGGGGCTGCCAGAGTCATAAAGGAGGCTGTGAGGACAGATAACAGAGGGAACATCGAGGGCTGATGAAGGGAGGGGAGAGAAAGAGAGGGACGACGGGACCTGGGTCAGCTGGCCTTCACTTACAGCCTGTTAGCATGGCTGGGCATTAGAAAGAGGGGGCAACAACAGCTGTACACATGAGGACAAGGGAAGAGGAGTTAAAGATTACGCCACAAGTTTGAAGAGTCTTCTAATATCTGCAGTTTAAGTTACACTTTCCCACAAAACTCCTCCCGCATACTCTCAACAATTCACAGCAATAGAAATGAATCTGTTCTATATTTTTTTAATCAGATGTCAGCGTTTGCTTGTCATACTTTCTGTGTAGAAGTTCGTAATAAACACAGGCAGAAGTCAACATCACAGAAATATTTATACTGCATTATTTCCACAATATATTAAATCCAATATGCTGCAGCCCAGCTCAGCAGTTCTGCTCTGCATTTGTTATCTGATTCACACACTCCCACACAATAACACAGAACTTAAACCCTCTTATTTGCATGAGTATGAGATCTCCCAAAAAATCTTCATTTGACTTTGAGAAACCAAAGAGACGTAAAATACACAGCCATCTGCAGAGAGAGAGAGGGCTGCTCTCACAACATGTTGCTGTTTTCCAACGCTGCTGCTGCGAGGAAACTCCCCATCAAAACACATTGTGGAGATGAAAGCTACAGGAAAGCCTTTCATCAGATGGTTCTTCAGATCACTGTGACTGCAGCGGACACTCGCAGGACCTTCAACTTTCCCTCGTTTTTTACCAAAACACTGAGCCGAGGGACTTCCAGCACCAATCACTGCCCATCACGCTGGCTGTGGATTGTAATCTGTAGCTCAAAAACACAACATAAAGCTCACTTCGGCCAAAAGTAAAGCAACATCTGAGATGAAAGACAGTGCCTTTATTACAGCAACTCCAACAATAACTACTTTTATCACAGCATTTAAGCACCAAGTCTTAAGCTTTAGTACAACTTTTATGCAAATGTGACTCCACAGACTTTACAACGGTGCGTGATGGAGAGATTTGCTAGTGTTGATGTTATGCTTGGATCCATTTTAGCCTGAACCTTCCTGGGTTATGCTCCAGTGCTCTACTTAGCCTGTTCTCATGGCTCCTCTGCCTCTCACAGAAAGCTCAGAGAGAGAGAGAGAGAGAGAGAGAGAGAGAGAGAGAGAGAGAGAGAGAGAGAGAAGGAGGGAGAGGGCGAAGGAAGCGAGGAGGGAGGAGAGAGTAAGCTCTTGCTCATGATATAAACCACAAATGCAAATCTGCCCCTGCCAATGCACCGCTTCCATATCATGCAAAGCACCCCGCAGCTGCTGCTGATGCAGGTCTTTCAGTGGCAGTGATGAACAGCACACACATCCGCACAGCTCACACACCTTGCTCCTCTCAAGAGATTGACAACTCATGCAAATGAGAGAATTTCAGTTTTAGATGCTGAGCAGAATAACCAGATAACTTTTGTTGAATGGAAACTTGAGCTTAATCATCCAGGTGTTTGGTGGAGGCATTTTGGATTTTCCCCTTTTGGTTAGCGGAAAATGACAAGAGAAGAATAATGTGACAACATGTTATAGCTTTGTGTGCAGGAAATTGGCATGCTCATCCTGATTACAGTAAGCACAGTAACTTTTGCAAATTGGCACCAAAAAAAGGTACAGCAGAGGTCGATGTAACCGTGCATTTAAGGGAAAATAAATAAAAACATGGCTCCGCTGCAAATGACAAGACAGAGGACTCCCAAAGTTATGGAAACTCAGCCCCAGATGACTGTAACTGTCTGTTATTTTAGCTTTAATACTAAACCTCATGATGGTGCTGAAGAAAACTCAGTTGACCACACTTCTGCTGAGCCTGAGAACTAATGTGACCAAAAACTTTCCTCTTGTCAGCTGACAGTCTCCAGAGCTGAGGTGCTTGGACACACCAACAGAGCGTGCTACATTCAGCTGACACTGCCAATTTATCACCCTTTAAGCTGCACCCCACCTCGCTCATCTCCAGTTGGCATGGCTACCACAGATAGAACCTCTCATTGGGTGGTGCTGAGCCTCCCGTTGCAGACTGTAGATGTCACAAACAGTACAGACGGTGTGCAAAGCGTCAGTCGGCCAGAGGCTTTCTATGGATTTCAAAGAGGAGCCAACTGCATGAGAGTGAGGCCTCAGTGTTTCGGACTAGTGGCTCTGAGAGCACTGGTCCCTGACAAAAGAAAGAGGGAGGGTATGATGGAGAGAGAGGAGGGAGGGAGGGAAGGAAAGGAAGGAGGGAGGGGGGAGAGACAGTCTGCATGCTGACATCCTCCCAGCTGGCCTGGTCATTGATGAGCCCCAGTCCCCTTGGGAGCCAGAGATGGCACGAATCATGAATGGAGCCTTTCTTCTGCCACCCCAGCCCACCCCTATACCTCATCCCCTCCACCCAACCCCTCTGCCAGCACAGCCAACCCCTACACCTCACCCTGCCTCACCATCCACCCCCTCCTTGCATCCCCGCTGCCAGCAAAACCCCTTTCCAACCTCTCAAAGTAGGTCGCCGAGGCCAGGCTAGCGCACCCTCCCTGCTTGCCTGTCCGCCCTCTGCTCTGTTGAACTGTGCCTGCCAGCCCACACACACACATAAACACACACTCAGGCACACTCGCACAGACACACACACAGCTGACATCACAGGCTGTGTGCATGTCAGGATGTATCCATCAGGCTGACCTTCCCTAAGCTTGGCTCCAGACGGGAGACTGATGGATCCCTGGAACCCTGCAGCATTTACACACATAGACATACACACACACACACACACACATACACACACACATACACATACACACACACAAGGGTCAGCCAGTCTGTTGTAATGGATTTGATCTCTTTTCTTTCCGTTTCAGGGACTGAAGCATAGATCTTTATGTAACTATGTTTTATTCAATCAATGCAGGCAGTTCTAAGTAAGACTAGCATCTACTGGTAAAGAAGACCTTTACACTGGGAAGGCGAGAGCACATTTAGGACATAGTACTGCTGGGAGAGAGAGATAGCTGTCCAGAGCTAACAGGGAAAAGCACTTCACGAGAAAAGAGCGTGCCATTAACTTTTCTCCCCTCTATCTCGTTCTCTTCTTCCCATTTCCTCCCTCTCTTTGCCTCTTCCCCTCTTTCCATCCCACGCTCTGCCCTCGCCTAATGCAAAAGGCGAGGGGTTGGTGCCGTGAATGACTCCCTTCCTCCCCGGGGTATTCATCTACATATTCATGCCCTCAAAGGTTCCTCCATAGCCTCTTTGAAGATGCACCATGGAGAAACACTTTCCTAGATATATTGCACGGTGGTCGCTGACTGTGAAATCAATGTGCAGAGTTACATCCCCTGCCGTGCACCTGTGGCTCCCAGGAACACGCCCTTACCCAACACACACACATGCACACATATGCATATACACTATACCTTCCCATCTTCTCCACCTGCCCCCATCACTTCAGAAATTGCAGTATGGTGCACAAGCGAGGCATATCGGTTCTCATGTAAATGCACGTTTATGTAAGCAGAAACTGTGGATGGCATTTAAATTAAAACACCATGTGTTCCAGGTGGGTCAAGGTTGGAGGAGGAAGGGGGAAGGGGGGTATCTGGACAAGGCATGCTTTTTCACAGGGTCCTTGAGAAATGTTGTCTTACTCCCTAAGCATGGACGACATTCCTAGTGTTCAAGGTCTTGAAAACAGACCTCTCTCTTTTTTACTCCCTCCATCTTTAAGGAGAAACAGAGAAAGCTGTGAAGAAGCTGCTGCTGTTTTAACGCCTAGCTTCCCCTGTGAGTCTAAAAATGCAATATGATAGACTGCAGAAGAACAGTAGGAGGGAGAATGTTTTATAAAGGAGGGAGGGAATGAAATCTAAAAAATTAGCAGATGAAAACCTGTCATGATCACGCAAACAGCATCAGAGAAACTTGAAGTCTCATGTTAGCATTTCTACTTTAATAGAAGCTGTGGTTTCAGCACTCAATTGCAGACTAATGTAGAATAAAGGTGACAGCTGCTTTCTTATTCAACACCACCTGAACTACAGTTCAGCCAAGCAGCCTCAGAGGGAGTAAAGTGTAACTGAGAGTGAACACACAGAGTATTTGTGCATTCAGCAGAGGTCCTGGTTCCCTCTACAGTCCCATCATCTCCCATTTAACTCCCCTCAGCTTTTTAAGGCATCTATACACTGTAACACTGAGTGCATGGGCAGACCGCCACCACGCTCACAGAGGCACACATGGCACATGGAGCCCTGTCATCACAGCATGGCATGGTCAATATTAGCACACAGGATATGTGACATTCTCTCACATGGCATCACCCTGTGTCTTAACACACAAGCTGTTTCACAAATGGTTGTGTTAGATAAGGTATCTGATTTCTGTTAGGCAACATCAGACATATTTTATTAGTCTGGCGTTGCTCTGGCTGCCATGGAGACCTTCTCCTGCCTTGGAGAGCAGAGCCGTGCCTGCTCTACCCGCCTGTTCTCTTTCTTCTCCCTCTGCTCACACAGCCTCCATTAGCAACGCTAACAACAACAAAAAACAAACAATAAGTGAAGCTAAAGCACCGCTCGGTATTCTTTAAGACGTCTATGCAGCCCTTCATCGTTCCCTGTTGGTAATTACCTCTTTCCTGTGGTTATTATTATTCTCCAGCATGTGGCTGATCCTATAAGAAGTACATCTCATTTCCACCTGCAACAACGGGCGCTCCCCTGCCCCCTCTCTGCTCCCTCTGCTGCCCTCCACACCCCCCACCCCCACTGCCTGGTGCAGGGTCAAAGGGACATGCCGCTTTTATCTGGGTGGAGGTGGAGGTGGAGGGAGGAACAGCAGAGAGGAGATGAGGCTGGGAAAGAAAGAGAGGGTAGGGTTGGCATAACAATGGAAGACGAATACCCTCCTGATGAACACCTATCAGCCTACTCATGCACACACACACACACACTGCAGATCCACACATATACCGAGAGACTGCTGGGTGGATTTTGGATGGGTAAGTGACGGTTATCTGTCAAACAGTGATGCTTTCTCTGCAGACAGCCCTGAGAGAACATGTAAGGGACGCAGAGATGGAGTCTCACGTCTCTACAGCCCTATAGGACAGAGTAGCGACAGTCAGACAGTATTAGGCCACTCTACCAGCAAACGTCCAGACACTGACCCAACCCTCAGGCATGTACAGCTCTCCTCTGACAGACTGAAGGCTCTGCAAAAATCTGACTTTAGAGGACTCTTTAAGTATTAATAGGAAAATGGTTGATTTATGTCCCGTCCTGGAAGTCAAAATGATATCTCACAATAGAAAGTTCCTTAGAAAGACTTAAACCGCCTTGCTGACCCTGCAAAGTGATGCCACTGCTTTCTCATACCCTGTTAGTCACTCGCTCCTCTGTCGGCAGGCCAGAGGTACAATATGGGTCACACAGAGCCTGCTAGGAAGGGGGCAAAGCCAAACTAAAGGCAGAAAAGCAGACAGACGATAACACATTCAAACATGTAGTCACTCAGTCGACCAGCTTAACCAGCTGGCAAGCCTGTCACCGCAGCTGAGACATTCACTGAAACAGACAGGAGGGCGGGCATAACGGGCAGTGAGACACCACTCTGCAGACGGGCGCAGGCGGGCAGTCAGGCACATGAGACTGTGTCTGATGAGATCTGAACAAAAGCTCCATCACCTCAACAAATTAAAGAGTGTACATAAGTTTCAGAAATATGGACTTTATCTTTTGTTTCTTAGGTCCAATTAGTGCAAAGCAGCCATAAACTGAGGCTGCACTAACAGAGGAAAACCCGGACTAATACACAGCCTGGTGTTCAAAAACATATTTAGCCAGCAGCTGATTTAGACCCTGATGTGTTTCTTAAATTAAATGTTGTTCCAGGTACTATTTTTATTTTCATTTCCTCTCTTTGGGCCATAAACTATAATTCATCTTTATTTTAAAAACAAGTCATCCAGACAGCATTTTTATCTGCTTTCTTTTATTTTACTGCATTTTGTTTTGATAAAGTTTGAAACTTTGTTAAGAAAATTCCTATACAAATAAAGTTTGTTTTACTATTATTATTACTATTACACAATCATTATAACCCCACTGTGTATAGCATAATGTAATATCACTTTTAATGTATTTGTACAGCACAAAACATAAGAATCATGGTTGGTGGCTGACCAGTCACCATCAAAAAAGGGTTGAGTCAAAGAGAAATAATCAATTAAATGTGATTTATAGCAGAAAGCAGGCCAATGTTTTAACTTGACTGTGAATGGAAATGTTTAGCTTAATGTTTTTTCCACCTGCAAGAATGCGGATCAGAAATTAACATTGTAATGGAGGGCTTCTGTTCAAGTTGAGGGATTCATTTTTAAAAAAATTTTTAACTATATGAACCACTGAAAATTAAGAAAAATGATCTTTAAAGTTCCTATAAGAGACTTTAGGTCAGTGTTGACTTTGGCACCCCCAGTGGTCAAAGGAGTACTTCTCCTGTACGTGTACTGAATATGTGAAAGTAGTTACAAAAACTATAAATAGAAAAAAGAGATGAAACATAAATCATAAAATAAAACAAACATAATAGTATAATAGTGCTATCATTCAGCTTTTGTCTATGCAATACAAATATGTTTGTTTACATAAGCTAAAACCTTACTGACCAATACCAGAACTCAGCCGATACATCTGTGCATCATCCCTCCTGTAAACCAGACTGTGTGTCATTTTGAAATATTCTACCACAGCTCCTCGGCTGACAAAGCCCAGCATGGCAGTGATGCAAACTGCTGGCCAAAGCAGTCACAATCTCACTTGCCTGCTTGACTGATTCTCTGCCTCCCTAACTCTGGGTTGTTCTGTATTTTCTACTCTCTAGTTGATGGACATCATGGTCATTTCATTATCTACTTTCCTGCTTTAGTCCAATATTGTCCTGAGCAAGAAATTGCAAAGCTCTGCACTGATATGTCCCATTCTATTGATTTAGGGTGACCGAGACAGAGATCAGGTGATAGAGGGAGAGAGAGCGAGGGGGACGGTCACTGTGGTTGGCGAGGAGCTGTAAAGACTGTATATGTGGTTAAAACAACAGACTTCAGAAATCCATTTTGAAATGCAGCGCCTGGAAACATATAGCCAGGAGCCACGGGGGCGCCGGCCCTACTGCTGTAATGACATACGTCTCCCTGCCACTCAGTACACACATACACATATAATACATGTGCACACACTTTCAATCCTAAATGCTGCTCTGGTTCACTAGTTCCTTATTTCTTGGGAAAGTGAAAGAGCACATGGGGGAGACATTTGCAAGCAGACTGAAATATCCCCCTCCACCTGTCCCCCACCCCACTATGCACTGACATACAGTACATGCGCTACATTTCCCAACCTCCACCCATCCCCCCGTCCCCCCTTCCTCTCTCCATCACTATCCCTTGTTTGACTACCGTCTTCCTTCCTCCCACCCAGTCGGGCAGTAATACCATCTCCTGCCTAATCAAATTCTGCTGTGTGTGACATGAATTCTCGGTGCCCAAGGCTGCGCTGCCTCCCGACGAGCTACAGGGCCGCGGAGAGCTGTAACTAAAGCTCACACAGGTCCTATAGAGCAGCTCCCCGTCTCTCTCCAAAATTTAACGCAAGGAGGAGACCTGCTGGATACGATTCCCTGGTCTTTCTCCTTCTTTCTGTGAGCCTTTCTCTGCTTGCCTCAGTGCGTGCCTGTCGTGTGCCTGTCTGTGTGCGCACTGCTTCTCTGTGCTGCATGTGTGTGTTTCAGGGAGTCCCCTGGAGTGCAGCAGGCTCATGGTTAATTACAGACAGACTGACAGACGCTGATCAAGACTGTCACCGAGATGTGGTCAGATCTTAATCCAGCACAATGACCGACACCCCCACCGTCCCTCTGTCTCAATAAAAATAATAAGCACACCAGAAAACCACACACATACACACACACACACACACACACACACTCGTGTGTCCTTCAGGTTGTCTTTCGGGAGCGAAGAAGCTTCCCACCGATAATGAGCCTCCCCTCCTCACACTCCTGTCCCTCCATCTGCCCCACAGTGCCGCCTGCCCCCTGTGCCTTCAGACACTCTTAACGCCGCTTGTCACGCGCATTCTTCCCTGACAAGAATTAGAAATGTCATCACGTAAAGAAACAACAGAAGGATTATCAAAGCTTTAGGGAGAATTTGGACAAATAGACCATTCCCTCCTCATAGCCTCATCAGAAGACAGCGTTCCTGCTCAGAGAGACGAGGGAGACGGATATTGTTGCGTATGGTGAGTTCAAAGACTTGTAAATTAGAGCTTCGGTTTGTCTGTGAGGATTAGTCTCTGAAAAACAAGCAAAATGCAGCAGGTGATCCCTTCCTCAATTTTTAATCTGAATCAACCCAAAACAGAATTCCGGACAAAGAAGCGGCAATACAAAGTTTTTACAACGGAGAAATTATAAGGTCAGTCCAGGAATGAAATCTCAGAAACCTATTCAATCACCTAAATCTTATCATCTTTTTCACCTCTGCCTCACCCTCGCCTTCCTCTCTGCAGGCATAATCGTCACATTGTTCTTTGGTTAGACATGTAAGTTATTGATAAATCATAGTGTTGGTGTGAGTAGCGTGCTAACCAGGTGGTGTTAAAAACACTGGAGATATTTTACAGCTGATGTTTTTCCAGCTGTTTTCATTAACACTAGCACATTAAAGACCCTTTCAAAATAAAGCACATATCTTAATCATAACAGGGAAAAGGTAACATGGGTACAAGGCGTAAAATGGGAAAATAAAAGATTAAAATTAAAGCTTTTCAGGTAATATCCTCTCTAAAACGTCAACATAAACTGGGTCACTTACACCCTTAAAATAATGGTGAAAAAGTACAATCTTAAACCAGCACTGTCTTGTCTCATATCATGAGATGATGTCCACTGATAAGATAGGAAAAAGCATGTCTATAATTTAATTTCTTTAATTCACACACTTTTGTGTTCCCTATTGTACGTTAAACCCCAGAAAGAGCTCATTCCTGAGTACAGGTAATAATGATAGGAGACATCTTCAAAAACAATCCGTCACAATGACAGGTAATTAATTTGGCCCAGCAACAGTGGCCTGCAGTCATTTGTGAGTGTAGTCACAGTAATCACCTCTCATTGACAATACCCCTGCACTGTTTTTTCTCCTCTCACTCTTTCACAGAGTGATCATTTTCTCCCATCCCCGCCACCAGCTGCCATGACAACAATGAAGGCTATGCTCAGGCATTTAATGTGCCCGATATTGTATGTTGAGGGAAAACAATTACTGTACAGCGACAATCAATATGGTATTATCCTTTTCATGTAGCCATACTTGAAGATTCAATTATAATGGACAAAATGACATGGTAATTTCTGCTGCTGTGGCCTCAGTCGAGGAGAACCAGACAGCTCTGATTCCATCTAAATAGCTGTTTGAAGCAAACTCTGGTGCATCACGTTGTAATGTGCCACCGTGCATGCACAGCGGGGGAAGCGCGCAGGAGTGTAAAAGTAATGAAATAGTCCAAAATAGATCGTGATGTCTCTGTTTACCCTGCAAAAGCTTACAAGACCCTCAGCTGTAGAAATGCATCCGTCCATCAACGCTCAGCCCATCTGGGGTCTGTGGACGCTGGAGCCAATCTCAGCTGTCATTGAGCGAGAGGTGGGTGGCACCCGAGACAGGTTGTCGGCCAATCACAGGGCTGACATTCAGCAAAAGACTCACACCCTCACACTAAGTAGAATATATTAGACTGTGGGGAGAAGCTGGGGCACTCATATGGAGAAATAGTCCAAACAGAAAGGCCACAAGCTGAGGGAATGAAACAGTGCGTACCTCTGCATCACCATGCAGCTCTTTTCTTTACAATTATTCTTAGGCGACGTTCACACTGCAGGCACAAGTGACCCAAATCAGATTTTTGCTCATACGTGACTCAGATTTGATATTCTTATAATAGTTTTTGAACAGCACAGGGCACATGGAATTGGATTTTTTCAAATCTGATCGGAGCCAGCTTCATATGTGATCCTAAATCTGACACACATCAGATATTTTGACCTCAGTCAGAACAGCCAGGCCAAACTGCATGCAGCTTGATGTCATTCTTGAGCAACACTCATCACAGTGTGCGCTTGGTGGACAATCAGAAGCTGGAGTTAAACAAACATGGAAGACAGCAAGCGATGAAGATAGTTCCCCATCCTCACTAATCATCTGCGAGATTTGCCGGCCTTCACTGCACATCAACTTAATCATGAAAACCATGACCCTGCTCACTACCCTGTGCTGCACGTAGTTCTTCTTTTGCATATGCCACATAGTAGATCAGTTCACACCAGTCATTTTTTAAAAGTTAGGTGAGGAGCCAACAACAATAATCTGACGGAGCGTTAATCTGAGGTCATATTAAGACCTGCAGTGTGAACGTTTTTAGTCTTGCATGCTATAGTTTAAGATTCAATGAAGCCATACACAGCTTGCAGAGCAAAAAGGACTGTAGTTTTGTTTGTTTTTCTCCTGGTACAATTTCACAGTTGAGAGTATGTCAGCGAATTAAAAGGTTAAGAAGAAGAGACTGGTGATTATAGTACACATGCATGAAGAGGATTGGACCAGCAAAGAGAGAAGTCGTACCTTCTGTGACATTTTTTGCCAGATTAGACAAAAAAAATTAAAGATTCTTAAAACAGATTTTTGATGATGAAGACAATTTTATCTCATTTCAGCTTCGCCTTTACGTTTCTAACACCAAGAGTGACAGTGAGGGTTTAGTAACCCAGAAATAGCATAAAGTATGAAGACTACAAAACTGCAAAAAGCAGCACTTTCTCACTCAGCATGTGCACATTGTACCTGTTGGATGGAGGCCAGGGTGTAATGTCAATGCTTCAGTATTGCTTTAATGCTAAGCTAGCTACCAGCTATTCTTAATTTGAAAAGACAGGTATCATCTAAAATATGGTGAACAACCGGGAGACCTAGAAACAATGATTAAAGCCCATATTTACTCTTTCTTTATATGAATTTCCCAGTATCGAACAATGTTATCACACAGCTCATTCTTTTCTTATATCGTGCAGACCTCTATATTGAAAACAAAATCAAGAACAATGCAGTTTTAAGGGCAAGTTTGCTTGAATTATAGTCCAAAGAGAGAGACTTGTTGATCTCATTTTAATGCCAACCAAACACATGACTGAAAACACGTGAGGTGTAATGAATGGAGAGCAGAGCAGCGTGCGTCTTTCTGGTACTTGGCTTGTGCTAAAACGTGATAGCCCTCCGGATCTATTTCCCCCTGGAGGTAAAAGCCTATAAAGAAAGATAGAGACAGGGAGAAAGGTCACGTTTACAAGCCCAATGATAAAGTGTTAAAAGGAGTGATAGCTCCACCTGAGATTGGAAACTATTCACTCGTGGGAGTCTAATGACAGACAAGATTGTTGAGCTCTGTCATGAATGCTGAGATTTTCTTCCAAGACAAGACACACCACATTCCTGGCAGATCTGCATGTCCTGTGACAGTTCTGTAACTGATGGTTGGCTTCCTCAACCAGGTGTTTTCCTGTCTCAGCGTACCTTGCCCAGAGGGAGGACCATCCCCTCTCTCTGAACACACACACACTACAAAGGCTTTCTGGCTTTGAGCATTTCTTTGTGTTGTGGAGTCCGAGGCAGCACACAGTTTTACAGTACAAGCAGAAACAGTACTGAAGGGAGCCTGCTGGACTCCATGTGAATTTTTAACCAGTACTAAACATGACACATTTACTGTTTTTCAGGCAAGAAATCACCTCACACTGAAGGCTGTGTACAGAGGAACTCTCTCTCCCTCTTTCCTCCTTTACTGTTACACTCTTTTCTTCTTCTCCTGCTGTGTGCGAGCGCTCCAAGAGTTCAGCTGGAGGGAGTCCAAAAGGACACGTTGTGGAATGAACACAATTCTGACCTCCCAGACACCCCCGACACAGCCAATCAGATCACTCTGTCCCGACACACAGGACCCTATAATTGGTTGTTGGGTGGGAAATGTGACCAGTGGGGATTGGAGTGGCGGGAAAAAAGGGAGTGAGGGAGAAGGAGGAGGGGAGCGAGCTGAGGGAGTGGTGCTCCGACTCCTCCGTGCACTTTAACCGACCCTCTGCCCAGGACAGGACAGGAAATCTCCAGAACAAAAGATAGCTGTCATCTGCGCCTGACAGGCTCGCTCTGAACAAAGCTGCTCTCAGCTGACTGGCAAACCCACCAATCCTTGAGGGAGCAAGCTTGTTGTAATCTGGTTCTGTCTCACATTCCAGACGTCTCTGGTGAGCGAGACGAAAAAGAGCGTGCCCTGAACCCTCAAACAGGAAATGAGTCCGAATGTCGTTCCTTTCCCTGGGACGGGGCCTCAGCTGTGGCCAGCAGAGGGTTGCAAACAACATTGCCTGTGTACATATAAACAACACCCGAAAAGCTGACATCCAAGCACACGCGAAAACACTTGAATCTCTTTGTTTTCTCTCTTCTTTTTCTTTAAGGTACAGACGTGCACACACCCTCCTCTCAGTCAGCAGCACTCACAGCTGCATGCCCGAGGCCTTTGTTATCTCCAGCCCAAACCCAGACTCACATCAGCCACATTCCTTAGCCGCCCAAAGCCCCAGGGGCAGCTTCACAGCTGGGCACCGAGCTGGGCTGCTCCCTGCATCCCTGGCTCCACTCTCACCAGCACATCCCCTCCTCCTCCTCCTCCTGCCTTATATACCATCTTACACAACCTCAAACACAACACATCCTTCTCTCGTCTCTTCTTGATTGTCCCAAATTGTTCTTGAGGAGAAATTTGTTCATTCACAGTTTACATGATGAGGTTAGACAGAAGCGGATGAAGCCTCAGTAGCAGCCTCTAGATGCCAAAGAGCTTCAGGAATGTTAAAGTGTTTTTTTTAACTCTGCTATCATTGAATATCGTTTCATCCTCTTGTAGCAGCGTTTTCTTTTCAGGTGTGTCATGTTGACACGGGTAAAAAGGCATGTCAGCAAACACACAACACAATCTAATAACTAATCTGTGACTGTGAGACGATCTGGTTGCCAGCAAACAGCAAGAGCAGTCGATATGTGACACGGATCTCATAATGCAATAAATAAAAGTGTGAGACAAGTTGCGGAGCGAGACAGAAACCAGACCCTGGAGAGAACGTAAGACGCTAACATCAAAACTTCAGTGTAGAGAATTGACGCTTCTCACAATCAGGTACTTTTCACAACGGCTCAGCAGTGACATTAAAAGGAGGGTGCTATCGTTTACCAAACCATCAATCAAAAGAGGGAAGGAGTGGACTGATTGCTGAGTCAGGTCTGATTAAATATCAGCAAGAGGACACTTTGGAACTCTAACATCCAGAGGTAGAGGGTGAGACACACATTCCTCACAGCTTTTACAACGAGGAAATGTGCAGAAACAAAACTCAAAGAGGAGTCTTCATGTCTGCAAGCTTCTCACCAACTCTCAAAATGTAAAAATCATTATTTATATAGGAGGAAAAATGTGCAGAAAACCAGAGCTCTGACGGTACCTTTGTGTGTGTGTGTGTGTGTGTGTGTGTGTGTGTGTGTGTGTGTGTGTGTGTGTGTGTGTGTGTGTGTGTGTGTGTGTGTGCGTGCAGATGTGTGTGTCTGCAGGTAGTTAAGGCCAGGCTCTGTTTCATTTTTCCAGTAAATGCCACCCAGTATATCAGTCTAACTGCTTATGTCTCCGACCATTTCCATGTCTGTAACAGAGAAAACCATCTCCCATCTGAGCTGCTCCTCCACGGCTCAGAGCGCTCAAAGAACATACACGTGTCTGCACAAACACGCTAACACACACACACGGCGCATCTCTGATGAGCTGACACAGAAAACTAGATTTATTAAGAGGTGGAGAGGAGGAGAGGTTGGAGATGTGTGTGGGGGTGTAATTACAGCCATGGACACAGGTTGTTGTTGGCAAAAACACACACAAAAAAAAACGCCCCCCCCAACACCGCAGCTGTAAAGTGCATCACTGCTCTAAAAAAAACTGTTTATTTCAGACCTGTGACACAAAAGCCACAGCGGCATGCAGGCTTATCTCTCCACATCCCTTGAAACGAGGCGCAGCCCCCAAAGAGCTCCCCGGTGCTCCACATGCCACTTTCAATTAGTTCCACAAAGAGAGTCTTCCTCCACCAAAAGGAAGATGGGAGCTCATTACTGAATTCCTCTCTACTCGCAGCTTTGAAATATAGATCAGGAGGCTGCGTCTGTCTGCCGCGGCCCTGCATGTGCCACTCGCCGTCCACGCCACACCAGTCCAGAGCAGACGAGCTCGGAGTGCCATCTCTTGGATTAGCCCCTCCTCAGGTTTAGCAGCCCCTACAGCTTACCTCCTATCTCGCTCTCTGCCTCTGCCTTCTTTCTGCCTCTGCTTAACGGGCTCCCTGAAGCCACAGCTCTCAGCACTAAAACCCACAAATGGGAAAATACCAGTTCTAATAATCTGATGAGAGCGTGAGCGAGAATCAGCAGAGGAAATGTGGATATCATATCGCACAGTGGTACTTTTCTAACCAGTGCAGAAACAGAGGTAGGTGCTGATAAGGCAGTGCAAACTCATTCAGGTACTCTAATGAAACTAAAGCTTCTAAAGGCTGTAAAGGTGGCTCTCTGTGGAAATCAGCTTCTGTTTAGCTCTTCATTAAGGTCTGACACGTTCAAATTCAGAGATTCAAAAGTACTGAGTGATGACAAATCTGCCATGACTGCTAATAAAACAGAGGGAGCTGATTGTGAGTTATTGGGAACAGTAACAACGCTGATGTAGAAACATAGCGGCTGCTCTGAGATGAAACATCTTTTCTTATCCAAGCAGAGACGAAAAAAGCAAAGCCACCATGAGGCAGGAGAGCTGGTTATCAGATCCCCCCCAGGACCGTAAACTGCACGTTCTCAAACATCTAGCTGTTTCTTTTTTTGACTGATAATCTCATTAACTACACACAGGCCTCCATACTGCTGCACCACAGTCAAAACACAGCAGAGTGTGTGTCCAGTATGCATATAACCGCTGTGACATCTTCATCTACAGACAGTATGTTTATACCTTCAATTAACAGCTTCCATAAGAGGCGGCCTCAGCGGAGCGCCGGCAGCTAGGTTACGAACAGGCGGTTAATTAAAGGGTTATTGGCTGAAACTCAAAGATGACCATCAGGGACAGTGCAGGGAGGAGAAACATGACCTGCTGATGCTTAAGCTTTGGTAAATAAAATAAATAAATTCCTAATGTTGTGCCCTCCAGTTAGGCAATTCCTTGCCTGTCAGTCAGCCACGTGAAAAGAAGCATCAGATGGATAGAGGGAGGGTAGGAAGCGAGAGAGGTATGGGAAGTAGGAAGGGAGGAGTGGGTGGCTGTAATGGCGGTGAGAGAAGAGGGGTATAGGGTCTAGATTGTCTCTCTGATTCGCTCTCTATGCAAATCACAACAATCACAGGAAATGCCTGGGCCTTGGCTGCAGCTAATTGCCACAGCAATAACAAAGGAGGGCTTCCTTTGAGCGCAGAGGCAAATTAAACATTAGTTTAGAGTTTTCTTGGAGACCGAGGGATGTTATAATTACCCAGAAACCAACACATCAGCACTTTGCACGCCACGCGTCCCACTCTCGCTGCCTGGCAGAGGAAAACAAATGTATCTCATATTCTGGAAAGGAGGCGTTGGAGGAGGGGGGTTGGAGGAGAGGAGAGGAGAGGAGCGGAGCGGAGAGGAGCACCAGGAGGAAGATGGAGCAGGGGGAGAAATGGAGGAGAGAACATAGTGAAGGGCATGCAGAGGGATGAGAGGAGAAAGCAGGGGATGGGGGAGGACAGAGATGGAGAGAGACACGGGAGGATAATGAGGGAAGGGAGGAGGAGAATGATATCCCATCTACCCAAACCTCTCCATGCTGGAAGTGAGGCATCAAAATGTACACCCACCATTAGCATATTGACCCCTCCCCCCTTCTCTGGCCTGTTTCCCCCTCATTATCATCAGGCATGGAGCACGGGATGCAGGAAACATAAACCGAGCTCATTTCCCATCACATGTTAGCCTAAATGTCACGGTAGCGACAAAATGAGAACACAGAGCAAATGGCGCGTCCCTGCCATGCAAATGTGTGTTAGTTAGGCCGCCTTTCTGGCCACCGAAGGGTTAAGTCTGGGAGCACTTTATTAATGTGGGTCTGTGCAGCCGAGCATGTTGCAGGGGAAACAAACAAGGCTGAGATATGCAGCCATGGAAACTTCGGGAGATGTCCTTGGAGCTCCTTTATTCCGGGGGGAGGGAGGACGAGTCCCTGCCCCCGTCAGGAGGGCCGACACCGGGCCTTGAGCGATGGGATGGGTCCTGGATCGCTGGTTCTGTGTTTGATCTATGTCTGAGGGCAGGCACAGAGTCTGACACGTTCACCCAGTCTGTCTAACCTAAATGCTCATTCAAAGGGCCAGTCTCTCCCTGCAGCCAGACCCTGCCCTCTATCTGACTGCAGTCTGTCTGTCCACAAACTGTTAGACCGCCATCCTGTCTTCCTGCAACTCTGTCCTGCTCCAGCGTCTGTCTGTCTGTCCGGTATTAGGTCAGGTCTGCATGCCTGCCAGAAACGCCTTCCCTCACACTGTATGGATGCATGAACTTATACGAGTCACTGACCATGCCCTGGAAATCTAATCATCCAGCACAGTTGGATGTTTGTTTGTGCTTGTACACACAGATGTGCATACAGGAGTGCAAACAGGCAGCCATGATGTACACAAACAAAAGGCTGCCGCAGCTCTGATCAGAGAGTTTTTTTATATAAAGCCGAGCCTGTTTGCTCTTGTTAGTATTTGTGCTCAAAAAGCACACATTGTGTTTTATTAGTCACACAAGGCTAACCCCTTTCTCCTTCTACACACTCATTTGCACACACACATGCACACACGTATACAGATCCCTCTATGTCAGCAAGCCAGCCCCATAAAACACTCACTCTCTAATTGGCATGTAGTAATTCTGCTAGCTCCTATAATAAAAGAAACTTTTTCTACCCCAATTACCTCCCCATGTTTATGTAATGGGGCTTGTTATTTTCTGACTTTTTTAATATCCACCCTCATATAACTGAAAACCATGTGAATAACAGCCTTAATAGACCACAGGCCTGCAGGGATTTGTTACTTTAAGGGGAATCAGGGCTGCAGTGATACAGTGTTTGCGAGCAATCCAGAGCAGTGACATCAGTTAATTACATAAATTGTTGAGGGATTGGGCCAGCCAGGAGAGAGATTATGACACAAGGGCAGACTGAACGGCTAAAAGGACACAGCCCAGTGTGTCTGACACCGGCATTCAGGGGGGAGAGGGAATTACATCACTGTGTCGGGGTTATGTAAAACACTAGACCTGCAGGAAGACTCAAAGTGCCTCAGAGGAACACACTTTGAAGGAAATAACTTCTCAAGAGAGACGCTGTGTGAGATAGCTCCTTTAGATCACCTGAATGTGTCTCTTTGTTTTTGGGTCAGCAGTTTGCATTAAAAAACTGTCATGAAAAGCCAAATAAGGGGGTGGAAAGCTGCAAATAACTCCACCAGAAGCTCCAAGAAAACATAAACCCATGCTAAAGATAATCTATGTGGTAAAAACGAGAGACCTGCTCACAAACCAGCACTAAAGGGGGTGTGAGATCTCCACCTCCTCATCAGTAGGCCTGAAGTCTATCCCATAGACTCTGAAAAACCCAGAGGGGGGATCAAAGCCTGTGTGATCCAGTGGCTGTTAAATCAGCCCCAGCCCGTTCCCCCGCTGCTGAGCCTTACGGCGCAGACATCCAGGAAGAGGGGAGAATACAAAACACTGACCCGGTCCCATCTACGGATGCAGGCTTCATGGCTTTCTTTAGCAGGGATTTCATTTCCCTCCTCTGCAACTACATTTACATTCCACTTTGCATTCCATTAATTTCCATTTGACCACACTTGCATGTTGTTGCAGGCAACATGAATAGTCATGAGCTGCATGCACTCACAAAAGGAACCACAGCCTGGAGAACAAGCACGGGTTGAATCTTTTTCTGTCATTGTTCACACTTGAGGGAAACAATTTAGCCTCTGCAGATTCAATTTGTTTTTGTATTTTAATTCCACATTTATTTCACCGGGTGCTGTCACTCATGAAATATAGCGCCCCGCTGTTCCTGCTGTCCCCACTCTGTTGTTCACCTTGTTATAAACCTTAATTTAAAACCAGCGCTCTCCCCTTTCCCCAGAGTTTCTGGAGATGAAACAAGGAGACAGGCCTGATTGGAGCCTGTTTTCTTCCCTCAGAGGAAAGGCATCTCAACAGGCCCGCTATTGACCACATCCACCAAGGGAGGGAGTGGGTCAATGCAACCGAGTGCAGGGGACCATTTTGGACCACTTAACTATAATCAGTAAATGTACCCCGGTCGCAATTAGCACAGGGCCACCCTGAGAGTGTTCGTTTTGCTCACAACTCTGCCTGTGTTTTATTCTGCTCCACAGGAACCTTGTAATGCAAATAGCACTCCTCAATCCCAGCTTAACAACGAGGAGGGAGGCAGGAGGTGTGCACGAGCATGCTGCTACCCTTACTTGGAGGTTGTTTCAGCAGATACAGCTGCTTCCCTGTGTTTCAGCCAGAAATAATCTTTAAATCCTGAGTATTCTTACGTTCTGCTGCAAAGTAAACCTTTCAAAACTGGGCTCATGTGGCGAGAACTGGCTGAGGGTCATCATCTGTTGTATGCAGGCTCAACATTCGTGACTGATTATCTGCTCTGGTCCAGCATCCTCTCAGCTGTCTGCACCACATCTTAAGATCTGTTACGACTTGTCCTCAGATGCTGCAGCAGCAGGCTTTATGCAATTAGCCCCACAAAATGGCCTCTTTTCATAAATCAAGACTTGGTACAGCTTGTGAAGGAGGCAGAGAAGTATTATATTTGGGGGCTGATAACAAAGAGGAGACAGTGTGACAGGTAGCTGGTGCTATCACGCTGAGCCTCTCCAATGCACCAACACGCTCCTCAACTCATTTATGATTCACTGCACTTAGTCATCCATTCTCCTCCTTTTCCCTCCGGCTCCCGTGAAGAAAAGGCAAACACAGCAGACAGACAGAAGGACGGACAAACAAACAAACACAGGGCCTTTTTAACTGACGCTGGCATTTCTGCAGAACAGGTGCTGTAGTTATGATTGATTTGAGCTGCATTGTGTATTGATGATTCAAAGGGAGGACTGGAGAAGAAAGGCGAGCAGATGAGTTCAAGCAGTCTGTTAGACTCTCTCCTCCTGCAGTAACACTTTGCTTTGACTGATTCAAGAGCAGCAGAGTTCACTCTGTCAGCACAGAGTGTGTGTGTGTGCCATGCTTGTAGATAGAGGAGCTTCACTGTAAGAAACCTGTTAGCAGATATACAACCGCACAAAGACGGTCTCAATAAAGTGTGAGAGCACTGTTTCTCTTTCTATCTTAAAGAAAATATCTCAAAAAACTATATGAAAAGACAACCACTCAATGTTTTTTTCTATCATGCATAATTGAATGCA
Source organism: Notolabrus celidotus (assembly GCF_009762535.1). Taxonomy (NCBI): domain Eukaryota; kingdom Metazoa; phylum Chordata; class Actinopteri; order Labriformes; family Labridae; genus Notolabrus; species Notolabrus celidotus. The sequence continues at coordinate 8,420,312 of NC_048277.1, forward strand.
TGTGTCAAGCTCCACATTTGCTGCGTGTTATGAAACATGCAAAGCTCATGCTCAGACACCTTTCACCCAAGGAGAAACATGCTACTGGTGCACATGTCCCAGCTCTGTGCTCTTATGGCCAGCTGAGAGGGATCAGGCTTTGTGATCCTCTGTGGCTTCTGAGTGTGATGATTGAAATGCCAGGCAGATTTGTGAAAGGGTCAGAGGTCAGGGCAAAGGAAATGGAGAGAGGAAGGAGAGGGATGGACAGAAGCAGAGAGGGAGGTTGCTGAGAGGTTAAGGGAGGATGGAAAAAGAGTGGAAAGAGGGATGAGGAGCAGGGAGCAGTAATGAAAGTTCCCTGCTGTTTTCTCAGCTGTTTCTCTCAGAGCCATGAGGAGCACTGAATACCCGGCCAGGAACTGAGTTTGCTAACTGGGACATCTCTCCCTCCTCACTCTGTCCTTGTGGTGAATGACACCCTAAAACCAGGTCTTGTGTCCACTTAACGCTGCACTGTCACCACTTGTGGCATCATAAACAACAGGGATGTTTTAGTTGGATGGAGGAGATCAGGTCAGGGGAGTCAGAGATCTATTTGAAGTCACCTCTTAAAGGTACATGTGTAATTTAACCAAAAAATGTATTCTAATATCATAAGTACGTTTTACTTAGTGTATAATCACCTGAATATAAACTGTTTTTGATAACTTAGAACAAGAACGGACGAATTAGTGACATTCTTTTTTTTGTATTAGTGAGTGGCTGTGTGAAGAAGAAGAAGAGAAGAAGAAGAAGAAGAGAGTGGTGGTTGTTGTGCATGAAATAATTTGTATTATAGATGTTTTGATGGTAAAAACTTGAACATGGAGGATCATGCTTATCATGCATTCAACATAATGTAAATATATATTTTTAAGGTAATATTTTTCAGGTTTTTTATGCTTTTATTCTGAAAGGACAGGACTGTGGAAAGAACAGGAAACAGAGAGAGAGAGAGTAGGGAGAGACATGTGGGAAAGGGCCCACCTGAATCCAGCCAGCCTCTTAAGGACTATTAACCTCTGTACATGGTGTGCCGCACATTGCACCTTGATCGGCAAGACCCTCCTGATTATGCTTGAATACAATTTTTAATTTGTTTTTATTCTTAAAAAAAATGTAATGTTATTTTGAGTTCTTATAGCTCAGAATTTCAAAAGTGCTCCATAAATAAAGGTATTATTAGAGCTTTTATTTAAATATGCACTGATTTATCGGTTAAATGTCAGTACTGGTGGACATCAGTCCTATTGACAAACAAAAACCATCAGCAAATCAGTAACCGGTGTTGATTTATTATGTTGCATAAATTTAATGCTGGCAAAGCAAGAATATGACCGCTGAATCAGAGAGAAGGGTTTTTACGAAGATGAAGAAGTCAAACTCTGTTTTTATTGTGAAATGTAAAATAAATGTTGTCAGAGTCGGAGTATTAGACCATCTCTGAGAAGGATCAGCGACATGCAGTTTGTTAAACATGTTCAAGTCACATTTCAGGAAGAGAGACTGCAAGTTCTAATTGAAATAGTCTCATTGCACATTTGAAAAACAGGCGCAGAGAAGGAAATGTAAAGGAAAATAGATTGATATCGGTATTACAGTCCTGTTACCCCAAACTTCAGGGGATTGTGCTCCCTCAGCATCTACACCTGTTGTTCTAAAGGTTTGTCACCAACCTGACCCAGGATGGGAAAGGAGAGAGAGCTCCTGAGAGGTTTCTCAACATCCTCCTGTTTTTGCACACAGAACCAGAAAGACAGAGTAGACTTCACAGCTCGCCTCACAGCAAAGTCATGCCAAAGACTCTAATAAGAAATGAGAAACCTGCGGTGGAGTTGTCAGAGCTATGACTCAAAGCCAATAATAATAACAGTGTCATGGGTAAAATCTTTACTTATTCCTTCAGTGAGAGGGAGCACAGGAGCACAATGCACACAGCTGGTAAGAGGCTGCAGATGAAAGCCAATTTGGTTTCTTTGTGTAACCGAGAGCTTCAGTTGGACCACAGGTCCCCGAGGAACAAAGAGAGGGAGAGAGCGAGAGAGGGAACGAGATAGTGAAAGGGAGGTGAAGTAGAGAGAGAGACAGAAAGAGCAAGAGAGAGGGGGGGCAGGGCGTCCTGGCCCACCTGGGCAAACAATAGCAGAGAGATGAGAGTGTGGCTCAAGGGCCCTCGCTGTCCCTAAAGTACACAGCTGTGGGTCGGGCGGGCAGGCAGATCAAAACCGCCCTGCTCGAGTTCAGGTGTTACACCTTCAGAGGCGGACAGACTATTTTGGTTGCTATGGCGATGTCTGCAACAGAGGGACAATCTTCATATTTCATGTGAATGTTGCGTGTTGACGTCTTCATTTATTTCAGCAGATCAAAAAAAAGAGTTTTAAAAAGATATGAGGCCATTTCATTGAAATCCCTGCTGTCGGACGTTTTTCCTGCTTAAAGCAGATTCTCATGCCGGAGTTTATTTGCGTGCTGAAAGCAGCTTGCGCAGGATCCAGGGTTGCATGTTAATGGATCTGTGTAAGATGTCTGTACTGAGTGTACTGAGCCTTGATTTCTAGTTAGGGCATTCAAGCCTACGACATAGATATACAGGAAACAAGTGATAGACTTTCATGTAAGCTTTATTTACTCTCAGCTGGTGTGAGATGTGAAAATGCTCTGCTGGCAGCTGATCTATAAAAACTCTGCTTCAAGGATTGGATGGATGTTGATGCAAGAAGAGTCTGTATAGAAATGCCTTCATAAATAAAACCACAGGTGTGCTACAGCACATGTAGTTCCCTGTCTTGATACGAGGAGACACTTTAGAACCAGATGAAATCTGAGGACTGAACTACAGAGTGAGATAAGAGAGAAAGCCAGGTCTGTTGAACCTAAAGCAAGAAAGCTTTATGACATGAAGCTGGACTAAATTTCTAAAGTTACTCGCTCTGCAGAGTTAAACTAACCAGGACCAGGTTATGTTCAGAATCTCAGCTGTAAATAGTCCCTTCATTGATAACAAGCTGACGGTCTCTGTGGGTAGTATAGTTCCTCTGCTGCTCATCTCACCTGCTGCACTTTGGCTCATGTCATCTCCTGCTCTCTCTTCCTAGTTTCCTTCACTAGATCTGTTCTTTCAAGGCAGTGAAAGCAATACAAAATCTTTAACATTTTAGAGTTGTTCTGTATGTAGTTGGAGGCACTGAGATCAGATCGTGTGATGATGTAAAGATTTTAATTGAAGAATTCCCACAATGATTGTCTGCAGGATTCCTCTCTTTCCTTAAATGCAGCCGAGGTGTTGCTCTTTCCTGCAAATCTTTTCTTATATCAATCATCAATTCTCATACTAGTTTGAGCAAAGCAGAGAGTGATTGTGAAATGATGTGCCAAACATTCCCCTTCATGTGAGCGTGCTCAGCAGAAAGCCTGAGTTAACAGAAGCAGGTCATAACTAGGAATGCAATGAGTGTTTCTGTTGTCACTCTCAAAGAGGGGCGGAACACAATGTTTGGTGCAACCAGTATGGAACGAAAACAAAGTGACATGCTTAAATTTGGCAAATTGACCAAGCAGCAAAGTTTTGTATCCACTGATGGAACAAGTGAAGCTGGCAGTGTGGGAACATTGTGTATACATTAAGACAAAAACAGATCACTGTCTGCAAAACCTGCTGCAAAAAGAGTTGTAGCTAAAGGGTCCACAATCAAAGTTGAAGCAGCATCTGTAGGAGGTAAAGGTGATGCATAATAACTGAGTGATATTACGTTAGTGGTAAGTTACTTAATGAAACATTGAGTCAGTAATTAAATTTGAGATCTCAGTGCAAAGTAAACAAAAGCATCTCGGAGCGAGTGTGTATGTGAAGCTCCGCTGTGTGTTGAGCTCTTGTGTTTCTCAAACGCTGCAGCACAAAGTGGAACTTACACACTGCGACATCAATGTTAGACTGTTCTTGTGGGATCAATATAAAAGTACAAAGGCAGGACGATGGTGGAGCTGCGTTATGGCACTGTAACAAAAAGGTCTTCAGTAAACCTGACTATGACGAACTCTCTTCAATGTCTCCCTGGAGCACACAGTTATCATAAGACGCAGCTTGCTTTAGGTTGTCCTAGAGCTTTTATGTTTGCTGACGCACAGAGACTCTTTCACCTTTAGACAACAGCGCTGTCTTTGTTTAACAGAACACCATCTGTTTGATGATACAGATTCTAGTTGGAATCAAAGACAGTGTGGAGGTGTTGTCCCTGCTGTGTTTACAGGGACGATGTGAGATATTCCGACTTTGTGCTGATAGAACACACCGATACGTCTCAGCGAGTCTGACCTGGTGCCTGGTGCTTGTGTTAGCTGCATATGAGTGAAATGTGACTTTCTTTCATGATGTAAATCAGTCAGTCCTACAGAACTGTTAGTGGTTTGTTGAAATAAACATTGAACAGGTTGTGTGAAGCTTGAAAGGACATAACCTCTATGTTTAATCAGCCTCACACACTCACACACACCAACACATGCCAGATTGTCTTGTGCGGGTGAGCCGTGCGTCTCTTCACATTTGCAGCGATTAACACGGCTCTCGTTCTTTTCCCTGACTTTCTTTTTTTTTGTATTTCCTTGCTGTTTCTTGTTTTTCTTATCAAAAATCTCACTGTGACATGTTTTTCTTTTCTTTCCTCTCCGGGCTGATGTACAGCATCTTAACGCTCCGCGGTGCCTCCCAGCTTGTGCACCCAATAACCGGCTGAACTCAACAGACAATCCGACGCTCCTCGCTCATAAACACTGGATTAGTCTTCAAAGCTTTGCAGCCAGGCTCACAGGAGAAGTTCATTACTTTGCATTGCTTTTGTTGTGAAATTTTGCGCTTTGGTCGTTTATATACAGCAATAAAACGTAGAATTTTTCACCCTTTGTTGAAGAGATTCTGCAGAATGAAGTCTGAAGGAACGTGTTTGCCATGGAGCAGAGTGAAACCCCCCTTTTTGGATGCTGCCCCATTCCTAATGCTAACCCTTTTAATATTTAACCAGGATCCAATACAGGAGTAATTATTTTTCCAAACAAATTACGCCTCAGGCCCAAACCGCCGCAATCTGATACACCACAGCGATACATTCCCTGTCACAAGGCGCTATTAGTCATTTTAAATTATTCATCAAGCTTGGGTGAAATAGGATTTGCTTCAGACCTGTTTTATGACTAGCATGGCGCTTGAATAAAATCTGGAGTGGCCTTTATATTCCATAAAAGCAAATTTTGGTCCCCGAGCTTATCCTCAGAAACCACCCAGAGACGCAGGGAGCTTACGACACAAGGTCAATGAAGGCATGACGATGTTGATGTGCACTCAGCAGAAACAGCCTTTTCTTATCAAATGAATCCTCTGAGCGTTACTCTTTCTTTACTCACACATACATTTCTTAAATAGTGAAAACTAGTTTCTGTAAATCAGGACTTAAAAGGTACTAAAAATTCAGAGACCACTCCAATTTTCTTCTTAAGTCAGCATCTTTTGACGCACTGAGGCATGTAGAGATGCTATTATTCCTGTGTCTCTCGACTTTCAACAAAAACACACCTCACTCTACTTATTGCGGTATGATTTTGTAATGACCTGACAAAATATCTAACAAGAGTGACATGAAGTCAAACATGAATGTGACAGAGTGGTGGAGAGTATACCAAGGCATGAAAGCTGTGATTAAAGATCAGGGTTATTCCACCAAATATTGATCTCTGGCTCCTCGAAGGTTAAGCTTCCTGTTATTTCAAAATTGATAAGAACTTTTTGTTTCTTTGCATTATTTGCAGCCTAAAAATAATACATCTCTCATCATCATCATCCCTCTTTATATAGCGAGTCTGCAACAGTGCTATAACGCAGCTCCCCCAACATCACGCCTTTCTACTTTAAAAGAGATCTCGTGATGGTGTAATGTTGTTCCTTAAACTACATTAGACATGCAAACACACACACACACACACACACACACACACACACACACACACACACACACACACACACACACACACACACACAGTGCACTTGATTTGTTTTTTTTCTGCTAATGAAAAACCTAAATCAGGAGATTTGTACGAGGCGTTGTCCTCAAGGTTGAAAGTTAGTACAAATGTTGTTTTTATTTTACACTTTTTCACACAGCCATGTTTTCTCTTTTTCCTCAGGGGAAACATGAACCATGTTTGAACCTATCTGTGATTCATTCAGATTAATTAAATCAGGTCAATTCAATAGTCCAATAAAAAGAGTGTGAGCTGACCAAAGTGATTCCCAGACAGAGGCAAAATTAAACATCAAACTATGACATGAAAGATTGTTATGATCACAGACAAACATGCCTACACTGATACCGCACATGCATTTATAAAAAACATGTTTAAAGTTCATTCAAAGGCGTAAAAAGCTTTGTAAAGGTATGAGGTCAACATGTTTGATGGGAGGAGGTGGATGGACCAGGAGACTCTGTGAAGACTCGTTCACCTCTGAGTTTACGCTGAGCCCCGAGGGACGACCAGGGGAGACTGATCAGAGGAGCTGAGTGATTGTGCAGAGGTGCAAGGGATTAAAAGGTGTGATAAACAAGAGGGGGCCAATCATGAAGTGCCTTAAAAACAAACATTTTTAAGGATATGATCTAATGATAGTATCAGATGCACTGCAGAAGAGAGAGGGACTGACTGATGTTACACTGGTCCAGAAGAGATAAGATAAAAGCATGGGTACATATTTTGGTGTTAAAAATGTTGGCCAAAGCTTACAGCTGAAGAAAAAAGCTTCTCACCACAGAGTTGATTAGTCTGTCAAATTCAAAAGAGGATTCAAAAACCACCCTAAGGTTTCTGGCACAGGGTTTAACACAAGCTGTCTGTGGGCCAAGATTGTCACAGAAGAGGCTGGTGGACTCAGAGGGGCCAAACAGAAACACCTCGTTTTTCAGCTCGTTCGGTTTTTAAAAGTTCCTGGCCTTCAAAGTGTTGATCAAAGTGTGGTGATAATAACTGGGACCTAACATGTGAGTAAAGTAGACTTTGACTTTATGAGTGTTGCTGAAAATAGCCTGTGTGGTAAGAACAGAGTCACGAGTGATTCTGCCAGTTGAAATAAAAAGCAGCAAACAATTTAAAGAGTGTCTTCAGGAGTAGGAAAAAGTATGTTTGACTGATCTGTAGAGCATCTTCTATTCAACACAACAGACACATTTGAAGGGAGAGAGTGGCGGGACATAAAAGCTGTGGTTCAAAGTTACTTGGTGAGGTCAAAGATGGTGTTTAATGAAGACAGAGAATATCTGAGGTAGGTCATCAGTCTCTGTTTTTCCTCTCTGTACCGGGGCCCCAGCTGGCCGGCCGTGCAGCAGGGAGCTCTGCCCACTTGCCTGCTGCAAATTAGCCAAACTATTTACCCTTGTATATGCACATTAGCAAATTCCTCCAATTGAGAAAACAAATGCATCTGTTTTGTTCTGTTGAAAACTTCATGGGAGACTGCATGGGCCTCTGCACACCAGGCATTCTCTGTCACAGTCAGTTCACTCACACACACACACACACACACACTTGCACACACACACACAAAGCCTGCATAGAGCCAATTGCAGGTCCCCGCCAGGCCTCCCCAATCCCCCACAATCCTCTCCCAAGCTGGACTGCTACAGCTTGGATCAGTCCGTCTCAGTGTCTCTCCTGCCCCCTGCATGTCTCTGTCCCCTCTCCTGTTGATAGTCCCTGTCTCTTAAGCCCCCTCCCTCTGTAATTGGACCACTCAGAGTTTCATCAGCACTCCTGACCTGCCTTTAATAAGGAAACTCTGGCTCCCAAAATGAACAAATTCTTTGTTAGCAAGTCTTCATTGCCCTTGCAGCATATTTTCCATCCTGGCGTTGGCGTTTAAATATTCATGTGAGTGGATGGAAGAGGTGAGGGGGGGGGGGGGGGGGGGGGGGGGGGAAGGTGCGGGGAGGTGGGAAAGAAGAGAAAGGGAAGGAGGGCGGGAAGGAGCCGAGCGGTGGGGGCGGCCCCCTCTCTCGAGCTCCCTGCGGAGGGATGGCGGGCATACAGGAACGGTGGGAGGGGGGAGATCAGCAGGAAGCCTCATGATTTATTTAGACCCAGGGGCACCTGTGCCAGTCAGCCGCTGATGGCAGAAATCACCCCGCCATCACGGCGGTGCC